>NC_090924.1:722910909-723213755 GCF_040938575.1 Ambystoma mexicanum
TTTATAACAAGCTATTTTGTTCCTTTTATGTGTTATGATGAAATGGCAATTCCTAATTTACATTCTCTATTTATGTTGCCTGCTTTTGGAACCTCAGACGTGTTCAATCAAATCTGTTAAATTCTTGACCATTTAAGACCATTTGGTCTTAAAAGGCACAGGCTGTGATAGGTAATTGCCTTGCACTGTTAATGCCCTGGTAGAATGACTGCTACCACCTGAGAGTCAGAGTATGGTCCCTGCCTGTGGTAGTGCTAGGACCGCCAGCAGCAAGACCATCCGTTAATTTACTGTATTGCTAGCCCCAGGTGATCATATATATTTCAGCTGTTCCTGCTAAATATTGAATCTGGAAATGGGCACGTTGTGCGAACTGTTGAAAGTGTAGTGGAGCAGGTAGATGCTATCTCTCCAGTTTCCACCCCCTCACCACTGTCATATTGGAACAGTCAAAGAAAAGCAATAAATGGGAGCTCCTGCATTGTTACCATACCGAATCGAGTGTATGAGAGACAGTGTGCACTGACAGCCATACAAAATGTACCACTTTGCTGAAAGTGTGGATGGATGTCACATGGAAGAATGCTACATGGATGGATGTTGCATGCCAAGATGTTAGGCAGAATTGCATGCAGTACCCTCTGGGACCACTACACACGATTAGGACTACAGGTGTTAGCCAAATCAACCTTTGGTAAAAGTCTGTACCACACAGTTTTTGGTAGCAAGCTGAACAGCTAGGCTTATCTCAAGAGTGAATGTGAGCAGTACAAGTAGTTACACAGAGGACCTTCAATCACAATGGTTCAAGTAGACACTTATATTCAAGGTTTCTTGGTAAAACACTTATTCATTTATTACACAATCATTTAGAAAAAATTTCACTACTAGAAGACAACTTAATATTATATACCAATACACTTCAATACAAAACTCTAAGATTTTGAGACAGTTTGAGTTCCCCTGAAATAGGAGCAAAATGGCAGTTCAGTTACTTAGAAGTGAGCAAAAGGGATACAAGTAAGTAGAATAGATCACATATACTTATTAAACAGGGCAAATAGTTTCAGTTCACCAGAGGAGTTCAATTCAAGACAATAGGCCAGGCCAAAGTCAATGGGCTAGTGTTCTGAATAGGAAAGAGCAGTTCTGGCATCAAACGGTAAAGTCGTTGCTATCAGAAGTAGAAGTAGCTTAGGTGAAAAAGAATCATGTGTGGGGTCACCAGCTGATTAGGCCTGCAGGTTGGAAAATTTTCACAACTTTTCACCACGAGAGTGGCGTTATCTCAATCGGGTTGACACAGTGGGCCTCATTACAACCCTGGCGTTGGACCATGGTGCTATTAGCACCATGGTCCATGCCGGATTCCGCCATGGTGGATGGCGGATTTACCGCCCCATTCCAAGGTTGGCGGGCGGTAAATCCCCATTCACCATGGCCCCTTCCCCATTCCCATTTTTGGCCCATAGGGCTCAATGGGAATGGGGAAGGCGCTAATTACGGCACCGTAAATTACGGTGCCGTAATTAGCACCAAGGTCCCTTAGCGGGTTGGACTTTAACGCCTGCAAAAAGCAGGCGTTAAAGTGTGAATCTGGCGTTAAGGGTTTAACGGTGCCGCAGCCTTTTACGGCGCCGTTAACCCCTTAACGCCAGGGTTGTAATGAGGCCCAGTACCTTAGTATGAAGAAACAAATGTAGCTGAAGTCGTTGGCTCCTGGAAGTTCCTGCATGTCTCACTGTTCCTGAGCCTCAGTCATGGGGACAAGAGGGAGGATGTTGGGGGACTCCTGCACTGCACGGGATCGTCGAAAAAAGAAAACAAGATGGAGTCACTTCAGTTCCAGTAGCTGTTGATTCGAGCACACAAGCTGGTATCCCTCTCCCTTGTTAATCCTAACCAGCCTTGAGAATGGTGTCCAGGTGGCTTGCGAGTTGATTGGTCCCACCAACTCAAAGGAAGAAATTGTCCTTGAAGGGGCTTCTCGGTCGAGATGAACTTGGCAATTCGAATCTGCAGCAGGGCTTCACCGGGAAAACCAACGGTCCAGGAGTTGCAGCAGCCGTCCTCTTCCAGCTCTTCTTCGGTTCTTTCATTCCAGTGTTCGACTCTGCTTTCCAGTCCAAGAGACTCGCCTTTTAAACAGTTTTCTCCCTTTCATTCCAACCTAGCTTTCACTCACCCAGCAGGGCGGCTGTCCTTGCCGGACAATCAGCCAGCCAATCATGCCAGAGTGCATTTGGGTCTCCTAGGAGACTAAACACAGGGAGTTTCGGGCACCTCCCTCACTTACTGCTCACGCCAGACACTCAGACGCCAGAGGTAGTCTTCAGTCCTGAAGCCTGCCAAAGGCACACAAACAAAGGGACCAAACCTGGTTTGGCTTGCAGATACAAACACTAGAAGGGCCTTTCCAAAAAGAAATGGCTAAAAAAGAAGACCAGGACCTGTTTGAACAAAGGGGCTTAATGCGGCATCTTGAAAAACATGACTCCTGTGATTTTTAGCTACCGGTGTTCACGGTCGGGAAAAATTATGGCAGTTCATTGTAAAACCACTGCCACCAGCTTTTTCAATAGGAAAGGGTAGTATTTGACTACTACATGAGTATTTAGACACAGGGGATACTATGTAACCCCTCCAGCACTCCATTGTAAGATGGTGTGTGCTGGGTCTAGGAATTTGGAAAGACTAGTAAAGTCAATTTCACTTTACATTCTCTGGTAAACAGTAGTTTATCTCAGAGAAGGTATTTAAACCTTTGGCAAGTCTAAAAGACATCCCTTTGTCACTGCACTGAGGGTGCTGTGTGACACATATGAAAAGATGATGCTTATGGAGTTATCTAAAACCCCATAATCAAAGAACACAAGTGAAAAACACACATCAAAATACATGAAAGAGTGGGAAAAAAGGCTAACACTCATTCCAGGTAAAAAATCAAATCCTCAAAAATCCAGCAAAGTTGCAGAGGGTCTCTAAGGTCAAGGGAATTAGCACATTTATGAGAATTCTCCCTAATAGTCAGAATTCATCAATGAATATTACGAACTGACGTTACAGTGAAATTTGATGAAGACAAGGCAATGTCATAAAGAAGATATATGAACCTATGTTGAAACGATATGAACATACTTAGAAGTAATGATGTAACTGAAGCACTAAGAGTAACATGTACCTAAAGCTTAAGTAATCATGGATCTAAAAAAGATGAAGTAACTTACTGACCAATAACTGTAAATATGCAGTAACGCAAGGTATAAAGAAAAATACGTAAATAAGCTTGCTATAGAGGAATGTATATCATGGCAAGGCCGGCCATAGTAGGAAAATGGACGCTGGCTCACGTCGAACCTAACCAAGCTACCTCAGAGACAGGCCGTGGCTGTAGAATCAGGAGACGCAGAAAAACAGCTCCATGTGCAGAGCCGATGATGAGTCAAGGTTGGCCCAGAATTAAGGATGCTATTTTTTAAAAGATAAGCACAGAGCACTAATGGTGTATCTGGATAAGCTATGCATTGGGCCATTCTTCATAGATGGAAGAAGAAGAAAACATCTGTGAGAACCAAACAGCTGGTCACTTAAAAGTATACATAGTTCATATAAGATAGAGTGATCAACTTGGCGATTCATGGAATTAATGTGTGCTGAAAATTTCGGCGCAAGCGTGCAAAAACGTGCGAAAATGTGCGATTCGCAGTGAAAGAGCGAAAATCACAGTGCAAGTGCGAATATCGCAGGGAAACCAGCGCACATCTATTCATGGAAGTCTGTGCGCGAGTAAAATCAGGGATGTGCGCTGAAAAAGTGCACGGCGTACGCCGGCGCACAGGTCATCTAACAGCGTGTGCTAAGGCCACAGCGAAAGCGCACATAGCGCGGCGCACATAACATAAGTAGGCGGAACACAGGGCGTAACACTCGGAATGGGGAACAACTCGTGAAAATGTGGGTGTCACGGGGGAAGTACAGGAGGCAAGTGCGCGGAACGCCCACACGCTCGCCTACAACACGTATTCATGGAATCGAATAGGGCAAACCAGCGCACGGGCAAAGACGCGCACAGACCCAAACCCGTCCGCCACACGAAGGCAGGCGGTAGCGTCCCTGCACTGGAAAAAAATGTGCGCCAAAATGTGCGCTAATAAAAAGCATGAATATATAGCTCTGGTGAATGTCCCATACTGTGGCCCCCTTGGAAAAATGACGTGCAAAGGGGTATGCGACAAACAGCGACACACGCTGTGTGAAAAATAGCATGTGCGTGTATTTCGGGTGTGCGCGGGAAGTCTCACACGCGATCGGGCCTGGGTGAGTGGGGTATGTGTATTTCAGGGGCGCGCGTGAAGTTCTACACGCGATCGGGCCTGTGGGAGCGGGGTACGTGTATTCCAGGGGTACGCGGGAAGTTTTACACGCGATCGGGCCTGGGGGAGCGGGGTACGTGTATTTCAGGGGTGCGTGTGAAGTCCTACACGTGATCGGGCCTGGGGGAGCGGGGTACGTGTATTCCAGGGGTGCGCGAGAAGTTTCACACGCGATCAGGCCTGGGTGAGCGGGGTACGTGTACTACTGATGTGCGCGGAAAACATCACATGCAATTGGCCTGGGTACGTGTATTTCAGGGGTTCGCTTGAAGTTTCACACGCGATTGGGCCTGGGTGAGCGGGGTACGTGCATTACTGGGGTGCACGGGAAGTGTCACACGCGATTGGCCTGGGTACGTGTATTTCAGGGTTCAAGTGAAGTTTCACACGCAATTGGGCCTGGCCGAGCGGGGTACGTGTATTACTGGGGTGCGCGGGAAGTTTCACACGCTCGCCTACAACACGTATTCATGGTATCGAACATGGCTAAGGCATGCGCCCAAAAAGACGGGCCAATCCGGAAACACGTACACCAGCAGGAAGCAGGTGTACATTGACCCGCGCATCATAAAAGTGCGTGCAAACAACAAACAAGCTCAGGTGCCAGGATGAATATACTGTTCCTAGCAGCAGTGGCTGTGGGGTACCGCAGGAGGAGGAGGAGGAGGATAGTCAGGGCCAGAATTTTTACACCCAGAACCAGCCTTTTTGAGATGCCTGATGACCACGTGTATGGGAGGTACAGGTTTCCACCTCACATAATACTCGACCTGGTCAGTGAGTGGGAGGATGACCTCACATCACCCACCCTGTGCTCCCAAGCACTCAGCCCCCTGGAGAAGGTCCTTAATATACTGCACTTCTTGGCCACTGGATCATTTCAGCAGACAAGTGCCATAGTGGGGGGTGTCACAGGCCACGCAGTCACGCTGCCTACACCAGGACTTGGCCATCATCACTACACGCCCATCAGTCCGCAGGCATATATACCTGCCCAGAACACCTGCAGAAAGGCAGGCTGCCGCCCAGGATTTCTACGGGGTGGCACAATTCCCCAAAGTGCTAGGTGCCATTGACTGCACCCATGTGGCTCTACGTCCCCCCAGGGCATCTGAGCACATCTATAGAAACTGCAAGCACTGGCATTCCATCAATGTCCAGGTAGTATGTGATGCCAAGGGAATCATCACCTCAGTATATGCCAACTATCCAGGGTCCACCCACGACAGTTTCATTTACAGAATGTCAACCCTAAACCGAGACCTAGAAGCTGGGCGGCATGGCGATATATGGCTGCTTGGTGAGTATAAATGCCACTGCACATGCATGCATGTCAGATACTGAGTTATGTCACAACCCCACTAATGATACCCATCACCACCTCCCCAGGGGACAGTGCCTACCCTCTGAGCACCCACATGATGACGCCAATTCGGAACCCCAAGACGCCACCCCAGGTAAGATACAACACAGCCCACATTGCAACCCGGGGCATAGTGGAGCGCACATTCGGAGTGCTCAAGTCACACTTTCGCTCCCTTGACCGTTCTGGCGGTCAGCTGTTATACGCTCCCCCAGTAGTGTGCAGGATCATAGTGGCAGCATGTGTCCTGCACAATGTTGCAACACGCCGGGGCCTGGCCGTGGACAAGGTGGTGCCCCCACATCCCCAACCACATGCACGCCCGCTGCGCATGGGAGGGGAAAGGGCACGGGGTGAGGCAGCCTGTACGCAGCTGGTGGATAATTACTTCACCTAAAATCACACCCCTGTAGAGTGCACACAGCCCTGGCACATACCAGCTGACTATCAATGATGATGAGTCAAGTGACAGTCAACTGTCACAACCATACCAGCCTGAGATTGTTCACCTGGAAGTGTTCCATTGTGTGCATCCCTACCTACACAAGCAACACCAATGCTGTGTCATCAAAAGACACACTTCTATGCTGCTAAAATCATTACCCCCTTGCAAGATACAACAGACAGCAGTGCCATGTCACCCAACCCCTCCCCAGAACCGCCACCCAACACACCATGGCATGTCATGCTATGTGAGAGCAAACAAAGGAATCCCCAAAACATGACACAAGTGTCACAAACTACAGTGTTCCGAATGGAAACTGGCCACCCACAATATGTTCCCATTAATGTAGAACTGACAACACACATGACCAAATACTTACCACACTACAATGCAGCTACCAAACCCCAAACATAGCATTCACATGACAAAGGATACGTAGTCTTACAACCTGGTGATGCTAGCACATCGACCACTTCCAACTGTACAGTGTTGGTGCCACGCAAATCTGGAAGTGCAGTGCTTACAACATGAACTCCATCTCCAAAGTAGACGACCTTGTGAAGAGATGAGGAATGAACCTGCAAATCAGGAGGGAGACATGGATGCACAAGCACACATCAATACACCATGCAGTGTACAATACTACAACAATATGCACTAGGAATGTATACACAGTATTAACTACAGACTGCCCACACATGTCATGGGAGTCCAACGTCACTGTGTAAGTCGCTGTCACTTGGGCACACCCTTTGCAAGCCCATGGAAACGGGAAGCAGGAGGGGTGTGTGTCTCATGAACCCAAGCATCTAACCCAAACTCAGGACAAGCCTGCATGTGCCCAGCCGGAATACAGTGGATGCCCACGGGAGCCACACAAGGCAACACACTGTAACAAAAAATCAAAAATCAAAAATGGCCATGTGAGGGTCAGGGGGGGTGGAGGAGGCCACCCAGGAGGTCCGAGGACAGGGTGCACACCAACAGCAACCTGAGTGGATGTTGCGAAAAAAAAACACCTCCATGGGCTCATGGCCTGCACGGCTACGCTATCGTGAGAGATTCAGAATCGCTGTGGTCGCTCTCATCACTCTGTGCTGCTGCCACCACAGGAGGTGGTGGTGCTATGGGAGGGTGCCCACGCAAAGCCCTAGTCTGGTCCTCCATGGCAGCAAGCATGCGGGTGTGGAAGGTCTCGTTCTGGAGGAATATGGTGCAGAGATCCCCATGCACCACCTGACGTGATGCCCGGACCTCCTCCCGAGTTGCCTGCATCTCTGCTGAGAGCCCACGTGTGACCCGCTCCAGCAGCTGTTCTGTCCTCGTGACAGTGGAACCTTCAAGGTCCACAAGAGTCTGCCTGAGGTGATGGACTTCTACCCTCAGGGCTTCCCTCTGGCCCTGGGACTCTAAAGAAATGGCTTCCCGCAGGGTGTCCAGGGCCGCCCGTCTGTCCCTGTTGGATGCCAACATATCCTCCCTGAGTGATTGGCAAATGGAGTCTGTTGCCTGCTGTAGTTGCTCCATCTGCCTTTCTGGGGGGACAATGGAGAGGGTGGCCACTTTCATTTCTTCAGTTGGGATCATGGACCCTGGATTGTTCATCTGTATATTAAGTTCAATATTGGATTCATCTTTTTTTTGTTGGTTTTCCCATGGAGCAATGGTTTCACTTTTGTTTTCCCTTGGATTTTCTTTGTTGGACTGTGACTTTGGACACCTTTCCTTAGGATTATGATTTCTTGTTTTTCAGTATTTTACGGACATGCAGCTTTTCTTTTTTTATTCCCATTATTGTTTGTTTGATTTTAATTCCATTCATGTTGCTTTTAATACATTTTTTTCTTCATACTTCCATGTGGTATTATCTCATTGGTTTCATGCATGTCATGATATGGGTTTTCACATTCACTTGCAACCATTGTGTGTGTGTGACGGACATGTGTTCATTTACATACTTGTCAGTGGGGTTGTATCATGTAATTGCCTTTTCTATGTGGGTGGGTGCAATACTTGGTACGGTCTTTGGTCTGGGGAGGCTGGCCATAAGGGCCATGATTGAGGATTGTCATGACCTGGGGGCAGGCGGACATGAGTGGGGCCTGCTGACAGGTGCCCTGCACTGCTGGTGGGTGGGTGTGCAAGGGGTCATGAGTGGGGGCCTGCTGGCAGGTGCCCCTTAGTGCAGGGGGTGGGTGTGCAAGGGGACATGAGTGGGGGCCTGTTGGCAGGTGCCCTGCACTACTGGGGGGTGGGGTGCAAGGGGACATGAGTGGGACATAAGTGGGGGCCTGCTGGCAGGTGCCCTGCACTGCTGGGGGGTGGGTGTGTAAGGGGACATGAGTGGGGGCCTGCTGGCAGGTGCCCCTCAGTGCTGGGGGGTGGGTGTGCAAGGGGACATGAGTGGGGGCCTGCTGGCAGGTGCCCCTCAGTGCTGGGGGGTGGAGGTGCAAGGGGACATGAGTGGGGGCCTGCTGGCAGGTGCCCTGCACTGCTGTGGGGTGGGGATACAAGGGGGTAATGTGTTGGTGATCACTAGTGCAAGGTGACATGTGGCTTGGCTGGGGGGCATGCCCATGGTGGATGGGTTGCCTGCGGGACATGACCAGGGATGCAGGGTAGTCCCCTGTGGTGTGGTCTGCCTGCAGGGGCCGTGGAGGGTGTAGAGGGAACACCTGGGAGGACCCACACTGCCAATTCACGTGTAGGACTCACCTGCACCCCCGAAATACACATACCCCACTAGCACAGGGCCTATCGCGTGTGAAACTTGCCCGCACCCCAGTAATACATGTATCCTGCTGGAATCGCGTGTGGAACTTCACGCGCACCCCAGTAATACACATACCCTGCTGAAATATCTTGTGGAACTTCCCGCGCACCCCTGTAATACACAACCCCGCTGAAATTGCGTGTTAAACTTCCCCGCACCCCAGAAATACACGTACCCTGCTGAAATCGCGTGTAAAACTTCCCCACACCCCAGAAATACACGTACCCTGCTGAAATCGCGTGTGGAACTTCCCGCGCACCCCTGTAATACACGTACCCTGCTGAAATTGCGTGTTAAACTTCCCCGCACCCCCGAAATACACGTACCCTGCTGAAATCGCGTGTGGAACTTCACGCGCACCCCTGTAACACACGTACCCTGCTGGAATCGCGTGTAAAACTTCCCCGCACCCCAGAAATACACGTACCCTGCTGAAATCGCGTGTGGAACTTCCCGCGCACCCCAGTAATACACGTACCCTGCTGAAACCGCGTGTAAAACTTCCCCACACCCCAGAAATACACGTACCCTGCTGAAATTGCGTGTGGAACTTCCCGCGCACCCCTGTAATACACGTACACTGCTGAAATTGCGTGTTAAAGTTCCCCGCACCCCCGAAATACACGTACCCTGCTGAAATCACGTGTGGAACTTCACGGGCACCCCTGCAATACACGTACCCTGCTGGAATTGCCTGTAAAACTTCCCTGCACCCCAGAAATACACGTACCCTGCTGAAATCGCGTGTGGAACTTCCCGCGCACCCCTGTAATACACATACCCTGCTGAAATTGCATTTAAAACTTCCCCGCACCCCAGAAATACACGTACCCTGCTGAAATCACGTGTGGAACTTCCCGCGCACCCCATTAATACACGTACCCTGCTGAAATCGCTTGTGGAACTTCCAGCGCACCCCTGTAATACACGTACCCTGCTGAAATCGTGTGTTAAACTTCCCCGCACCCCAGAAATACATGTACCCTGCTGAAATCGCGTGTGGGACTTCACGCGCACCCCTGCAATACACGTACCCTGCTTGAATTGCGTGTAGAACTTCCCCGCACCCCCGAAATACACGCACCCTGCTGAAATCGCGTGTGGAACTTCCCGAGCACCCCTGTGATACACGTATCCTGCTGAAATCGCGTGTTAAACTTCCCTGCACCCCCGAAATACACGTACCCTGCTGAAATCGCGTGTGGAACTTCACGTGCACCCCTGTAATACACATACCCTGCTGGAATCGCGTGTAAAACCTCCCCGCACCCCAGAAATACATGTACCCTGCTGAAATCACGAGTGGAACTTCCCGCGCACCCCTGTAATACACGTACTCTGCTGAAATCGCGTGTAGAACTTCCCTGCACCCCATAAATACACGTACCCTGCTGAAATCGCGTGTGGAACTTCTCGCGCACCCCTGTAATACACGTTCCCTGCTGAAATCGCGTGTAAAACTTCCCCGCACCCCAGAAATACACATACCCTGTTGAAATCACATGTGGAGCTTCCCGCGCACCCCTGTAATACACGTACTCTGCTGAAATCGTGTGTTAGACTCACCCGCACCCCAGAAATACACGTACCTTGCTAAAATCGCATGTGGAACTTCCCGCGCACCCCTGTAATACACGTACCCTGCTGAAATTGCGTGTTAAACTTCCCCGCACTCCAGAAATACACGTACCCTGCTGAAATTGCGTGTAGAACTTCCCCGCACCCCTGAAATACACGTGCCCTGCTGAAACCGAGTGTGGAACTTCCCGCGCACCCCTGTAATACACGTACCCTGCTGAAATTGTGTGTTAAACTTCCCCGCACTCCAGAAATACACGTTCCCTGCTGAAATCGCGTGTACGACTTCACACGCACCCCTGTAATACATGTACCCTGCTGGAATCACGTGTAGAACTTCCCGCACCCCCGAAATACACGTACCCTGCTGAAATCACATGTGGAACTTCCCGCGCTCCCCTGTAATACACGTACCCTGCTGAAATTGCATGTTAAACTTCCCTGCACCCCCGAAATACACGTAACCTGCTGAAATCGCGTGTGGAACTTCCCACACACCCCTGTAATACACGTACCCTGCTGAAATCGCGTGCAGAACTTCCCTGCACCCCAGAAATACATGTACCCTGCTGAAATTGCGTGTGGAACTTCCCGCGCCCCCCTGTAATACACGTACCCTGCTCAAATCGCCTGTAAAACTTCCCCGCACCCCAGAAATACACGTACCCTGCTGAAATCGCGTGTGGAACTTCCCGCGCACCCCTATAATACACGTACCCTGCTGAAATCGCGTGTAGAACTTCCCTGCACCCCAGAAATACACGTACCCTGCTGAAATTGCGTGTGGAACTTCCCGCGCCCCCCTGTAATACACATACCCTGCTGAAATCGCGTGTAAAACTTCCCCGCACCCCAGAAATACACGTTCCCTGCTGAAATTGCATGTGGAACTTCCCGCGCACCCCTGTAATACACGTACCCTGCTGAAATCGCATGTAAATCTTCCACGCACCCCAGAAATACACGTTCCCTGCTGAAATCGCGTGTGGGACTTCACGCGCACCCCTGTAATACATGTACCTGCTGGAATCACGTGTAGAACTTCCCGCACCCCCGAAATACACGTACCCTGCTGAAATCACATGTGGAACTTCCCGCGCACCCCTGTAATACACGTACCCTGCTGAAATCGCGTGTTAAACTTCCCCGCATCCCCGAAATACACTTAACCTGCTGGAATCGCGTGTGGAACTTCCCGCGCACCCCTGTAATACACGTACCCTGCTGGAATCGCGTGTAAAACTTCCCCGCACCCCAGAAATACACGTACCCTGCTGAAATCACGTGTGGAACTTCCCGCGCACCCCTGTAATACACGTACCCTGCTGAAATCGCGTGTAGAGCTTCCCTGCACCCCAGAAATACACGTACCCTGCTGAAATTGCATGTGGAACTTCCCGCGCCCCCCTGTAATACACGTACCCTGCTGAAATTGCGTGTAAAACTTCCCCGCACCCCAGAAATACACATACCCTGCTGAAATCGCGTGTGGAACTTCCCGTGCACCCCTGTAATACACGTACCCTGCTGAAATCGCATATAAAACTTCCCCGCACCCCAGAAATACACGTACCCTGCTGAAATCGCGTGTGGAACTTCCTGCGCACCCCTGTAATACACGTAACCTGCTGAAATCGTGTGTAAAACTTCCCCGCACCCCAGAAAAACACGTACCCTGCTGAAATCACGTGTGGAACTTCCCGCGCACCCCTGTAATACACGTACCCTGCTGAAATCGTGTATAAAACTTCCCCGCACCCCAGAAATACATGTACCCTGCTGAAATCGCATGTGGAACTTCCCACGCACCCTTGTAATACACGTACCCTGCTGAAATCGCATGTAAATCTTCCCCGCACCCCAGAAATGCACGTACCCTGCTGAAATCGCGTGTGGATCTTCCCGCGCACCCCAGTAATACACGTTCCCCGCTCGGAGTTTGCTGTTTGCCAGCCCTGTATACTGGTCCAGGGTTAGCGCAGCCCTTTGCGCTGAATTGGGAATTTTGATGACTTTTCCTTGCGCGAGGGCGTTCTTGGGGGCGTAACTGGCGCTGCTGCAGGGTTGCTGCGCCACTCTGTGCCACGGCTGGTTTTGGAGGGTAAAATCCATGAATACGCTGTGCGCGGATATCGATTTTAGCGCACGCGGCTGGCACAGACATTTGCACACGCACATTGTGCACCAGCCGCGTGCGCCACTTTTGTGTGAAATTCTATGAATTACCCTGCAAGTCTCTAGAGGCCATGAGGAGCAATAGCACCCTGTATAATTAAATCAAATAGCAGTAAATATAAGGCTGAAATAAACACATTTGTGGTCTCTTCACAAGTGACTCAAAAGTAAAAAACAAAGGCTATTCATTAGAGCCTTAAGCTTAGATAGTGGTGTGCTCACACCCCCTAGAATGTTCCAGGACAGTGAGCAGGCAACAAGGTCAACTAAAAATGAAAGACTTCGACTTGTGGCCTACCAATGAGAGATGATGGACTAATTGGGAAAATGGGTCTTAGCCTGATGGGATTCAAACACCGACATTTTGCATCAGGTACGTGCTGCTAAGGATCCAAAAGTCCAAGGTTGGGATATCATGCCAACCAATCAGTGGGTTTGAAGGACGACCTAACAAACAATGTAGCATAGACCAATCCATTGTTTTGTCCGCTATAATCAGTACTCTATATATTTAGAGGTAGTTCAAGGCGTGCCCTACAGATAAGGAGTAGCCAATGATGTACTAATCTTTATATGTTCTATAAGTAGATATTTTCCCTTAACCAATCCAATCCCATGATAGGTTTTGTATTTTGCCACGTAGAATGACGTCATAGATGACACATATTGGGGTATAAAACCTCCATGTAATCAAGCTTCTACGTGAGTGTGCATGCATCAGTCCGATGTCTGCCAGTTTGCCCTGCTTTATTAAATTGATAATAAAGTAGTACTTTTCCATATTCTTTGAGTCTGTCCGATTATTTGGTCTGAGATAATTATTGTAATTTCATCACAGACGCCTCAATGTGCTAGAGCACGTTAGGATGTATGGTGAAAGTTCTGGTAGATTACAGATGTCACAGAGGCTACTGATGGTGAGCATGAAGGTACCATTGCCAGTGTTCTGCTCTTCTTGATGGGCGTGCTGTCCTGGTATATTTTATTTTTCTTCTTGGTGGTAGTACCACCAGGGTTACCATGTGTCTTAGAAACAACCCCAAGCGGATATACTCTAATAGTGGCTGCTTGGTTTAGTTTCAATGCTTTGTTGTTCTCTGCTTTACCATGTGTTTGCTAAAATTACCCTAAATGTTCCATTCATTTCAATTTACTTTCAGGCAAGGCATTCAAATGCAAATGTTTTTTTTCAACTAACAACACATCTTGTCTGCGCGTTCATATTCTAGCGTATCATTAATCTCCAAATATTTTAAGATTTCCACCATTGCACTATTTCCGTAGTGAATCTGATATTTTTATTGGATGCCAGAAAGTGCTGCACAAGCACAGTTATATTCATTTGATCATTTCAGTTCTAAAGTTTTCAAAGACTTTCTGTCTGAAAAGTTAGCATTAATATGGCTGTGTTTCTTGAATGTAAACATATTGGCCCTCATTACGAGGTTGGCAGAATGGGTTTACCAGCACCGGTAATGGTGCCGGTGCCGGTAAACCCATTCCGCCCTATTACGAGGTCTCCTCGCGGGACCCGCGAGGAGACCAGGGAGCTAACAACGGGCCTGTTATAAACGGGCCCGTTGTTAGCTCCTTCCCCATTCCCATTGAGCCCTATGGGGGCTCAAATGGGAATGGGGATGGACCGGGTCCGGGTTCCTCGGACGAGGAATTACCGGGTCCGCCAAGGTTGGGATGGCCCGGTAAGTCCTCAGTTGAGGAACCCAGGCCCGGTATGCGGTAAGGAGGCAACCATGCCGCTAAAGGCGGCATGGTTACCTCCAACCTCGTAATGAGGGCCAATAATTGAATTCCTCCATGAGTTTAATTGACTTATCTGTATTCTTTGCATCTGCCATCATTAAAACATGCGAATGTGGGCAAAGGTGACATTAGACACATAATCAAACATTACATCCAGATTTTGCCATCTCTTTGAAAGTGATGTCTTATATGTTGCTTTATTCATGGTGCCAGCCCTCTATTCAGTAATTAGCTTCAGTAATATTCATCGGCCATTATTTTCGAGATGACAGCAAACGCTATCTCATTATTTTTTAATAGATAAAGGTACATTTTTGCCACTCACTAAGTACATTTTATGGTCATCTGTAATATAAACCATAGTGCATGAAATAACTTTTTGGTGTAAATGTCACTTTCTTTCTTCCAAAGCATCCCTTAAAGTTCTCTCTCACTCACTCTCTCGATTTTGTCCAAGGTTCCCATATTTTCAGTGTTGCTGCACTGTATTAAAGTAAAAGAATTGCTAAAACACTTCTGACAAGATAATGAGAACTCTGCACTTGAATGGCATCTGGCTGAGAGGAACCCTCGTGGGATTTCATCCTCAAGTCTCAACCTTCCTAATGTTCTACACTTGAAATGAGGTGCAGTTTAGGACACAGAAAACAATGACAGGTTTCAGTGCTTGTGAAAAAGCTTTGGGCCAAATTAATCTTTAAGAAGGCAAGATGAAAGCACACACATTGCAGCCGATTCTAAAAATGTGCCTTAATAGGGCCGTTTTGTAGATGAGATGTTTGAGTAAGATATCAATCATATAAGGGAAAAGAAAGGTCCAGTTTAAAAATCATAAAAATGCAATCCCTATACATTTTGTGTTGCTAACAAAAACTGATACCCAAGAGGCCGCTATGCTGCAGTTCTGAATCTGTAATCCCTCTTGATCAGCGTTTAACCATGTAGTAAACAGATGAACAGAAAACCAAACTGCCATTAGCATTTGGCTGACATACGAAATAATCTTCATTGGCACTTGATTGAGTGCATTAGAATTAAGAAGGGGTGACTAGTATACGCATAATTAATCCCTGTGATGACCACAATAATCTGTGGACAAGAGGTCTGCAACCTTTGGCTCTCCAGTTGTTTTGGACTACAACTCCCATTAGCCCTATGCAGCATAGACAATGGTGTAGGACCATGGGAGTTGTGATCCAAAAGATCTGGAGAGCCAAAAGTTGCAATCCCCTGTTCTGGACAATAAATCTCAAACCAAGAACCTGCCATTTCAAAGGCACATACCAGTATTGCTGGAGAGAAATTCACAATTATAGAAATGTTGTGTATGGCATGATAAAAATGTAGTAGTTCAGAGGAACTCTTTAAAATGCTCGATTTGAACGTCACAGTCTCATGCATTCATTTCACAATTATAGTGCTGATATGTTCGATAGCATCAGCCCACTGTCTATGTTTCCAAATAAAATATTTGTGTGCGTCTCCATGTCAGCTCTACAGATAATCCCATAGAAGAATTGTACACACATAATTGTTCCAACAGGCTCTAAATGTACAGTCTTAACTGTAACATCGATTGTATAACTTGTACCTCGCAGGAACTGTATTTCTAAGGTTTTTTTTCTGTATTAAACAAAGGTGCAAATCAAACAGCAATGGATTTCCAATTCAGAGCTGATTATGTTAAGTCTTTAAGGTAACAGGCGCATTAGGTGGTTTTGCAATTTGTGTACTTCCCATAGAGTGGTTCCAATGGTGGGTAACCTTTAGGAATTGCACTTTGCATTAGTGAATCATTAACAAAACCACTAATCATGCACTCCTGGGATATTTTGTATCCTACTTATGATTCACAACCCTGAAACTCTGCAACATCGAATCATCCTGGAGTTAAAGCCACTCATAAAGCCTCAAGTTATGGTCACAAAAAGCTGTGCATAAGACACAAAACCTTGTCTCAAGAAGATGGGAAATATGGAGAATAATTATAATTCACCGGTATCCCACCGCAATCACCGGTGGAATACGAGGAAACTACTGTACCGTCTCTGCCACCATATAAATCCCGGTATTACCAGGAAATTACAGGTGGTGGAGATGCCGGAAACTCCCCAATCCAATGAGGTTGTCCGAATCACTGGAACTGTTAGTACCGGTGCTGGTGATTCAGGAATTTATCTGCTAGTAGGTGCCTGATCTACCGGCAAGTCAGGCCTGAGGGTAGATTGGAGACCCTACCGGCAGACTTGGAGTTGGTTAGTCCACCTAATGCCCTGCTGGATGAATGTGACCTCACTGTTTTCCTACATATCATGTGAAGATGGAATAGCCATGATGACGATTCCTGCTAAAAACAATGAACAAGACAGATACCCCAAATTAGGGCCACCAAAGACCTGATAAGATTCATGACCACTCAAAACAACACTGGAGTACCCATAGAGGCACACAGGCACCTCTATATCCTAAGTGTATGTGTCAGACCTTGGGCAATAGTTCTTTCAACAACAATCAAAGAAACCACTTACAGGCCTGAAATGCACTGACAGCATCTTCTTTAGAAACAGTAGGTGAAGATTCTTTCAAATATTTCAGCCAGTGAAGCACACAAATGTGTCTACTTCTGCATTATATTCAACATGTAATAATCCAAAGGGAGAATACACATCATGATATCCAGTGGCGGCCGGTGAATTTTTGAGGTGGAGGGGCATACATATTTCTGCAAAATATGTCTTAGTGACTGAGCCTAGCAAGGGAGTGTTAGGGAGAATTCTCCAGAACGGCTAATTTCCCTTACCTACTGAGTCCCCTAGCAGCTTTGCTGCTTTGCTGGATTTCTAGGGTTTATTTTTTCACCTGGTAAGAGTGTGAGCCTTTTTTTCCCACTCTTACATGTGTTTTGCTGTGTATTTTACATTTTTGTGTTCATAGACTGTGGAGCCTCACCTACTCTATAGGCATCATCTTTTTACGATTTGTCACACAGCACCTTTAGTGCAGTGACACAGGGTTGTCTTTTTCAGACTTCCCACTTTAAACTCAATTTTCTGGGACTGACTACTGTCTCCCAGAACATGTAAAGTTGCCATTGACTTTATTAGTCTTTTTAAATTTACAAATCCAGTACAAACTATCTTCCATAGAGTACTGAATAGGGTTAATAGTTATCCCCTTTTGTCTGTTTCTCAGGAACATTATTTTGTTCGCCTTTCTTTAAGATTTGGTTGTGGCAGTGATATCTACCATATATTTTCTACTGCGGTCTATGAAAATAACCTTGGTACTGTTTTAGGCTAAGTTAGTAGCCTCAAACTTTAATCCGCTGGACCTCATTTAATTTTATTTGGTTCTGGCTAGGTTTATTCGCCATTTCTTTTTCTAAAGGTCTTTCTCGCATTTTACTCTGTGTGCCAAACCAGGTTTGGTTCCTTTGTTCGCCGTCCTTTGGTGGGCTTCTGCACAGAAGCCCTCCTTAGGCGCCTGAGAGTCTAGGTAGACAGGATGTGAGGGAGGGGTTTTAGGCCCCATGCACAGGGTTTCCTTGGATATCCAATTCACCCTCATGTTTGATTGGCTAGGTGACTGTCCTGCCAGGACAGCCTCCCTGCTGTCTGATTGACAGCCAGGCTGTGTGAATGGGGGAAAACTGCATAAAAAGCAGGTCTCTGGGACTTGGAAGGCAGAGTCACCACTGGATCGAGAGAACTGAAGAGAAGTTGAAGGAAGAAGACTGCTGGAACTACTGAACCTCCCGGTGAAGCCCTGCTGCCGGTCCGAATCTCCTACAATTCGATGACAGAGAAGATCTGCAAGGAATCTTCTTCCCTTGAGCTGGTGGGACCAACCAGTTTGCCATACACCAAGCAAGGCCTCCCTCCCCTGGTCGAATTTGATGTGCTTTATTGCAGTGAACCAGATAGCCAGGAGGACCGGACCCTGTTTGGGTTTTACGGAGCGCACCTTTTATTCGTTGCTTTGCTCTGCTGCTGGTTTCTTCCCTGGGCAGTGCAGGACCTTCCAGCTGTCCTCCTCCGTATCAGTCCGACAGTCGCTTCGGGAAACGTGAGCCTGCAGGATCTGCCAGGAACTTCTGCCTCAGCTACAGCATTCTTCTTCTTCTAAGGTACTGTTCAAACCCGATTGTTCTTTCCGTCCGACCGCGGTGAAAGTGTTTTAAATCTTTTGCCAATCTGAGGGCTTGTCCTTCTCTACTCTTTTAAGTAACTTTTCTTCCGACCAACTTCGTTTCAAACTCTTGGCAAAGACTTAACCGCGAACTACTCTGAAATGTGTGATCCTCTGCAATGACTCTGAACCATAAACATTGGCCAAGGCCTATTGATTTGAATCCTCATTGTAGTATGTCTTTTCTAGATTTCCCTGCCTACTTACTTGTTGATGCCGCTTGATTTTGAATAACCTGGACTTTCCCTCCCTTTTTAAATTACTGGAGTGCCATTTTGCTCACACTTCATTTTGAGCTTAACTTGTCCAGAATTCATTGGGATTTGTGTAGTGTATTAAGATTGTGATTTTCTGCTGATTTACTTAGAGAACTGTTTTTACAATTGATGGTGTAATTAAATGTATATACTTTTACTCAGAAACCTTGAGTCAGTGTTTGTTTGAACCATAGCAATTGCTGTCCTTTGTGTAACTTCTGATACTGCTCACTTTACTCTTGAGATAAGTCTGGCTGCTTAGCCATCACTACCACTTTACTGTGTAGTACAGGCTTGTACCAAAGGTGAATTTGTACTGTCACTTGCAGTTTTGTGTGTGGTGTTCCCAAAGGGTACTGCATATGATTCTGCCTAACAGGGAGCCCAAACCAAATCAAGGTAGTTCGAAGGGGGGTTTCTCCGGAGATATTTTTTTAAATAATAGGTTAAATGATGCATTTTACAGCACACATTTTTGAAAAACTTGGTAAAAACGCAAACAGTTTGCAGTTGGTTTTGTAGGGTAACTCATGAGAAAAATCCAATAGATGCAAACCACCAATGTGCACAGGAGCATTTCTTCAACATATTTTCATGATGCCTTTGCCCACAATATGTGCAGGTATAAAAATGTTTTACGCTGGCTGTTCCCATACATTTTCATACTGGTTGCACCAATATATGCCAGTATTCTCATATAAGAACATACCCATGTTTGCTTTGCGCATGATGCCAATAATGATAATATGTCCCTGCTGGTTCTACAGCTGGTTTATACCAGTACCCCCACAACATACTCCTTATGGCGTTACCAAAATGCATGCTGCAGTGCAAAAATATATCCAAAGTGGATGCACTAAAATGCCAGTCTAGCTGAGTTTCCCCAGTCTTGTTTGTCAAACCAAGCAATATAACATCAACAAGTTCTTCTCAAATATCCAGTGATTGTTAGCCATTCAATGTTTTTGTGGCACGTATATTATAAGCACCCCCGGAAAATGAATGCTTCCAATGTAGTATAGCATATTTATTTGAGAAAATGCACAATCAAAACGCTAGACAACATTTGAGCACAGGTCAAACTTTATCACATTAATCTACTTTGGACACCTACCAGCAGTCTCTTACATTTTAACAAGTACAAAGTCACGGATCTGACTTAGTGAATACATTTTTCCATGTGCTTCCACCGAGGCATCACCATTAGAGGCGTAACACATTGTGAGGGTAACATTCTTTCTGTAAGGAAAGAATATATTAAGCATTAGTTGTCTCTAGTCGTCACGTTATTCACATTTATGATAACTTATTATATCTGTTGTATAACTGAATATACCTTTACATTCATTATATGCTGAACATTTAACACCAAGTGTAAGATATTAGTTTTATCTGATTGGCCGCACAGAACACGACACATACGATAAACGGTGCAGGCAATTTGTAACAAAGCATTTCATTGTTAACACCTGCATTCATATGGATACATTTTAAGGCAATTGAAATAGTGATCTGGGGTTAGTACTTTCATGTCAGGAGAGTAAGTGGAAGGGTAGAGAAGGGACAGGAGACAGCTTTCTCACTCAATTCAGATAAGATAACTCTCTCCTTTAAGTCTGAATGAATTGCTTGTAACATTGAAGTGGCACTAGAATAGTCTCATTAGAATGTGTAAAGACGTTAGATGACCCCCACAAAAATACGGTTGCCCCTCCCCCACCATCTCTGAAGTTAGCACCTCTCCCAGCACTTGAAGGGTTAGACACCCCCAAGAATGTAGGTTTAGTTGTGCCCCCACTTTGCAGTGCTCAAACGTTTGTGTGAAAGCTGGAACATTGGGCAACAGCACAGCTCTAAGGAACCTGGCAGGAACCTGGGAGAACCCCTCAGCTTTCTAGTGTTCAAACTTTACTTCACACGAAGTGTGAGCACTGAAGCAGCCGTCCCTCATCCTGCAGACTCCTTCTACAGCCCAGAGCAAAAGCAGAATGTCTGCAGTTCCAGTTGGGGGGTCTGCAGAATTTAGGATCCGGTGTTGGCCACCCCAGCCTTCCTGTGAGCTGTGATCTTGGTGGGATCATTCTTCAGAGATCACAGCTCACAGGAAGGCTCATGACCAGCATAGATAATTAAAAAAAGAAATGGAAAATAGAAATTCCTTTTTTAATTCGTTTGCAGGCACTGCCTTGAGAGGCTAATTAACAAAGGCACACAGTTTTTAATTAGCCTGCGAGGATGAGTGTGCCTGACAAACTGATTAGAAAAAGTATTAGTAAAAAATAATAATATTAATAATTCACTTACTGTGGCACAAGAGCAGTGGCTCCTCCTTCCTTCTGGTTCGTTCTGCAGGTGATCCTTGAGTCTCCTCGTCCGTCTGGGTGCAGTGCACACACAGTGATGTTACTGGGGCCCCACTCATGTCCGGGAACTTGGGAACCAGTTTGGTTTCATTTCTCTTTCCCAGATTCTTGCATGTGGGTGGGACAGTGGCGTGGTCCTCCCATTCGCCAGGCTCTGAACATTGACCCTCCTTCAAAGGAGGGTCAATGCTCAGAGGCTGGGAGGAACTGAACCCTGACCCTCCCTAAGCTACCCTCCCCTCCTCTATCTCTTGCACAGACTGGGGTGGAGTCAACAAAGTCTGACCTCACCTTAGTCTGTTTGAGTGACAGGACAGGGGGCTGAGTGAAGAAACGCATGCCTGTGGGTGTTTCTTTCTTAACGCCCCTAGGCATCCTTTTCAGCTGGGATTGTCAGCTTTTAAGTGCTTGCTGGGGATGGTCTGCACTGCACATGTGCAGCAGGGATTGCTCCCGCTGCACATTCAGTGCAGCCCTATCATGTCCATGACTGACAGGATTTTCCTGTTACTCCTGGACATGGTGGGGAGTGCTATTGTTGGTGGGTATATTCCCCCCTCCCCCATGGGCCAGCGGCGCCTATTGATATCCTAATATCTGCTGCAAGGAATGTGTAATGAGAAACATCTGCATACAGGAAATCCAGGGGCAGAAGCATAGACAAGATTTCATCCAAGTCACACAAAGCAATGGCCAGGCAATGAGGGTTCCATGCATATGCTGTAATATGCGGGCAAGTGATAAGCAACTCACAATGCTCTGCTCATCCTTTCTGCAAACAGGACACACAGACCTACAGTGACAGGGAACCAGACTGTGCATTCACAATACCCAGAAAGAATATGCTGGACTACATAGAAAGAAGAACTACATCATGAATGGCCTTGTTACCCACATATCACACAGCATTAAAACAGCTTAATATAATTGTCATAACCGAGAGCCAGCATTCCACAGGGATAATTATCTTAAACACATTTTCAAGAAAGCTGTCTTCAAGCAAGGAAACCAAATAGCATGGGCCCTAACCACAGTGCCATTCCAACATGAATAGAAGAGATTTGGCCTGGAAAGAAACATTCATCAATCTGAATAATCTGGCAAAAAGTGAATAGAGAATGCAGCATAACAACAAACAGAAACAAACAGTACAGATTCAAAGTGCCTACACTTTCATATGATCAGACGCTGTGTACCTCATCCTGTGCAGGGAATACGGGAAAGGAAAGTATTAATGTGAAATATTCCAGGAATTACATGACACCATGAACCAACATATAAATACCATCTTGTACTGCCAAATATTGTTTATGGTTTTGAAAGGTGGTCTATCAATTACAAGACATATGGCCTCATCACGAGTTGGACGGTAGCCCTTAAATGCGGCGGTTACACCGCCGCATTTAAGGATCCGACCAATCATGGGTCTGGCATGTTTACCTCCTGCTCAGAGCTGGGGGTAAACATGCCGGAATAATTCCCATTTGCAGGCGCAATTAACGCGTGCTAATTGCGCTGAAAATTCCCCATTGAGTCCAATGGACCCAATGGGAAATGGGGAATTACAGTTACCGCCCAACCCTTGATCCGGCGCTAATAGCGCCGGACCGGTTGGTGGTAACGCTATTAGCGTGGGCAGTAACACGTCAGTCATACCGCAGGGATACCGCCCAACTTGTGATGAGGCCCTATAGTATGATATGATATGATAAGTCATTTAGAACGCGCCTGTACACAAGTGATTCTAGGTGCGACAAGACAAGGAAAGGAAGACAGAACGAGGACAAAACAATGATCTTTCTAGGGCTTGGGTCATTCAGATGAAGCAAGTGCAGAGGGGAGCGGGATAAGTGCCAGGGGGCATGGAAAAGTGCAAAGGAACTCGTAAGTGCTGCCGGGCATTGGCTCATAAGTGCAGAGAGTCAGGGGACTCTAGGGTTGCAGATACAGTCCCATTAGTGGTTTGGGAGCCCGGAGGCAGTGCAAGGGCAACTGGTCAGCAGGAGCCTGCTGCAGTAAGTTCAGTGGGTGGCCAAGTAACCAGTATGCACAGCAGACAGTGACGTCAGCTAGGGAGTGGGAGAGAGAAAGCAAAAGCGAAAAGGAAGGTCTTGAGTTGCTTCCTGAACCTTAGGTTGTCATGCTCAAGTTTCAGAGAGGCTGGGAGGCTGTTCCAGAAGGAAGCCCTAGTCGAGGACAGAGATCTACCTGCCACTTTCTGAATGGAGAGGCATCTGACCCTCAGAGAATTAGAGGTGGATGAGCAGAGGGCTGGAGAAGGAAGATGCTTGGGAAAAGAAAGGTGGATGTGGTGTGATGCCCAGCCTTGGAGAGCCTTTTGGACGATGCAGATGGTCTTGAACTTGATCCTTGCAGCCACAGGAAGCCAGGGGAGAGATTTCAGGGCTGGAAAGATACGATCCTTGGGCTTGATGTCAAGGATAAGTCTCGCAGTCCTGTTCTGGATTAGTTGTAAAGGGCGAAGAGTAGAGGCAGGCAGATTTAGAATGAGGCTGTTGCAATTGTCCAGCCTAGAGAGGACCAAGGCTCTGCAGACGGTGAGCTTCTGGGGGAAAGTGAGAAAAGGAAGAATACTTTTGCGGAGGTGCAGCTGATAGTTTGACTTCCAATGAGCCGTCTGAGATGTGATGAGAGAAGGAGAGGGTGGAAGATGAAACCAAGGTTCTTAGCCTCACTGGAAGGTGCAGGTAGAGGGCCCAGGGTGGGTGGCCAGAGTGTGCGAGGGAAGGTGGGAGCAGGTGTCCCAATGAGGAGGATCTCTGTCT
This sequence comes from Ambystoma mexicanum, assembly GCF_040938575.1. Classification (NCBI taxonomy): domain Eukaryota; kingdom Metazoa; phylum Chordata; class Amphibia; order Caudata; family Ambystomatidae; genus Ambystoma; species Ambystoma mexicanum. Next base: position 722,934,972 of record NC_090924.1, read on the forward strand.
TAATAGCATTAAGGCAGAGATCATTGGAGGCACACCATTCCTGAATTGCTGACAGTTAGGTATGAGAGAAGGAACAGAAGAGGCTGATGGGAGCCTGAAGGAGATCTTGCTGTCATCCGCATAACACTGAAAGTTAGAACAGAAGGTAGAGATGCAGTGGGAAATACAGAGTATGATGTGGGAGCTCAGTAGCTTGAAGACACTCAGCATAACAGAGATGTGGTTTTTATATCATACTACAGTTGAAAAGTTTGTGGCAGATCAGGCTGTGAAAAAATATGTGTTTTTGCTAATCAGTAAACTAGAGATGTGCTGCATGTTCAAATGCGTAACAGGTTATGCCCAGTACCTATTTTACAAGATTCAGATAATACACACACACACACTGATAACTATGTGCATAACTAATTAATACCACAACAAGAGTTGTAAATGATATTGTGGTTTATTGTAAAAAATGAGAAATTAAATAAGATTCTTTCCCTAGCCGATTTTTGCCCTAGCGTACATGTTTTTCGACCCCTCTGGGTCCTCCTCGAGGCTTTACATTGGCAAGTTAATCCATTTGTATGTGATATAAACACATAGTTCACTGAGATTGTCTCAACAGTACAATATAACAATTTCTGAATATTCATGACCCTAGAAAACCGGAAATTAGGGTAAGAGAGTGTTAGGTATGAATTGGTGCAGTCACACTGGGTGGGACTACACAAGACCTATCTGCTTGGTATTAGGTAACCCACCTTTTGGTATAGGTCTGAACTACATAAGTTGGTAGTTTGACTGAGCAGCCAGGCCTATCTCAAAAGGGGTAAATATGAGCTGTAGAGCTGTACAAATGAAATTGTAAATACAAGTAGCCAAGTAACACTTGCACTCAAGGTTTCAGTTATAGTTATTTATTTATTTAACATCAGTTTGAAATAAGCATTCTTTAAAAGGGCAAAGTATTGTAACAATACGAATACACTTTGAAATTACTTTACAAAATCAATAAAGCAAGTGAATGATCTTTGGATATGCTCAATACATTTCTCCCACACCGGGAGGTGACTTCAATCACAACGATAGTATTTGCATTTATATAGGCACGTTTTCCCATTCATTCACAGCCTAGACTGTCAATGACACAGCAGGGTGGCTGTCCTGGAAGGACAGTTAGCTGGACAATCAGAACTGGTTTTGTTCAGGTACACCTAGAGACAAAGGACAGGGGTTTTTTGGGACCCTCCCTCACATAATGTACTTTCAGACACACTGGAGCCAGGGGTGGGCATTGGGGCTGAAACCCTCTAAAGGCAAAACACACAAAGGGCTCAAGCCTGTCTCAACGCACAGAGTAAAAGCCAAGAAAGACCGCACAAACAGAAAAGGGCAAAAAAAGAAGACTGGGGCTATTTTGACAAAATGGTCACTCATGGGTGCTGTACTGCAGGTGAGGGTTCAGCCTGCGGTAGAAAAGCACAATGGTAGGAAATATTAAACCACTGCCACCAGCCATTCAAAGTAGTGAGGCTAACAAATAAATGTTAACATGAGAAAGTAGGCTAAGGGCTACTAAATAACGCACCCGTACTCCACATAAAATGGTGTGGGCTGGACCTACAAAGAGAAAAGGTAAGTAAAGCCAATTTCACTTTACTATTCTCGGGAACTGTAGTTCACCCAAGAAAAGGTATTTAAACCTTAAGGGAAATCCAAATGATTTCCCAGTGACACTGCACTGAAGGTGCTGTGTGTCACCATATAACAAGCAGATGCCTATGGAGTTCCAGACTCCAAAAACAGTGAAAGCACAAAATCCAAATCAGGTAAAAACACATGAAAGAGGGAGAAACAGGTCCAACTCCCTCAGGGGTCTCTGAGGTTGGAGGGAATTAGCACAGAAATGAGCATTCTCCCTAACAGATAGAAGAGAGATAACAAGAACAAAAATGAAATACAATGTTAATGCAACTCTTTCAAGTACATCTTATCCAAATGATTCTAGGCAATATACACAATCTCAGTGAGTAAGTACTTCAAATAAAATGGTTGCTCCAAACATGGCCAGACCAGTGTACTGCCCGCAATGTGTGCACCATATCGCCATGGTGCGACTTCACCATAAAAATAATATCTGGGAAAACGATCCAAGCATGAACGGGGGACAAGAGGAGGGTCTCCTTAGTGTTTAGTTAGTGTTATGTCATGCTATGCTACACCTTGAACCCAAGACGAAAACATCAACACCATAGTATAATCCAGGGCATGGGAGTGACTGACCAGTGGCACTGCCCACTAACAGCAGTGGGACACCACCTCTAAAAAACCCTTTTTGGGTAAGCACACAACATATCAGCAACACCCAGTAAAAACCAGGGTGGGGGCCGACCAAGAGCAACCCCATCACAATACAGAGCTACCAACTCTGACTCCCTCAATTAGCGCAATCACGAGACCAACATGTAACATTTGCCCCACTTGGAAGATGAAGACTGGAAATCTTGACTATCTAATCTAAGATGGTAGGTATTGAATCTCCCTCGAGCAGGACACACATTTTGTTAAGCAGGGCAGTAACCATAGGGATATGCGGTTCATTGCAAGTCATGATTGTTCCCTGACACGGCATAGAGGTCGCATTGCATGTGGAATTTCCTCTCACTGGTTGTTTTACTTGGCACATTAGTGCGAAGTGCCATTTTTAAACTTTATAGGGCATTTTAAAGGATTGTAATGAGTGCATGGGTTCAACTGCTGAGGAGATGGTGACACCCTTTTTTTAATTACAAACAGAAAGATTGGTTGAAAAAACGAAATGTGTGCATATCTGCAACACATTTACCGGTACTGCCAAAGTGAATGCAATGTACTACCTTCGCTTATTGTTTATTGCTTAATGTTTACGGTCAGTCAGTTAAAAGGTATCAAAAGTTGGATTTCTGTTTAAAAAAATATTACACGGCATCTATCGACGGGCCTTGCAAAGGTTAATTCGGCTCAAAGCATATCAGTGAGGAAGTTAGGCCTGCCTCCTATCACATTTCAATTGTATGAAAGCAAAAGACCACATGCTGGTTTCAAGTTGTGTGATTTTAAAGCTTAGATTGGAACGTTGCCCCACGGTTTATTGGGAAATCCTAAACTATTTCAAACCTGCGGGGTTCCACTTTAAGATGCATACGCCTTTAGTGTGGGACCAATGGGCTTCGAGTAAAAGAGTGACGTGTAAAACTGTTTGGAGAAATAATTACACATTCATTGGGAAGCAGATATTTTTCTGTTTTCTTTTCAACATGTACCTTCTTCAGCTCTTTCTGTTTTTCCTGAAAGTTAAAATAAATCATCTTTTTTATGTGAAAGATGTGGCATTACAGTTTTCAATTACTCCTTTCAATCTGTGGCTACCGTCTGATGAGGAAGTCTACGGCCATTTTTCTGAACTCAAACTCAGACATTGATTTCTTCGACCCGGGGCTCTTTGATACTTCATCTCTGATCCATTAGCTGAGCCTGTGATTCTGCTAAACTGCTTGCTTAATCGTGTTAGCCTGCTAACTCATTAATGTACCAGAGGCCCGTCTTATCTCCAGGCTTTTTCGTTTCTCAGTTTATTCCTATGATTTCATTATCTAACTCATGCTTTTCAAGCAATGTGGTTGCATAGCATATTCATGTTTCTAACTGCTCCTTTGTTGAAAATGCTTGCACCAGTTCTCTCTCTGGTTCTCAGCCGCGCATCTGGCGGCTCAGGACATGACTGCACTGGGAACCATTTAAGTATGCAGCTTGCATCTGATACTTAAATACTGCACCATGGTTGTTGGCATTGAACAGCAGTAAAAAGAATCCCGTTTTAAAGAAATATAAACAAGAAACTTCAAACCAACATAACACTTTAAAACTCATCAAACCTGAAATTCTCACCACACGAGGCCCCCTCTTCCATTAGTATAACTTTGTATCCAACCATTTTCTACCTCGGGGACCAGGACTCAGTCTTGTAGTAACTGTCTGAGCCCAGGGCCAACATTAATGGGGTGGTTTTGTGGCCCTTATTGCTGGATAATGGGCTATGTCCTGCTAATGGTTGTTTTGCTCGGCATGGCAAAGGGAATCATATTTGCAACAAGGGGATACATAGAGGTCCTATAGATTTTTTCTTGGTCCCAGTGTTAGATAGATGTGCCATTAACAATTTGATGCTTAATATGGGGTGTGAAAGTGATCATCATCCTTTGATCCTCACTAATGGAGTGGCTAACAAAAATAGGAGAAGTTGTAAAACTGTAATGTAATGCTTCCGGACTAATAATAAGAGATTATTAAATGGATTCTAGATCCCCAGGTTATACTTCACACAAGGGTTGTTGCAATCTCGTACATCGGGAAACTACTCACAGTCATTAATAGGATTCTTTAATGAGCTGTTGAACTCAATAGGGATATGTCTTGTTGACAGCTTAGGCAGTAATTCTTCTAACAATTTAGTGTAGGAGACCAAAAAGATACACAATTATGAGGGGGTAGAGTCAACAGGCTTCCCTAGCCAGTAGCGTGATGGGTGGTCGGTAGGACCTTGCAAGAAAAATACTGTATTGATAGTTAGCCACAGACAAAAATCACCACAGTGTACATGAAACAATGATCAGCATTTATTTTCAAAGAAAAGAGAAGAAATTTTGTCTGAAGGAATTCTTATGTGCCGTGGCACAACACAAGTACATATAAAAGTGCATGTATACTCTGCACGGTGGTGGGTTAGTAAAAAGTGGTTGCACAACATTCAGTGTATCGTGAGCTGTCGAAATCTGTGACACAGCTCACTTGGCCAACTAAAGACTCGAGCGCCTGATTTATGCAGATCCGCCCCAGCCGCACCTTAAGCAGCTGCCCCCACCTATGGACTACAGCCAGAGCGTTTATTAATTCACTGCCTGGATGACGCCATATTTTGACCATTGACGCACACGTCCTGAAGACAGTTCGGTATCCATCTTGCAGCGCTGTCTCATGTTTACCAGCCCTGCGCTCCGCCAACCAATTACCGAACCAGAAACACACATCTAAGTGTCGACACTGTTTGATATATTGTGACCTTGAACAATATGTATACGAGATTGTTATCAACTTAACAATGTTCACTGTACAATGGCGATACACTGAATGTTCTGCAACCACTTTTTACTAACCCACCACCGTGCAGAGTATACATGCACTTTTATATGTACTTGTGTTGTGCCACGGCACATAAGAATTCCTTCAGACAAAATTTCTTCTCTTTTCTTTGAAAATAAATGCTGATCATTGTTTCATGTACACTGTGGTGATTTTTGTCTGTGGCTAACTATCAATACAGTATTTTTCTTGCAAGGTCCTACCGACCACCCATCACGCTACTGGCTAGGGAAGCCTGTTGACTCTACCCCCTCATAATTGTATATCTTTTCTACCCTCAAGAGTCAGGCCCCCCAAAAAAGAGGGTTTCTTTGCCCATATATTTTTCTCTCGGAGACCAAAAAGAGGCAACTACGAACAGCTGGAGATGGTGCGAGACGCTAGCCGTTGAAGAAAACGAGGTACAGCCCGAGACAGAGAAGTGAAAAATTGCAATCAAGGCAACCGGAAGGAGTGGGACAGAAATAAATAAAAAAAGACAAAGATAAATAGAAGCTGATCAGATGAGTTCAAAGAAGTATCGGATGATACAGTGCCGGTAGATCACCAGGGGGAAAGAGCTTAGAAGCTGCCACCACACTGCCTTTGTTGGGAATTAGATAAATACCTTTTAAAAAAAACAGTGGAAGAGCACGGAGGTGTATCCCAGACGGTACCCGGTAGCCAGCCACCAAGGTTGACATAGTAGAAGTACCTAGTGTATTTGAAACAAAGTGATAAACCAAGAAGATACAAAAAGAAAAAAACGAACATGGATAAGTTATCCGTTTGATGGTTGGCCCTCAGTGAATTACAAATGGAACTTCATTAATAGTGGATCTTTAGAACGAACTCTAAAAGAAGACAAACAGATTTGCACATCCTAATGAAATGTGGTATAAAGAAGTTTTCACCCCTGAAGAATTTCCTACATGTCGGGTATGGTTTGAATGCAGTATGAGAGTAAGCATGGGTGAGATTGACATAGAGTGAATTATTTAATGGACTGGGATGCACTTCTCTATGAGAGAGGAGAGCAAATAACAGATCTCGATGAAATTTTTATCTTGAATAAAATTGTTAAAGAATGCATTACTACAGATTATGTGATGTGCTTAATGAAATTTAAAATCATCGATATATTTGTTTGTCAATTAATTGTATTGGGCTACCTTACAATTGCAGATAAGAAAAAAGAAAATTGTTAAAAAGTGTGGTTTATACGAGGTGTATAAAGAAAGAATAATAAATGACTATTTTTGATACAAACTGGTGTGATTGATGACAATATAATGATCAGAAATCATATGTAAGAGGGTTAACCAAGAAGGGATAGTGGGGAAGCAAGTGACCCCTTAAACATAATGTTTTGTTCAAACCAAAGCCTAATGGAGGGCTGTTTATAAGTGGTCGGTAAAAAAGTACCTCCAGTCTCATGAAGTTGTAGTGTGGGAGACCAAAAAGACAGCAATTACAAAGTGTCAACAAAACTTTAAACACATTTAGAGTTATGGAATGAATTGGAGGGTGCTGCTAGAGCTTCTGGATCTGTTCAGCTCTGGACATTAATAGAGTTGTATACAAGAGAAGACATTAGACCAGATGAGATTCCCTTCCATATTGTACATGAACAGTGGATGGACCGCAATTGCTCATTCTATGAAGGTCTGGTAGAGGACCGCTGTGTCTATTGCTTAATGCGCCTGAGGTGGCAAAGGTGAAGAATACTAGGGATTCAGTAACAATGCTAAGAAAAAAAAACTAATTTCATAGGAGTTTTAGAGACATAGCAAGCCTTTGTGGGACTAGCTGTTGGGAAGACTCCACTACTGGGTGTTGTCCCAGTGGATCTTTTCAAGTATGTGGCTCCTCACTGGTGCCCACTGCTGCTGTTAGCTTTTGAGTTTATTTCTGATTGTGGTTTTTTTCCCTTCTGCTTGGTGGAAAGATAACATTGTACCTATTTATAGGAAGGGTACAAAATGCTTCCCTTCTTCATATTCCACTAGTTCACTTATCAGCTCCATGGCTGAATTATTTGGGAAAATCATATGTGTGAGGCCGTTAGATTGGCTGAAAGAAAACTCTGTGTTTAGTTTCAGTTTGACTTTTGGGAAGTGTTGGGTCTTGAATGTCTGTCAGAGTTTAAATCTGTATCTTATATGTCCTAAACACAAATTTGCTTTGGGAACTTCAGTATGCCTAGCGTACATGAACTTGTGATGTGCATTTCATAATGTTGATCACATTTGGCTCAAATTGCTTGAGCTGAGGATTCCTGAGACCTGATAGCTTGAATTATTAATCTGTATACGGACACATCATCTAATGTGCAATAAAGTAAGGAATGTGAATTTAAAATTTCAGGGTAGGAAAGAAAGAGCATCAATGCGTGCTCTGGCTTCTCTTTTTAATCTTTGCATGAACTCACTTCCAGACCAACTGGAAACAGTCACATTAAATCTCATTAAATCTCCCTAGAATTTCAGGATGCTGAATGCCATTGCTCATGTATGTGGACGATTCATTTCTCATTTCAAGGACCGCAATTGCTCTACAAAGGCTGATAATGTGCTTTTCAGAGTGCATGAGTAAAAGGGGACTTGTAGGCAATATTAACAGTAGTAGTTATGTCAAGTATTAAAACGACATGCAGTCAGATATTTCCAAATGTGACGAGATCAGAGTGTTCTCCCTGTTGTGATTACATTGGGATAAAGTTCACAGACAACTGTCTTGGCAGTCTCATATCAACACGCAAACATCTGCCATGGTGTGAGTACATTAGAGGGTGCTAAGGATGTGTAATGAGCACACCCATTGCTCGATTGACCTTCTTTTAAGAGCATACAATGCAAAGTCTGTCACCTTGGCTATAGAAGGAGCAGGTCTCTGGGGTTATAATGGGTGGTTCAACTTCAAGCAGCTGAAAACACCTTTTATTCAGAATCTTTAAGGTTTGCCAATGTGAACAGCATCTTTAAATATACACAGAGAAGTTGGCTCCCATTTCTGTCTTTCATTATTACCAATAAGTATATTTTGGGGTGCAATTAGGACCAATCTCAAGACACGTCTTGTGCAGGATGTTGAAAGGGATATTTTTAATTGTGTTTTAACAAGCAACATCTCCTGGTTGTACTACATTTAGAGAATGCTAGAAGGGATTGACTGTGAAACCTGGTTTGGTAAGCCAGTAAAATTGCAGTCAGCTGATAGAAGATCATAAAGGCTGACTGTTTAAAATACCCTGGTGACAAGAGAGAGAATTTATGTACGACAATATATAGAATATTGACATTGAAATCTCGTCTTGTTCTTTTAACTCGTTTCACATTACATTCACATCACCTTCTCTCATTTCAGGGATGATGGGTTGGATGTGGGCTACCAGAGATGAGATGCCTATGTGCTACAGGACATTTTGAATGCACTTTTTTCATGTTGACCTTCATATACAAAGCCAAGACATTGTTTTTTGTAATGCCCATATTTTTGGAAAATTGTTTTTAACAGCGTAAGCCTGCCTTGTTTTATGTGTTACTATTAATGGATGTAGAAACCTACTTTTGAGAGGCAGAGGAATGCGTCATCCATAGCTGCTGCGCCTCTCCCGAACCAATATCGCACAGGCAAGAAACGTTACTCACTAAGGCAGCCATACCGCCCAGATCCCAGAAGGGTACAGCAGATTATAAACACAATCTAAACTAAGCATGGTCAGACTAAACAAAGTCCCAGTGAAGCAACACATGTGCATGCATTAGACACAAAGCAGAGGTGCATAGAACATGAAGAAGGGATACAGTAGATCAAATAGGCATTTATATACAAAGCATATTAACATTGCATCTATAAGACATGAAGAATACTTACATAAACAATATGTATGCTGAATGCAACATAAACGACACGCGTATACAGTTCACTCACATAACAATGCAACAATATTGGCCAGCCACCGATTCCAAAATGGAAACCGCAACACGCTTCTAAGTAAATGAAAGGCCTCAAGGCTTCAAGAGAACTCAAAATGCTGAATTATAGAAATACAGAATCATGCAGAGCTCACACAGTGGCTATGCAGACTAAGCCAAGGTTACTGAGACATTCGGGAGGGTCCGAACGCTGCAGAAAAGGCACAAGATAACAAGTCCCAGAACATTACAAGAATATTCCCTGTCAAATTAAAGTTTAAAAGAAGAATATTCAGCCTTTAAAAGCCAGGTGCAGATTAATGATAAGCCCAAAGACTTCATGGGAATGGATAAAGAAAGTCCCCAGTGGTAGAGAGAATAATAACACTGGCACTAATATTAGCTATAAACCCAACAAATAGTCTCATCACACATTACCCATAAGTGAAGAAAACTGTCTATTAATTAGCAACAAACACAGATAGGACACCTGCATTACTCCTCACGATACACCATACAAGGCCAACCACAGAGGAATTCCTCTCCAGGTTTAGGAATAAGGGATGGTATCCTTTTTAATTGAAAGGGAAGCAATCTGTGGACCTCTCTCCCCCTACTCCCATCTGGTTCATGTCTTGATGACCTGTCAATTGTCCAAGGTTGAGTTGAATGCCAACCAATCAAGAACCTCAATGCTAGGCCACCCAGTTCATAATGCGCCAACCAATAGTCAATTGTATAAGTGATGTGTTATTACTGTTATCAATTTAGAGGTGGTGTCAAAAGGAGCCTTCAGACAGGTAGTATCAAAGAATTTTAACCCTTATAAAATGTGTAAATAGTAAATTCCCTTAACCAATCCCCTCACCCAGTAGGTTTTTGTATCTAAGACTAAAGTGTGACGTCAGTTATGATGTAAGTTTGCCTTATCACCTGTTGTTTTGTATGAGAGCTCTCTGGAGCGACAAGCTTTTTGCTTATTTGTTGTTCCTGCTTTATTTTGGATATCAATAAAGATGCATTTTGCCTTTTACTTTGTCTACTCCGTTTTGAGTTCTGTTGTTCTGGCTCTTTATCCTCTGCATAAATCTGGGGTTTTCAGGCCATCATTACACTACCTCACTGTGGCACATCTCATAACTACCCCATGACTTAGTCAGGTCAAGATTCTATCATAAGTGTTTAGTTTGTGGTTATAGGTATTGAAATGCGTTTGTATTCTTTCTTTGAAATGTGAAATTGGCATTATATATGCTTTATTATTCTTAATACATTTGGCTTTCTCGTTTTTATTGTCAAATGAAAAGCTATGTTTGTTTTTGCCATTGTATCCTTTTAGACTCTGCCGGCATTACTTTCAGGAGATAGAGACCCTAAAACATTTGTGTGTACATTGGCCTGCCTTGTGTACACTAAGGGGGCTTATTACTCATCTGAACAGCAGAACAACGGAACAGGACTTGTGGATCAGAATTTCAAACACAAATGAAATATCCCTGTCAATCAAGCTTCTAGAGTTTTTAAAGTCATGTTTGGTGGATTTTAAAGGTGCTTGTGCACTTTGAAATGTATTCATATCTTGTTATCAAATTGTGTAATTGTGTTTTTTATGGTATTTGCTAAATCTGGTTGTTTGTGTTTGTGTAGAAAGTTCATATGTCGACTGTAACGCACAATAAATAAATAATACATTGTATCCCTTTATGTGCTGGTATCCGAAATAAAGTTATTTACTTAACGTTTTTACCTATCTTTCACCAACTTGTTAAGGACTGATATATTTTTATAGATGAGCAGATGTTGTATTCAGCCCACCTCCAGGTCACTCTCACTTTCAAGCTTACCTTCACACCAGGAGCTTCCCTACTCAGAACCTTCAGCTTATAGCAAGTTTGCGATCTGGCAACATGCTGCGAAAAAGGCTTTTTAAAAAAAATAAAGCGCAACTCCGACCATTTTTGCAAAAGTATCTGCGAAATTGCAATTTTTTGCAAAAACAACCAATTAAAAATAAAAACTCAAGGGCCCAGTTTCTCGAAACATTTTAGGGACACAAGGAATGAAATGCGCAAACACATCTCATCACTTGCGTGAAAAAAGAGCAGCCCAATCCAAAAAAGGTAATCTAAATGGGCGCATCTTATATGCGCCCGTTAAGATAGCCTTTTTCACCCCTTTGCGCAAATCCGGGAGGCATGTCTGCATATTTAAAAGCACATCCCAAATTGACAAGGTGCACTTTTAAATGTGTAGAAATTGTCGGCAACCAAATGCGCCTGCTTTGAAAAGGTGCACAGGGGTGACAGGGGCCTCATTATAAGTTTGCTGGTCCGGTAACAACAGTACCAGTAAGCTTGCCGGTACTGTTTTTACTGGATCGGCAAACTACGCGTTCTGCTCGCGGGTGCCTTCTGCCCACCACTTTGGACCTGGTGGGCGTACTGGCACCCGCGAGCAGAGCATGTCAGATGCACCGGCATCATTCTAATGCTGCCGATGCATCCGACCTCCCCATTCCCATTGAGCCCTATGCGGCTCAAATGGGAATGGGGACTATTTTTTTCCAGCACCCGCGAATGGGAAATGACTGGGCCTGGCGGAGCCATAATGACCCGGTAATTACCCATTTGCGGGTGCTGGAAAAAATCGCAAGTTTGGCGACAGCCTGCAGGTTTTACCAGCAAGGCTACTGCCAAACTTGTAATGAGGCCCAGAGTCTCTGGTAAGTAACTGGACAAAAACATCAATATTATCACATAAAAAAATATGAGCATTTTCCTAATGACTTTAATTATTTTTGCATTCCTATAAACCTGTTCATTTAGTTAGCCCCCCTCGTGCCACTTTTTAAAATTAAGCAGTAGAGAGATTCCCCTGCCATCTTCTGACCTCCTAAAGCTTTGTTTCTTACTATTTTCATTTTGATCCTAAGAATGGCAGCCACTGTTACATTTCAGCCAGAATCCTGATGTACTCAGTATAAAAGACAAACATGCAATTGCAGACAATTCTGCACTTTTGTTATGAGTGAGTTCTGTACTTCATGCACATGTAATCCTTTGCCATTTAAACTACAGAGCGAAAATCATCAATGGCTGCATACACCAGCCAGTCTACAAAGGCAAATAAAACCATCTACTCCTTTTGTACCACTTAACCAATTGGACACAGTCTTACAAAATTAAACTAATCTGGGAGCACCACATAATACCTGTGTGGGCTTTTGATCTTTAAAGTAATAATCACTTGCAGGGATGGAGGGGCAGCTCACTTCACATATTTCTTACCTGCTCCCACATAATTCTAATGGCCCTCCAGAACACCAAACACGTTTATGGATGAGTAGGTGGCTTCATACAAACCTTTTAAACTAATTCTCCCCTCTTAATGTGTTAGGTCACAACAATACGTGGTGGTTGCCACTAACAATGCCATCGACTGCCTGTTAGTTGATCGTTTTGAATTCATGAACTTGAAAGTTGGGTCCCAGAAATTGTCATTACACGGAAGATACATTCCCCATCAGTTGGTCTCTGAACTTTTCCGATTGCCTTCCTTTCAAATTCCATAATTTCTTGTCTAATGAAAATGACGCCTGACCCCAGAACAAGTACCTGATTTTTCATTAAAACTGGAAACAAACGTTAATAAGGAAACATCAATTGCCTCCTTTGTCAGCAGTGATGTAAACAAATATCTAAGACTGATACACTAGACATTCGCACAGCTTTCAGAGGTTCTATATAATTTGAATACAGGCAACACTCAACTTGTCTGGACTACAAGTTAAAACGAGAACATTAACCTTTTTTCTTTGGCTTTACATTTTGGTTTGTTGGTGTTAACAGATTTTAATTATAAAACATAAAAACGATTAAGTCAACATTTTTGCGGGTTGACATATTTCAGGTGAAATGTTCGTGTCTTCATCACACTTGTGACTTTCTTTGCCCAAATATGCATATGACGCCTACATATACCTTATGCTAAATCTGCACACTGCAGAAGTACAACTGTTCATTTCAAAGTCCTTTCTATTGTCACTTGTGTGATGATTAATTTTAAACACAATCTCACCGCTCAAAATAAGGCTGTGACAAACAATCTGCTGGTACTCCTAAAATCCCTGAAGTTTAGCTTCCACAAGTTGCAATATATTCCCAAACAACATCAACTGCTACTACCCAATTTGGTTCAGAATGGAGTATGCCAACACACTACTCTGTGGGTCTGTCACTGTAGGCCCTCAGCAGGACATCATCCATTCAAACGCAGTGAACTGACTGCTTGGCTACCTGCCTGAGCAAAACATTTGTCAGTTCTAACCCTGCTGCACGGTTTGCCAGACCCAACAAACACACATATAAACGGTGCCTGTCCCACTGCTCCTTCCATAGATAAAGCTCCCTTTTATGATGCTCAAACAATCATACTGGGGTCGACCTAGGAACCTCTTTTCTTCTGATGACCTTCTCTGAACTGTGCCAAGAACTCACAAGCATCACTATGGAGACAGAGTCTTCTCAGTCTTGGGCTCCCAACTGAGGAAATATGTGATCTTCACCACAAAGGCTATTCATCATCAGTGAACGTTACAGGGTGCTAATGGATCTCACTTATTTTCCCCAATACTGCAAAAAAGAAAATTAAAGGTTCAGGTCTCTGATTGCTTCTGAAGCTCACTGCTTCCATATGCACTATTCTTCCCCTGTTCTGCAAAACACTTCTACACATACAGGCTAAGGTGCTTGTCAGAATAGTGCGAGGTGCGGAGCAGAGGATATGGTAAGAGAGATGGCAGCCTTTTCCTCCCTTGTATGGCTCCAATGTGTTACTCTCATACAGTAACTGTTGCTTGAGTTTAACTGTAACTCAATAACAGTCAAGGCCTGCTTCTGATGTCCCAATGAAGTGACAAGCTAAGTTGACAGGTACCCTGCCAATTTCCTACACCATCATTCTGAGGTGATCAGCATGTCAGAGCTGTCTTGCATATGTACATGCAAAATTTGTGGTGCCAAATAAGTGTGTTGTTGAACTACTGTGCTTGCTTCTCTACCAGAACAACATTGCCTTTATTTAAAGAAAGTGCCCCTGAGCTTTGATATCCTCAGCAACACTTTCAGTAAGTAAGATCATGTACTGTCAACTTGACATTTGTACGTTTTCAACTGGGGTACTTTCCTGGGTGCCATAGTAGAGGTGCCGTCTATAGTGGTAATGGCACAGGAATCACCATTATTCTTTCAACCACTAAGAGACTTTTTAGGCACTTTTCTTTCATTATAAAAACTGACCTTGAGACTGGGTATATTCAGATAAGGAAACAATATACAGGGTAATTCATAGAATTTCGCAGAAAAGTGTCGCAAGCGGCTGGCGCAGTGTGTCCGCGTGCGATTGTCTGCGCCAGGCACGTGCGCTAAAACCGATTTCCGCGCACAGCGTATTCATGGATTTTAGGCTCCCAAACCAGCCGTGGCGCAGAGAATCGCAGCGACCCTGCAGCAGCGCCAGTAACGCCCCCAAGAACGCCCTCGCGCAAGGAAAAGCCATCAAAATCGCTTAATCATCGCAAAGGGCTGCGCTAACCCTGGACCAGTTCACCGGGCTGGCAAACAGCAAACGCCAAGCGGGGAACGTGTATTTCAGGGGTGCGCGGGAAGTTCCACATGCGATTTCAGCAGGGTATGTGTATTTCAGGGGTGCGCGGGAAGTTCCACACGCGATTGGCCCAGTGCGAGCAGGGTACGTGTATTCCATGGGTGCGCGGGAAGTTCCACACGCGATTTCATCAGGGTACGTGTATTTCAGGGTTGCACGGGAAGTTCCACACGCAATTGGGTCAGTGCGAGCAGGGTACGTGTATTTCAGGGGTGCGCGGGAAGTTCCACACGCGATTGGCCCCGTGCAAGCAGGGTACGTATATTTCAGGGGTGCGCGGGAAGTTCCACACGCGATTGGCCCAGTGCGAGCAGGGTACATGTATTCCATGGGTGCGCGGGAAGTTCCACACGCGATTTCAGCAGGGTACGTGTATTTCAGGGGTGCGTGGGAAGTTCCACACGCGATTGGCCCAGTGCGAGCAGGGTATGTGTATTCCATGGGTGCGCGGGAAGTTCCACACGCAATTTCATCAGGGTACGTGTATTTCAGGGGTGCGCGGGAAGTTCCACACGCGATAGGCCCAGTGCGAGCAGGGTACGTGTATTCCATGGGTGCGCGGGAAGTTCCACACGCGATTTCTTCAGGGTACGTGTATTTCAGGGGTGCGCGGGAAGTTCCACACGCGATTGGGCCAGTGCGAGCAGGGTACGTGTATTTCAGGGGTGCGCGGGAAGTTCCACACGCGATGGGCCCAGTGCGAGCAGGGTACGTGTATTGCATGGGTGCGCGGGAAGTTCCACACGCGATTTCAGCAGGGTATTTGTATTTCAGGGGTTCTGGGGAGTACTACACGTGAATTGGCCGTGTGGGTCCTCCCAGGTGTACGCTCCACAACCTCCACGGCCCCTGCAGGCAGCCCACACCACGGGGGACTACCCTGCACCCCTGCTCATGTCCCGCAGGCAGCCCATCCACCATGGGCATGCCCCCCAGCCAACCCACATGTCACCTTGCACTACTGATCAACAATGCATGTCTCCCACCACCTCCACCCCCCAGCAGTGCAGGGGCAGCCTCCACCAGGCCCCCACTCATGTCTCCCACCACCCCCACCCCCCAGCAGTGCAGGGGCAGCCTCCACCAGGTCCCCACTCATGTCTCCCACCACCCCCACCCCCCAGCCACCAGGGGCAGCCCCCACCAGGCCCCCACTCATGTCTCCCACCCACCCCCACCCCCCAGCCACCAGGGGCACCCTCCACCAGGCCCCCACCCATGTCCCCTATCACCCCCACCCCCCAGCAGTGCAGGGGCACCCTCCACCAGGCCCCCACTCATGTCTCCCACCACCCCCACCCCCCAGCATCCAGGGGCACCCTCCACCAGGCCCACACTCATGTCTCCCACCACCCCCACCACCCAGCCACCAGGGGCACCCTCCACCAGGCCCCCACCCATGTCTCCCACCACCCCCAACCCCCAGCCACCAGGGGCACCCTCCACCAGGCCCCCACTCATGTCTCCCACCCACCCCCAGCCACCATGGGCAGCCCCCACCAGGCCCCCACTCATGTCCCCCTGCACCCCCACCCCCCAGCATCCAGGGGCAGCCTCCACCAGGCCCCCACTCATGTCTCCCACCACCCCCACCCCCAGCAGTGCAGGGGCACCTTCCACCAGGCCCCCACTCATGTCTCCCACCACCCCCACCCCCCAGCCACCAGGGGCACCCTCCACCAGGCCCCCACCCATGTCCCCTATCACCCCCACCCCCCAGCAGTGCAGGGGCACCCTCCACCAGGCCCCCACTCATGTCTCCCACCACCCCCACCCCCCAGCATCCAGGGGCACCCTCCACCAGGCCCACACTCATGTCTCCCACCACCCCCACCACCCAGCCACCAGGGGCACCCTCCACCAGGCCCCCACTCATGTCTCCCACCACCCCCACCCCCCAGCCACCAGGGGCACCCTCCACCAGGCCCTGACCCATGTCTCCCACCACCCCCACCCCCCAGCCAACAGGGGCACCCTCCACCAGGCCCCCACTCATGTCTCCCACCCACCCCCACCCCCCAGCCACCATGGGCAGCCCCCACCAGGCCCCCACTCATGTCCCCCTGCACCCCCACCCCCCAGCATCCAGGGGCAGCCTCCACCAGGCCCCCACTCATGTCTCCCACCACCCCCACCCCCCAGCAGTGCAGGGGCACCCTCCACCAGGCCCCCACTCATGTCTCCCACCACCCCCATCCCCCAGCCACCAGGGGCACCCTCCACCAGGCCCCCACCCATGTCCCCTATCACCCGCACCCCCCGGCAGTGCAGGGGCACCCTCCACCAGGCCCCCACTCATGTCTCCCACCACCCCCAACCCCCAGCATCCAGGGGCACCCTCCACCAGGCCCACACTCATGTCTCCCACCATCCCCACCACCCCCACCAGGGGCACCCTCCACCAGGCCCCCACTCATGTCTCCCACCACCCCCACCCCCCAGCCACCAGGGGCACCCTCCACCAGGCCCCCACCCATGTCTCCCACCACCACCACCCCCCAGCCACCATGGGCAGCCCCCACCAGGCCCCCACTCATGTCTCCCACCACCCCCACCCCCCAGCCACCATGGGCAGCCCCCACCAGGCCCCCACTGATGTCCCCCTGCACCCCATCCCCCAGCATCCAGGGGCAGCCTCCACCAGGCCCCCACTCATGTCTCCCACCACCCCCACCCCCCAGCCACCATGGGCAGCCCCCACCAGGCCCCCACTCATGTCTCCCACCACCCCCACCCCCCAGCAGTGCAGGGGCAGCCTCCACCAGGACCCAACTCATGTCTCCCACCACCCCCACCCCCCAGCCACCAGGGGCAGCCCCCACCAGGCCCCCACTCATGTCCCCTATCACCCCACCCCCCAGCAGTGCAGGGGCAGCCTCCACCAGGCCCCCACTCATGTCTCCCACCACCCCCACCCCCCAGCCACCAGGGGCAGCCTCCACCAGGCCCCCACTCATGTCTCCCACCACCCCCACCCCCCAGCCACCATGGGCAGCCTCCACCAGGCCCCCACTCATGTCTCCCACCACCCCCACCCCCCAGCAGTGCAGGGGCACCCTCCACCAGGCCCCCACTCATGTCTCCCACCACCCCCACCCCCCAGCCACCATGGGCAGCCCCCACCAGGCCCCCACTCATGTCTCCCACCCACCCCCACCCCCCAGCCACCATGGGCAGCCCCCACCAGGCCCCCACTCATGTCCCCTATCACCCCCACCCACCAGCAGTGCAGGGGCAGCCTCCACCAGGCCCCCACTCATGTCCCCTATCACCCCCACCCCCCAGCAGTGCAGGGGCAGCCTCCACCAGGCCCCCACTCATGTCTCCCACCACCCCCAGCCCCCAGCCACCATGGGCAGCCTCCACCAGGTCCTCACAATCCCCAATCATGTGCGTTATGGTCAGCCTCCACAGCCAAAAAGCCCTACCAAGTAACCCATTCACCCACATGGAAATGGAAATTACATGTTACACCCCCAATGTTCATAAAGCTAATGAACCCATGTCCGTCACACACAATGGTTGCAATTGAATGGGAAAACACCCAACATGACATGCATGAAACCAATGAGATGATACCACACAGTGAAGTATGAAAACAAAATTGTATTAAAAAAAAAAGAAATGCAAAAGAAATGAAACAAACTACAATGGCAATGAAAAAAAGATAAGCTGCATGTCCGTTTAAAATAAATAAAAACACCAAATCCTAATCCAAAAAAATGTTGTTCAAAGTCAAATGAAAAATAAAATCAATCCAATGAAGAACTATGTACAAAACATCCAAGGGTCCATGAGCCCAACTGAACAAAGGAAACCTACAAAAAACCCTAACTAAAATGCAACTATATACAAAAAGTGGAGCAGTGTCCGTCGACTCCAAATCATAAGAACAAACAAAGGAAACCTAAAACTAAAGAACTATATACAAAGGCGGCGGGCAAGTCCAGCGGCTCACTCCGTGGTGTTCCGGGCCAGGGCATCATCGAACTCCTGTTCGATGTCCCGGTAGCGGTCCTGTTCCATGGCCCCGAGGGTCCGCAGGGACGACGCCGTGTCCTCCTCCAACCCCCTGCGGATTGCCTCGAGGCACTCGGCCCGCCTCAGGGCCCTCCGCATGGAGTTCTCCGCCCTGACCATTGTGAGCCGCGCCTCTTCTGCCCGCCGCCGCTCCGCACCTATCTGCTGGCCCAACCGCTGCCACACAGAAGACACACCCCGTCCTGGGTCAACCTGCCCTCCGGCCGATGCCTGCCCCTCCGATGTTGAAGGCCCCGAGCCTTCATGGCTCCCACCACGTTGCTGCTGCTGCTGTGCCTCTGCCCGTGCACTGCCTTCTGCTGCCTGCACATCCTCCGCCGGCTGGGGTGCAGTTGTTGATGTGGCCACCCCTGCTGGACGTCTGACTCCCGACTGTGGCAGGGATGCCTCCTCCACCAGCCTGGCCGCACCGGCAGAGGCAGCTCAACAGGGCACCCAGGTGACTGATGGGTGGGAAGATGGCACAGAGGACGACTGGCGCGTAGGGGGTCCAGTTGAGGAGGGGGTCGGAGCAAGCCCCATCAGACGGAGGAATCCGGCCTGGGTGACCTGTCCCAGCAGGCTGACGTGGTCAACGAGCCATTCAAGATGACGTGCAGTCTCTCCATGAAAAGACTGCAGGTCACCTCGCATGGCCCGTTGACGCAACGCCACACCAGCCAGGACAGGCTCAACCCGGACCTGGATAGCCACGTCCGCAGGCAGAGGAAGGCCAGTTGACGTCAGCTCATCCCCTGCCTGAAAACGGGTCTGGACGTAGGCATCCCTGCTGGTGCAAGATGATGCAGGGACAGGATCGGGGACAGGATTGCACACAGGCACCTCCGCGGCGGCCTGTGCTGCCTCCTGTCCCTGGTCCTGCACTGCATCACTAGCACCAGTGGGATCCCCACCTCCAGACCCCGTCTCTGGTGCTTGCACAGCCTCCTCCTCCACCAAACCCCCCACCAACCTGGATGACTCGGTGCCATCTTCCCCTGTTGGGCCCTGTGGGGTCCCAGCTGCCCCTTATGCTGCCGAGGAGTCCAACTCCAACCTCTGCCTCTTGGACCTCCCCCCGGCAGCTGCGGCCTGGGACGCGGCACCGGACTCCTCACTCCCCGACGAGATGACAACACGGGAGGGGAGCCGGGCCTTGCGTCTACGGCTGGCGGTGGGATCCCCGCCGCTGTGCTCCACAGCACCTTCTCCACCCTCTTCATCAGTTGACGCTGCAGACAGGGAGAAACAAAACACAGGCATCAGGGCACTGTACAATGGACACATACACACATGACAGTTGCACATGAGTGGCATTGGCAAACCTCAGACATGTCATCACAATCCCCAACACACATGTCATTACAACTCGCACACATGAGCCATACCACAGCCATATCGCAACTGCCACCACCATCCCTACACATACAACAGCATGAGCAGCCAAAGGTGAGCCAGACATCACATGCAACACAGGAAGTGCACCACACATGTACACACACCACCACACTTGCATGCATGTGTACACCTCTGCCAAGTGTCGCACTGTTCAGACGGGCATCCATGTCACATCTGCCAATCAGGCTTCCACATACCGCTGTCACATGCATCCATGTTGCATCACTGTTGCACCCTTGTCAAATACACACACATGCACATGTACACAGTGCTCATACATGCAGCCGAAAACAACATACATGCGTGACATCACGGACATGTCTACTTACATACACATTCATCCAAACATGTGTGCCCACACAACTGCATTTGGCATGCAAGCCTACACACACAAGCACCATCCATGTCTCACACATTACAGCCCTCGCATGTGTCAGCCCCACGGCCCTGTACACCCCCACCCATACTCGACCCCATACAAACAGATGTGCAACCTGCACACTACCGAATAATCACCACACGCACTGCTCACAATCAGGATGCATGTACACTCACCGCTCGACTCCAGACGGGTCTGCTTCTCTAAGACCTGGACGTGGAGCGCTGGGGATATGCGTTCCAGGACCCTCATCTGTTCTTCCGACAAGTGGCCCCGGCGCCCCTTGGCATCCGCTGCCTTCAAGAGGCGCCGGGCCTTGTTCAGGGTCCTGGACCTGAAGTCCTCCCAGCGCTTCCTGACATGTTGTAAGTCGCGGACTGCCACCCCCTCCGCGTTGATGGCAGTCACAATGTCAGTCCAGATCCCAGTCCGTCCTTCCTTGTCGGCGCGGGAACTTCCGAAGAGGGCATCATACTGCCCCAGGACTTGCTCCACCAGGACACCAACTTCGGTGGCACTGAAGCTGGTGCCCCTCTGCCTCTCTGGCCGGGGGTTGTCAGTGGTCCCAGATGGTGTTTGCCCCGACATGACAACCCCAGAGGCAGGAGTGGGTGGGCAACTGGGTCCTGGGGCTGGGCTGTGGAGCGATGGAATCCCAGTCGGGAGTCTTCGGTTCCAGCAGGGGTGGTCACAGCAACAGCACCCCTGGCTGATGTGCAGGCAGCAAATGGCAGTGCACGTGGGCAGCAGGCAGTCAGGCAGCAGCAGATGGCAGGTGGGAGCGTGCTCGGGGCTCTGGGGGGCAGTAGTTCGGCCTTCTGTGCAGGAGCGTGGTCTTCCGTGTGCTTACGCGTGGCCAGCTTGATACGGAGTGATTTGGCACGTGAAAAATCCAACACGTCTGTGTGTAATTCGAGGAAAGGCCCTTAGCGCGTAAACGCGTCGCCAGCGTATGCGCGTCTATGAAGTCACATGCATGTTGAATTGGGCACACGTTTGAAAATGTTGCGTGTGAAAAAAATGAAAGACACGTGTCAAAGCGTGTAATTGGTGGGAATGGGCCTACACGCAGAAGTGACAAAGCGTGTAATTGGTGGAAATGGCCCTACACGCAGAAGTGACAAAGCGTGTAATTGGTGGAAATGGCCCTAGCGCGTACACGCCGCGTAAGTGACGCTGGACGTGTGGGCCTGTATAAAAGGTACGTGTAGAACACCATTTCCTTGTACGTGCTTTTCGTGGAGAGCGAGTGGGTGAATTCTGTACTTCTTGTCGTTTCACACGCAATTTACTTCACAGCGTTTCAAGTTCGTATTCCCTGTTACCTCTGACAGCTTTTTCTCTTTTTTCTCTTTTACTGGTTTACCTGGGCCTGTTCCCTCAAACAGTGTTCCCTTCTACTGTTGTCCTGTCTCCTCAGACAGCGTACAAATCTTCTTTTGGCGGGGGTGTTGCCAACCAAACGCGCTCCTTTTTCACGCTCTTTTACCTGGCAGACGGTGAGTCACGCACGTATCTAACATCTGTGCTTGCCCCGTGTGTAGCCTACCCCTTCAGAGGTCATTCTAGGCTGCGTGTGACACGCATACGTTCATTCTTGTGTTACTGGGTGCCACAGCGTAGTGCAGGTTTTTCTTTCTGCACACGTGGTCTAGGAGGGGTTGCGTGCACGTCATCTCCCTTTTTTGGGGCTCCTGTGCGTAGCGTGACCCGTCATCTTTCCCCAGGGGTTACATTCAGCCTTGCTAGAGCACTAGGGTACAATTACCATCTGGTACCCAACCCCTTTGACCCCCAATTGCCCAGGACAATAGTTTACAGCCACTCCCATACGCACATTAACATCAGTGCCATGGCTGGGAGGCGAGGATTCCGTAAGGATGGCAAAGGTGGAAGAGCCACAAGTGGTGGCCGTGGTGGATCCGGTAGGGGACGTGGTCGTTACTTGCAGGGTGAGCCTGTCCCCCCATGTGTGGAGGACCAGTCAAGGACACCCATAATCCCCCCCCCCTCCCGTTGAGGCTGATGTGGCTGACACCATCCATGCTCAGCCCTTGTTGGACCAGGCCATTGTGGCACCAGATCTGGCTGACTCCATGGCTGACTTCCAGGTCAGCAGGCCTATAACACGTGCGCTGGTGCACGTTGATGTCATCATGCCACGTGCATCTGGGGCAGCAAGGTCATCTGCTGCCCCAAGTAGGCAGGGCGGAGAGGCTGCAGGGGCAGCTGCGGCTCCATCCACCCCAGCTCTCACACACCCAGCCAGGACAGTGTCGGTCCTAGTCCATCCTGCTGACATTCCCCCTGACACCATTACACTTGAGCCAATGCCTGCACTAACTCCCATGCTGAGTGTGCAATCCCACACTCCTGATACAGAGTCCACCAGGGCTCCTGCCCCTAGTGTCCAGAGCGGCGCAGGACACTCAGGATCACCACCACCTTCCAAGCGGAAGAGGAAGAGTGCTCGTCCGGCACAGGCTGATGCCCCAGACACGGCTACACAGTCCGGCCCGTCGAGGAAGCCCAGCTTCACGGATGACGAACTGAATGCACTTGTCGAGTATGTGTCCGCACATGATAACGAGATGGTCATTGTTGCAGGATCCAAGACCACACCTGCACAACGCCAGGCACACTGGCAGACCGTTGCGGACATCGTAAGTGCCCTTGGAATCGTGAGGCGCACAGCCAATGATTGCTATAAGCGCTGGAATGACCTAAAGCGCAGGGCAAAGAGTAAGCTGGCCTCAAGTCATGCCGCAACTCTAGTGACTGGAGGTGGGTCTCCAGTAGTAGACATGGAACTCACTCCACATGAGTCAGTCGCTGGGACCTACGTCACGGAGGAACAGATCCAAGGCGTGGGAGATCTGCCTGATTACGAGGCATTGTCCGGTGAGTGCACATGCATGTGTTTGTCATCCATGTGCATGGTGTGTGTGTGAGGGCTTCTGTTTGTGTGCCAGGTGAGAGTGTGTGCGCCTGAGTCATATGGGTCAGCCATGTGCTTCATGCAATACACCCTGCACAGCTGCATTTGGCCATAGCAGTATCCCTTCTGCCAACAGTAGACATCTAGCCCAACTGCACGCCAGTTGCCCTTGAAGTGTCACCTTGCCACAACATTGTTGCTTATTTTTCACTGTTCATTCAGTCAGATTGTTTGCATTCCACCACTTTTACTAGGCATTTCGCAGTCCTCTAGTCACATGTCTGACATGGCTATGGTAAAGTGGAGTGACTTTGTTACCTGGATATCATTTGTTCACACATGTCCCTGTGCAATAAGACCATTTTGGACTGGCAGCTCCAGGTGAAAAATCTGACCTGTTTGAATTAGAAAAGCTATTACATGCGGGAACTGGACTGAATGAATAGGTGCTGCCCTCCTCTCCATCTTCACTCAATAACAATGGTACATGCCATCTGTGTGATGGCATGCGTGTTTCACCTGGCAATCACAGGCCAATGTGTGATGCCACTGCCAGGCAGCATGCAGAAAATGTGTTCATCTTCCATCTTGGTGTCATCAGTGTGTGCCATTTGCCTGCCCTTCATATGCAGTGAGGGTGCATGCATGGGAGGGTTTTAGTCATGTGGGACATGTGTCAATCAAGTACTGGTTCTCTTGCTTCTCAGCCCTCATTGTGTGCCATGGTGCTAATGCCTGTTTCCATTTCTTTGTTTTTATGTCTTTGCAGGGGAAGACGCACCTGATACTGCTGGGGTTGTGGAGATGGTGCAGACCCAGGAGGGGTCCGAGGGCCGACCAACCACCAGTGAGGGACGTGGTGTGGTGGTGGGTGAGAACCCACAAGTGCTGCAGGTCGTGCTCTCAAGGGGTGTCTCTGGCTGCAGCTCCCCCTAGCTGTACTCAGGTGTTGATTCGGATGATGAGACCTACGTGCCGTCGCAGGTGAGTGTTCCAGGGAGGGATTCTGTTCTGTCCCACCCACCTGCACCAGGGTCAGAACCCTCAATGGGGATGTCAGTGTTGGCAGCTACGCCTTTGGTGGTTACGGATGCAGGGTCACACTCCGCAACATCTGATCCTGTTCCTGGGCCAGCAGATCAGAGGGGGAATGCAGTCCTGCAGCCTCAGGCAGTGCCGGCACAGCAAGGCGCAGTTCGCCTTGCCCCAGACAGGTGTGGTGCCCGCCGACGTGGTGGCCGTACGCCACCTGACAATACCGCATGGGAGCAATCCATTTACGGTATGGCAACCCAACAGGCAGCATCATCCGAGATGATGGCTCAGGCCATGGATAGGGTGGCCACTTCCATTGTCCCCCCTGAAAGGCTGATGGAGCGACTACAGCAGGCAACCGACTCCATCTGCCAGTCACACAGGGAGGACATGTTGGCGTCCAACAGGGACAGGCGGGCGGCACTGGCGACTCTGCAGGAGGCCATCTCCATAGAGTCCCAGGGCCACAGGGAAGCTCTGAGGCAGGAGCTCCTTCACCTCAGGACGACTCTTGTTGAGCTTGAGGCTTCAACACACCAAAGGACAGAACAGCAGCTGGAGCGTCTCACCCGTACGCTCTCAGCTGAGATGCAGGCAACGAGGGCGGAGGTCCGGGCATCCCGTGAGTTGTTGCATGGGGACCTCCGCACACTCATCCTCCAGAACGAGACCTACCACACCCGCATGCTTGCAGCCATGGAGGAGCAGACTAGGGCCTTGCGTGGGCTGCCTCCCATAGTGCAACCTCCTCTGGATGCAGCTGCACAGGGTGATAATAGCGACAGCAATGATACTCCCACAATAGGGTAGCCGTGTGGGCCATGAGCCCATGGAGGTGTTTTTTTTTTCCCAGGATCCACACAGGTGGGTTTTGGTGTGCACCCTGTCCTCAGACCTCCTGGGTGGCCTCCCCAACCCCCCCGGGCCCATCAATGGCCATTTATTATTTTTTTTTATTTTTATTTTTATTTTTATTTTTATTTTTAATTATTTTTTTCCCAATTTTTTTGGGACAATTTGTTGCCTTCCGTGGTTCCTGTGGGCATATGCTGCATTGTGGCTGGGCACATGCAGGCTTGTCATGTATTTGGTTCAGATGCTTGGGTTTGAGTCACACACACCCCTCCTGCTTCCCCTTTCCATGGGCTTGCAAAGGGTGTGCCCAAGTGACATTGACGTACATGGTGACATTGGACTCCCACTACATGTGTGGGTAGTCTAGTCAATACTGTGTCTACATTCCTAGTGCATATTGCTCTTGTGTTGTACACTGCATGTTGCATTGATGTGTAACTCATCATCTGTGTCTACCTCCCAATTTGCAGGTCCCTTCCTCATGTCTACACAAGGCCCTCTAGTTTGGAGATGGGGTCCATGTTGGCAGCAGTGCACCTACAACTCTACATGGCGCCAACACTGCACAGTTGGTAGTCGTGGGAGTGCAGGCATTTCCAGGTGGTGAGACTACTAATTTATTACATTTGTGATGTAATGTTAATGGTAGTACCTGCTCAAGTTTGTAGTTGGTCCTGCATTACTGTGAGCATTTCAGGTGTTGAAAATTTCAATTAGGGACACTGTACATTGTGACACTAGTGTCATGTTGTGGGGATTACTTTGTTTACCTGCAAATAGCATAACATGGCACGGTGTGTCGTGTGGCGGTGCTGGGGATGGGTTGGCTGACATGGCACTGTCCTCTTGTTGCATTTTGCAAGTGGGTATTCATTTTAGCTGCTTGAATGTGTTTCTTCACAAAACTGCATTGGTGGTGTCTGTGTGGGTAGGGATGCACACATTGTAACACTTCCAGGTGAACAATCTCAGGCTGATATGGTTTTCACGGTTGATTCTCCAGACATTCAGGATCAGTGTCAGGTTGAGTCATCATTGATTGTCAGACGGAATGTGCCAGCGCAGTGTGCACTCCACAGGGGTGAGATTTCTATGTGAAGTAATTAGCCACTAGCTGTGTACGGGCTGCCTCCCCCCGTGCCCTTTCCCCTCCCATGCGCAGCGGCTGTGCATGTGGTTGGGGATGTGGGGCCACCACCATGTCCACGGCCAGGCCCCGGCGTGTTGCAACGTTGTGCAGGACACATGCTGCCACTATGATCCTGCACACTACTGGGGGAGCGTACAACAGCTGCCCACCAGAACGGTCAAGGGAGCGAAAGCGTGACTTTGGCACTCCGAATGTGCGCTCCACTATGCCCCGGGTTGTAATGTGGGCTGTGTTATATCTTACCTGGGGTGGCGTGGTGGGGTTCCGAATTGGCGTCATCATGTGGGGGCTGAGAGGGTAGGCACTGTCCCCTGTGGAGGTGGTGATTGGTATCATTGGTGGGGTTGTGACCTTGCTCAGTATCTGACATGCATGCATGTGCAGTGGCATTCATACTCACCAAGGAGACATGTATCGCCATGCCGCCCAGCTTCTAGGTCCCGGCTTAGGGTGGACATTCGGTAAATGAAGCTGTCGTGGGTGGACCCGGGATAGTTGGCATATACTGAGGTGATGATTCCCTTGGCATTACATACTACCTGCACGTTGACAGAATGCCAGTGCTTGCGGTTCCTATAGATGTGCTCTGATGCCCTGGGGGGACGTAGAGCCACATGGGTCCAGTCGATGGCACCTAGCACTTTGGGGAATCGTGCCACACCGTAAAAATCCAGGGCGGCAGCATGCCTTTCTGCAGGTGTTCTGGGCAGGTATATGTGCCTGCGGACTGATTGGCGTGCAGTGATGATGTTCAAGACCTGGTGTAGGCAGCGTGACTGGGTGGCCTGTGATACCCCACCCACTATGGCACTTGTCCGCTGAAATGATCCAGTGGCTAAGAAGTGCAGTACATTGAGGACCTTCTCCAGGGGGCTGAGTGCTTGGGAGCACAGGGTGGGTGATGTGAGGTCATCCTCCCACTCACTCACCAGGTCCAGTATTATGTGTGGTGGAAACCTGTACCTCCCATACACCTGGTCATCAGGCATCCCGAAAAGGCTTGTTCTGGGTGTGAA
Source organism: Ambystoma mexicanum (assembly GCF_040938575.1). Classification (NCBI taxonomy): domain Eukaryota; kingdom Metazoa; phylum Chordata; class Amphibia; order Caudata; family Ambystomatidae; genus Ambystoma; species Ambystoma mexicanum. Next base: position 722,962,486 of record NC_090924.1, read on the forward strand.
TATTCTGGCCCTGACTATACTCCTCCTCCTCCTTTGGTAGCCCACGCCCACTGCTGCTAGGAACGGTATGTTCATCCTGGGTCTGAGCTTGTTATTTTGTTAGCGCGCAAATTTATGCATTGCGCGTGTTGTAGGCGAGCGTGTGACCCGCGCACCCCTGAAATCCAGTACCCAGTCCAATAGCTTGTGGAAATTCCCGCGCACCCCGGGATACAGGTGCGCTGACGTACTTGCGTGTGTAAGTGCCCACGCACCCCTGATATAAACGTACATAGGCCAATCGCGTGTACGCGCACTTTTGTCCAATTACACGCGATGACACTCTGACATGCTGTCCAATTACACGCGATGACACTCTGACGTGCAGTCTTTCCACGTGTGCTCTGTCATCACGTGCTGTGTGGGAAACACCCGTGCGGGTCACGTCACAGACGCGCTTACGCGCTGAGGGCCTTTGGTCCAATAGAATCACGTATGCGTGCTGACGCGCTTACGCGCTAAGGGCCTTTTCTCGAATTTCACGCTGACGTGCAGGATTTTCATGTGCCAAATCACTCCGTATCAAGCTGGCCACGAGAAAACACACGGAAGACCATGTTCCTGCCCAGAAGGCCGAATTACTGCCCCCCAGTGCCCCGAGCAGCCGCCCACGTGCCATCTGCTGCTGCCTGCCTGCCTGTTGCCACCGTGCCCTGCCATTTGGTGCCTGCACATCAGCCATCTGCAGGGGTCCAGTTGCTGTGTCCACCCCTGCTGGAACTGAAGACTCCCGACTGGGATTACATCGCTCCACAGCCCAGCCCCAGGACCCAGTTGCCCACCCACACCTGCCTCTGGGGTTGCCATGTCGGGCACTTCCACCTCTGGCACCAGTGGCAACCCCAGGCCGGAGGGGCAGAGGGGCACCAGCTTCACTGCCACCGAAGTTGGTGTCCTGGTGGAGCATGTCCTGGGGCAGTATGATGCCCTCTTTGGATCGTCCCGCGCCAGCAAGGAAGGATGGGAGAGGATCTGGGCCGACTGTGTGGTTGCCATCAACGCGGAGGGGGTGGCAACCCGCGACGTCCAGAAGATCAAGAAGCGCTGGGAGGACTTGAGGTCCAGGACCCTCGTGAAGGCCCGGCGCCTCGTGGAGGGGGGCCGGGGCCGCATGAGTTCCATCCAGATGAGGGTCCTGGAACGCGTACGCCCAGCGCTCCACGCCCAGATCCTTGAGAGGGAGACCCGTCTGGAGTTGAGCGGTAAGTGTCCAAGCATTGCTGTGTGAGACAGGGCATGTTGCGGTGTGCTGGTTCTCTGATACTTGCCTGTATGTGTGACATAGGCCATGTATGCATGTATGTGTGCAGGGACATCATGGTAATGCATGTGCGACCAGTGATGTGTGAACCACATGGTTGTTGCATGTGTTTAAATGCCACATGGGGAGCCCTATGCAGATTTTAGACATGAGAGCATGCCAGTCTCTGTTCCTGGACATGGGTGGGGTGAGGGATGGGTGCTGATGGCAGGTACATATATGGTAGCCATGTCTGTGTGCCTGACCTGCGTGTCTGTGACTTGTGCATGCCATGGATGCATGACACATGTGTGTGACAATGCACAGATTCACTGATGCAGCCTAGTTACCCTTGTATCCGCTGTGTTTGGGGTGTATGGGGCCAGATGGATGTGACTGAGGTGAAGTGTGTGCATGTGATAGGCATGACCCATGATGCATGTGAGTTCCATATCATTGTATGTTTCAAGAGTCCATTGGACATGTATGGAAATGTCCATGGCATGCACCATGCCTGTTACTGTGTGTGTTTTGACTGGACTGACCCATGTGTTGTGGAGGGACATGATGGAAGTGTACTTTGACAGTGGTACTCATCTACTATTGCTTCCTGTCTAGGGGACCATTGTACAGTACCCTGATGCTTGTGTTCTTTGTCCCCCTCTACGCAGCGGCTAGTGAAGAAGAGGGCGGAGACGGCGCTGTGGAGCAAGGCGGCGGGGATGTCCCCACGGCTGCAGCGGAAGGGGTGGGTGAGCCCCCACAGGGGCCTGCTACGATGGAAGACGGTGAGGAGCCATCCAGGTTGGTGGTTTCCACAGAGGAGGAGGAGGCCGCCACAGGGGCACACATGGGGCCTGGTGGGGGCATCCCTGCTGGTGCAAGTGGTGCAGTCCAGGGCCAGGGGCAGGAGGCAGCACAGGTCACCGTGGAGGGGCCTGTGCATGTCGCTGTCCCTGACCCTGTGAGTGCACCACTATGCACCAGCAGGGTTGCCCCGTCCCAGGCCCGTCCGCAGGTAGAGGGGATGTCCATGTCACCTGACTCCCCTCCACCTGCGGACGAGGGGACCCGTGTCCGTATGGAGAAGGTCCTGATTGGGGTTGCGATGCGCGCGGGTGCAATTCGTGATGACGTGCGTGCTTCCCGGGAGGAGCACGCACATCATCACGAAGAGCACCATGCCGACGTGGCCCAATTGGGATCTTCCATGTTCGGGGGTTTCCTGCATGTGTCGGCCAATCTGGCGGCCCTCTCCTCCTCTGTGGAGGCTATACGCCAGTCATTCTCCTTGCCGTCTTCCGGCCCAGATGCCACCAGGGCCCCCTGTGGACCTGCCCTGACCTATGCAGCCAGCTCGGTGGGGATCCCATCCCTGCCACAGTCGGGAGTCGGAGGTCAAGCAGGGGTGGACACCACAGCAACAGTACCCCAGCAGATGGAGGATGTGCCGGCATCATCAGGCAGGGCACGTGCACGACGGCGTCGGTGGATTCCATCAGCCTGGATGCCGTCGTGCTGGCAGAGGCAGTTGCGTCGGAGGCAGCAGCAGAGTCAACGTGGGAGGCATCATGGCTCGGGGCCATCAACATCGGAGGGGCAGGCATCGGCCGGAGGGCAGGAGGACCCAGGACAGGAAGTGTCTTCCGTGTGGCTGCGGTTGGGCCAGCAGATAGGGGCGGAGCGGCGGCGGGCGGAAGAGGAGCGGCTCACGATGGTCAGGGCGGAGAACTCCATGCGGAGGGCCCTGAGGCGGGCCGAGTGCCTCGAGGCAATCAGCAGGGGGTTGGAGGAGCAGATGGCGTCGTCCCTGCGGACCCTCGGGGCCATGGAACAGGACCGCCTCCGGGACATAGACGAGGAGTTTGATGATGCCCTGGCCCGGAACACTACGGAGTGAGCCGCTGGATTTGCCCACCGCCTTTGTATATAGTTCTTTAGTTTTAGGTTTCATTTGTTTATTCTTATGATTTGGAGTCGACGGACACAGCTCCACTTTTTGTATATAGTTGCATTTTTGTTAGGGTTTTTTGTAGGTTTCCTTTGTTCAGTTGGGCCCATGGACCCTTGGATATTTTGTACATAGTTCTTCATTGGATTGTTTTATTTTTTAATTTTATTTTTTCTTCTCCATGGAGCAATGGTGTTTGGATTTTATTTTTTTTCTGTCGGATTGATTTCATTTTTAATGTGACTTTGAAGTAAATTTTTTTGGGGTTTGGTGTTTTTCATTTTTTGGGACGGACATGCACCTTTTCTTTTTTTCATTGGCATTGTAGTTTGTTTCATTTCATTTGCATTCATATTTTTTTAATACATTTTTGTTTTCATACTTCACTGTGTGGTATCATCTCATTGGTTTCATGCATGTCATGTTGGGTGTTTTCAAATTCATTAGCAGCCATTGTGTGTGACAGACATGGGTTCATTTGCTTTATGTACGTTGGGGGTGTAACATGTAATTTTCATTTCCATGTGGGTGAATGGGTTACTTGGTAGGGCCTTTTGGCTGTGGAGGCTGACCATTACGCACATGGTTGGTGATTGTGAGGACCTGGGTGCAGGGGGACATGTGTGGGGGCCTGGTGGAGGCTGCCCCTGGATGCTGGGGGGTGGGGGTGCAGGGGGACATGAGTGGGGGCCTGGTGGAGGGTGCCCCTGCACTGCTGGGGGGTGGGGGTGGTGGGAGACATGAGTGGGGGCCTGGTGGAGGCTGCCCCTGGTGGCTGGGGGGTGGGGGTGGTGGGAGACATGAGTGGGGGCCTGGTGGGGGCTGCCCCTGGTGGCGGGGAGTTGGGGGTGGTGGGAGACATGAGTGGGGGACTTGTGGAGGTTGCCCCTGGTGGCTGGGGGGTGGGGGTGGTGGTAGACATGAGTGGGGGCCTGGTGGAGGCTGCCCCTGCACTGCTGGGGGGTGGGGGTGCAGGGGGACATGAGTGGGGGCCTGGTGGAGGGTGCCCCTGCACTGCTGGGGGGTGGGGGTGGTGGGAGACATGAGTGGGGGCCTGGTGGAGGCTGCACCTGGTGGCTGGGGGGTGGGGGTGGTGGGAGACATGAGTGGGGGCCTGGTGGAGGGTGCCCCTGGTGGCGGGGGGGTGGGGGTAGTGGGAGACATGAGTGGGGGCCTGGTGGAGGGTGCCCCTGGTGGCTGGGGGGTGGGGGTGGTGGTAGACATGAGTGGGGGCCTGGTGGAGGCTGCCCCTGCACTGCTGGGGGGTGGGGGTGCAGGGGGACATGAGTGGGGGCCTGGTGGAGGGTCCCCCTGCACTGCTGGGGGGTGGGGGTGGTGGGAGACATGAGTGGGGGCCTGGTGGAGGCTGCCCCTGGTGGCTGGGGGGTGGGGGTGGTGGGAGACATGAGTGGGGGCCTGGTGGAGGGTGCCCCTGGTGGCTGGGGGGTGGGGGTGGTGGTAGACATGAGTGGGTGCCTGGTGGAGGCTGCCCCTGCACTGCTGGGGGGTGGGGGTGGTGGGAGACATGAGTGGGGGCCTGGTGGAGGGTGCCCCTGCACTGCTGGGGGGTGGGGGTGGTGGGAGACATGGGTGGGGGCCTGGTGGAGGCTGCCCCTGGTGGCGGGGGGGTGGGGGTGATAGGGGCCATGAGTGGGGGCCTGGTGGAGGGTGCCCCTGGATGCTGGGGGGTGGGGGTGCAGGGGGACATGAGTGGGGGGCCTGGTGGAGGGTGCCCCTGCACTGCTGGGGGGTGGGGGTGATAGGGGACATGAGTGGGGGCCTGGTGGGGGCTGCCCATGGTGGCTGGGGGTTGGGGGTGGGTGGGAGACATGAGTGGGGGCCTGGTGGGGGCTACCCCTGGTGGCTGGGGAGTGGGGGCGGTGGTAGACATGAGTGGGGGCCTGGTGGAGGCTGCCCCTGGATGCTGGGGGGTGGGGGTGCAGGGGGACATGAGTGGGGGCCTGGTGGAGGGTGCCCCTGCACTGCTGGGGGGTGGGGGTGGTGGGAGACATGAGTGGGGGCCTGGTGGAGGGTGCCCCTGCACTGCTGGGGGGTGGGGGTGGTGGGAGACATGGGTGGGGGCCTGGTGGAGGCTGCCCCTGGTGGCAGGGGGGTGGGGGTGGTGGGAGACATGGGTGGGGGCCTGGTGGAGGCTGCCCCTGGTGGCGGGGGGGTGGGGGTGATAGGGGCCATGAGTGGGGGCCTGGTGGAGGGTGCCCCTGGATGCTGGGGGGTGGGGGTGCAGGGGGACATGAGTGGGGGCCTGGTGGAGGGTGCCCCTGCACTGCTGGGGGGTGGGGGTGATAGGGGACATGAGTGGGGGCCTGGTGGAGGCTGCCCCTGGTGGCGGGGAGTTGGGGGTGGTGGGAGACATGAGTGGGGGCCTTGTGGAGGTTGCCCCTGGTGGCTGGGGGGTGGGGGTGGTGGTAGACATGAGTGGGGGCCTGGTGGAGGCTGCCCCTGCACTGCTGGGGGGTGGGGGTGCAGGGGGACATGAGTGGGGGCCTGGTGGAGGGTGCCCCTGCACTGCTGGGGGGTGGGGGTGGTGGGAGACATGAGTGGGGGCCTGGTGGAGGCTGCACCTGGTGGCTGGGGGGTGGGGGTGGTGGGAGACATGAGTGGGGGCCTGGTGGAGGGTGCCCCTGGTGGCGGGGGGGTGGGGGTAGTGGGAGACATGAGTGGGGGCCTGGTGGAGGGTGCCCCTGGTGGCTGGGGGGTGGGGGTGGTGGTAGACATGAGTGGGGGCCTGGTGGAGGCTGCCCCTGCACTGCTGGGGGGTGGGGGTGCAGGGGGACATGAGTGGGGGCCTGGTGGAGGGTGCCCCTGCACTGCTGGGGGCTGGGGGTGGTGGGAGACATGAGTGGGGGCCTGGTGGAGGCTGCCCATGGTGGCTGGGGGGTGGGGGTGGTGGGAGACATGAGTGGGGGCCTGGTGGAGGGTGCCCCTGGTGGCTGGGGGGTGGGGGTGGTGGTAGACATGAGTGGGTGCCTGGTGGAGGCTGCCCCTGCACTGCTGGGGGGTGGCGGTGGTGGGAGACATGAGTGGGGGCCTGGTGGAGGGTGCCCCTGCACTGCTGGGGGGTGGGGGTGGTGGGAGACATGGGTGGGAGCCTGGTGGAGGCTGCCCCTGGTGGCGGGGGGGTGGGGGTGATAGGGGCCATGAGTGGGGGCCTGGTGGAGGGTGCCCCTGGATGCTGGGGGGTGGGGGTGCAGGGGGACATGAGTGGGGGCCTGGTGGAGGGTGCCCCTGCACTGCTGGGGGTGGGGGTGATAGGGGACATGAGTGGGGGCCTGGTGGGGGCTGCCCATGGTGGCTGGGGGTTGGGGGTGGGTGGGAGACATGAGTGGGGGCCTGGTGGGGGCTGCCCCTGGTGGCTGGGGAGTGGGGGCGGTGGTAGACATGAGTGGGGGCCTGGTGGAGGCTGCCCCTGGATGCTGGGGGGTGGGGGTGCAGGGGGACATGAGTGGGGGCCTGGTGGAGGGTGCCCCTGCACTGCTGGGGGGTGGGGGTGGTGGGAGACATGAGTGGGGGCCTGGTGGAGGGTGCCCCTGCACTGCTGGGGGGTGGGGGTGGTGGGAGACATGGGTGGGGGCCTGGTGGAGGCTGCCCCTGGTGGCAGGGGGGTGGGGGTGGTGGGAGACATGGGTGGGGGCCTGGTGGAGGCTGCCCCTGGTGGCGGGGGGGTGGGGGTGATAGGGGCCATGAGTGGGGGCCTGGTGGAGGGTGCCCCTGGATGCTGGGGGGTGGGGGTGCAGGGGGACATGAGTGGGGGCCTGGTGGAGGGTGCCCCTGCACTGCTGGGGGGTGGGGGTGATAGGGGACATGAGTAGGGGCCTGGTGGAGGCTGCCCCTGGTGTCGGGGGGTGGGGGTGGTGGTAGACATGAGTGGGGGCCTGGTGGAGGCTGCCCCTGCACTGCTGGGGGGTGGGGGTGGTGGGAGACATGGGTGGGGGCCTGGTGGAGGCTGCCCCTGGTGGCGGGGGGTGGGGGTGATAGGGGCCATGAGTGGGGGCCTGGTGGATGGTGCCCCTGGATGGTGGGGGGTGGGGGTGCAGGGGGACATGAGTGGGGGCCTGGTGGAGGGTGCCCCTGCACTGCTGGGGGGTGGGGGTGATGGGAGACATGAGTGGGGGCCTGGTGGAGGCTGCCCCTGGTGGCTGGGGGGTGGGGGTGGTGGGAGACATGAGTGGGGGCCTGGTGGAGGCTGCCCCTGGTGGCGGGGGGGGTGGGGGTGGTGGGAGACATGAGTGGGCCTGGTGGAGGGTGCCCCTGGTGGCTGGGGGGTGGGGGTGGTGGTAGACATGAGTGGGGGCCTGGTGGAGGCTGCCCCTGCACTGCTGGGGGGTGGGGGTGGTGGGAGACATGAGTGGGGGCCTGGTGGAGGGTGCCCCTGAACTGCTGGGGGGTGGGGGTGGTGGGAGACATGAGTGGGGGCCTGGTGGAGGCTGCCCCTGGTGGCTGGGGGGTGGGGGTGGTGGGAGACATGAGTGGGGGCCTGGTGGAGGGTGCCCCTGGTGGCTGGGGGGTGGGGGTGGTGGTAGACATGAGTGGGGGCCTGGTGGAGGCTGCCCCTGCACTGCTGGGGGGTGGGGGTGGTGGGAGACATGAGTGGGGGCCTGGTGGAGGGTGCCCCTGCGCTGCTGGGGGGTGGGAGTGGTGGGAGACATGGGTGGGGGCCTGGTGGAGGCTGCCCCTGGTGGCGGGGGGGTGGGGGTGATAGGGGCCATGAGTGGGGGCCTGTTGGAGGGTGCCCCTGCACTGCTGGGGGGTGGAGGTGATAGGGGACATGAGTGGGGGCCTGGTGGGGGCTGCCCATGGTGGCTGGGGGGTGGGCGTGGGTGGGAGACATGAGTGGGGGCCTGGTGGGGGCTGCCCCTGGATGCTGGGGGGTGGGGGTGCTGGGTGACATGAGCAGGTGTGCAGGGTAGTCCCCTGTGGTGTGTGCTGCCTGCAGGGGCCTTGGAGGGTGTACAGGGAATACCTGGGAGCACACAGCCAAATCGCGTGTAGAATTTCCCGCGCACCACTGAAATCCACGTACCCTGACAAATCACGTGTGGAACTTCCCGCACACCCCTGAAATCCACATACCCCGCCAAATCGCGTGTGGAACTTCCCGCGCACCCCTGAAATCCACGTACATGGCCAAATCGCGTGTGGAACTTCCCGCGCACCCCTGAAATCCACGTACCCTGACAAATCGCGTGTGGAACTTCCCGCGCACCCCTGAAATCCATGTACCCGGCCAAATCGCGTGTGGTACTTCCCGCGCACCCCTGGAATCCACGTACACGGCCAAATCGCGTGTGGAACTTCCCGCGCACCACTGAAATCCACGTACCCTGACAAATCGCGTGTGGAACTTCCCACGCACCCCTGAAATCCACGTACCCGGCCAAATCGCGTGTGGAACTTCCCGCGCTCCCCTGAAATCCACGTACATGGCCAAATCGCGTGTGGAACTTCCCACGCACCCCTGTAATCCACGTACCCTGACAAATCGCGTGTGGAACTTCCCGCAAACCCCTGGAATTCACATGCCCTGCCAATTCGCGTGTGAGACTTCCCGCGCACCCCGGTATACACGCACACGTATTTTTTGTCAGCGGGTGTCCGTGTTTGTGGGTACCCCTTTGCACGTCATTTGTCCTGGAGGGCCACAGTATGGGACATTCATCATGGCAGTATATAGGTGCTATTTTTTGGCGCACCTTTTGGCGCACATTTCTTACAGGCGCAGAGACGCTACCGCCTGCTTTCTTGTGGCGGTCGTGTTTGTGCCTGTGCGCTGGTTTGAGCGTGCGCTTTTTTGCCCTATTCTATTCCATGAATACGTGTTGTAGGCGAGCGTGTGGGCGTTCCGCGCACTTGTACCCTGTACTTCCCCCGTGACGCCCACATTTTGGCAAGTTGTTCCCCATTCCGAGTGTTACGCCCCGTGTTCCGCCTACTTTTGTTGCGTGCGCCGCGCTATGTGCGATTTTCGCTGTGGCCTGTGCGATTTTCGCTGTGACCTGGCGCACGCAGTTAGATGGCCTGTGCGCCAACGTGCGCCGCGCACTTTTTTATCGCACATCCGATGGTTTTCTCGCGCACGGCTTTCCATGAATCGAAGTGCGCTGCTTTTCGGGCGATTTTCGCACTTGCACTGCGATTTTCGCTATTCCACTGCGATTCGCACGTTTTTGGCCACTTGCGCCGCGCTAATAATTCCATGAATCGGCCTCATAGTAGTTTAGCAGACACTTCCACTCACAGTACCTGTAAACAGCTGCACATTCCTTTGTGAGGTTCTTATGACAGTGATGATGTGTCAATGCAGAATGCTACAGAACAGTGTTTTCTTAACAAAAGATATTATGCATAACCGCCCAGAGTTTGCTTCCAAATTCTCTTTTCGTCATACAAATGTTGTCATGTTATGTTTGTTGCAAATTAACAAGGGGGGTCCTGGGAGTCCCTCTGCCAGACATTAGTTTGTTTCAATAGATTGTGTTTCATTGCCGTCTAAATCAAATATGCAGGCAACCCATTTACAAAAAGGTACAGAAAATGAAAAGTAGTTGTTTTTAAATTAAATTTGAGGAGATACAGAAGGTAACCAGGTTACAATAGCAGGCACCAAGTATGACATTTCAAGAAGAACTAGAGATAGTTAAAGGAAGATAGACTTGAGAATAAAAGAAGCATTTTTACAAGAAGGGGGAAACAGACAGGGAAAAGACAGATGCAGTAGTAACCATGAGATCATGCATGGGAACGCACAAGAAGAACAATTAAATGCAACATTTAACTTATCTAAACGTTTTAGCTTTGTACCTAGGTTTGAGATGAACCACCTGGACATGTAAATAGTTCTTGTACATTTAGTAGAAATGTCAAACTCAAAAAATATTTTCTAAATAGATGTCAAAATATGTTAAGGAGAAAAGAAAGTAAAGAAAATATCCACATTCTCCTTAGCAGATGTGAACAATGTGCATCTATTAGTATCTTTGCAAGACCAAATATCTCAACACTGTTAGAACAGTTATACATAGATCAGGCTATGACACACAACTCGGAATTGACTTTTACAATTATACTACCAATAGTGTATGTTATTGACACAATTTTTGACTTGGTCATGGAAGAAATGTATAAACATATTTAGAAAAAAAACACTCAAATAGGCAATGGTACCATAATATTCTTTCTTCTTAAAAAAAAAGAAAGGGATTGAATGAATGATTCAAACAGACAAAGGTGATAATATTGTCATCCTGAATAAGGAAGACTTGAACAAACAAGTTTGCGGCATCCAGGTGCACCTGCACGATATAGGAAGATAGACAACACTAAAATCACAGAACTAAAGGTTTCTTTCAGAGGGTATCTACAACAATGGGTTGATCTGGCAATGTAACAGATGAGGAAACACTATTTTTATGGGTATCTAACCTGGTTGTTTTCACCATTGATTATTTACCAAAAGTACATAAAGAGTATCAAAATGTGCCATCATTGAGACCTATACATTAATTCAATAACAGAACCACTGTCAAAGCTAATAGACACCTACTTGAATACAATGGTGAAAGGTGTCTATCATGTATCAGAGATTCTATGCATCTACTGCAATTTTTGTTTTGCAAGGAACAACATTCATTGGTCACAAAAGCTGTGACAGCATTATACACATCAATAGATCATGAATTAGCCAAAAAAGCAGTTGATTATCATGAAACAAAGTTAGTATCACATTTTGAGGAATATCAGATGATTTTAGAGATGTTTCTTGTTTAATGGAAATCTTTCAACAACTAGTTGGTGGAGCAATGGGTTCAACATTATCCCCCACATTAGTACATGTGTTCATGGGACAAGCCGAACAAACACATGCATTACCACACCATAAGGGTAACATTATCAAATGGATGAGGTATATTAACTTAATAGTAATTATTTCGAATGTGACTGAGGAAAGTCTGAAAGATTGTTTTAAATAACTAACCCAAAATAAATGTGGTATCAGGTATTCAATGAATTTCAGTAAAAACAAACACAATAATTAGATTTGAAAATTTCCGTGCATCAAGGTTATTTACAAATGAGAACCTTTTTGAAAAGTAACTGAAGCTAATACAACATTACACAGCACTATCAGTCATAAAAACAATGCCATTGAGAACATGCACGTTGGTGAATATAGACGATCCAGTAAACACTGTAGTCTGTAAGAAGACTACAGCAAGCCCAACTGAATGGACTGATAGATGATTTGGGGAAAAAGATATCAGCAATCAACATGAAATCAAGCTGCATGTAAAGTGAAGGATAAACAAAGGAATGAACTATTAAAACAACTCACAATCAGGAAATATCTTTAGGAGAATAAAACAAGATTAATTACAAAATTAATATCACAAAGTAGAAACATACAAAAAGATGCATAAACATTGGCAAACTTTCCAATCTGACAGACATTAAAGGCATATTGAGTATTTGTTATAAGAAAGTCAGAACACTGAGGGGGAGATTGTCTCTTGGTCATTTATCAACAGTCAGTAAGAGCAAGCAAACATGGTTTGATTCTGAAGCAATAGGCTTTTCACATGTGTATTACATTTAATAATTGAAAATATTCATTAAATACTCTAAGAATGTATGCAGATGTATGCAGTAAAAGGATCTTTGTTTAATAATTCCATAAATTGCAACAGAAATGTTGTCATTTATGTAATAGTGTGCATCTAAAAAAACAATACACATAGGCAGCACACAGAGGAAACTCAAAGAAAGAAACTCCAAACATTTGAGATCCATATGAATGCAAAATGAAAGATATGCCCTTGGTTTTCCAAGGAAGAAAGAACAATATTGTGATGATGATGTATAAGGAATACATTCCTTAAGAATGGAGAGGATATCCCAAAAGGGAAAGAGGAGATTGCCAATGTTTATGCATCTTTTTGTATGTTTCTACTTTGTGATATTAATTTTGTAATTAATCTTGTTTTATTCTCCTAAAGATATTTCCTGATTGTGAGTTGTTTTAATAGTTCATTCCTTTGTTTATCCTTCACTTTACATGCAGCTTGATCTGTACATGTGCTAAAGAGAGATGAAATACATATTTCAGTTCAGAACAACAACTTGGGAACTGAAATAATAGATAAGGAACTGAAAGTATTTTTTTATAAAAGCAATTAATATTTCTGTTGAATTGACGTCCCTAGTATTCATGCTTGAAAATGTATTGCTTGTAGGAAATTAGTTGGACTGAAATTACTGATTGATATGAAATGGAATTTATGATTGATTAGTGAAGCTTTCCGGGATTTATGTAACTATGTTACCTCTAGTTGCTATTACCCATATTTTGTAATATGAGAAGGATGCAAGGATTTTAAATATACAGTGTTATGAACTATGCACCATTAAAACAATAATTCCGGAGAACAAACCCGATAATAGAGCTACAACACATATGGCCCTCATTACGACCCTGGCGCAAAGCGAAAAACGATTACCGCCATCGTCTTGCGCTAGGGCCGATTACGACCCGTGACCGTAAACTACGATGTCATTAGCGGCATCGTAGCTAACGCTGCCGCTGACTGCGCCAAGGGCGCGCGCACGCGAACATCCACACCGTACTTAGCGCCATGGCGGAAAGGTACGCGAATGCCGACCCAAGTGGACATGCCCCTAACGCCATCACCCAGCCCGTTAAGTACCTTACCGCCATGGTGCTAATTACGCCATCGCGAACCAACCGTAAAGGGCCATGTAAAGTGAATGCAGCTGCCACAGGTGCACAGAAACAGCACAGGTGAAGGCAATACAGACTCAGGAAGTACAAAAAGAGCACACCCCACCCCTTCCCACACCCAGTCACACTCCACAATGATACCAATAGGACTAGCAATGTTGGGGCTGGAGGACCTGATAGCAATGCGAGTGCTACAACAGCAACTACAACAACAACAACAACAACAACAACAACAACAACAGGCTGCACAGAGGAGATGCAGGAGGAGAAGGAGGGCAAGGCAGGCCCAGCAAGCCCCACCAGCACAGCCAGTGCCACCACGCAGGCAGCCCCCAATCCCACGCATCAGAGCCAGCCATTCAACCTCACCGCTGAGCAGATCCACACCCTGTACCGACTGGACCGGGACACCATCACCACCATTGTGGACATGATACACAACGACATCGTCAGCATGATTGAAACACCCACTGCCACCCCCCCTACTGAAGGTAGTGTCCGTGCTCCACTTCCTGGCCACAGGCAGCTACCAGCACACAGTGGGGCACTTGCATGGCATATCACAACCATTATTCTCGCGTACACTGATGCAAGTGCTCGATGCCCTCCTCAAGCACACAGATGACCACATCTCATTACCACGGTCTGCCCAGGAGATTGCCAACACCAAAGTGGGTTTCCATGCACTGGCCGGCATACCTGGTTGCATTGGTGCCATTGACTGCACCCATGTTGAATTGGTGGTCCCACATGCCATGGAGGTACCGTACCGCAACCGTAAACATTTCCACTCAATCAACGTGCAAATGGTCTGTGACTCCAACAGGATCATCACACATTGTTCTGCCAGATTCCTCGGATCAACCCATGATTCAATGGTCCTTCGGAACTCCACAATACCACGCTACATGGAGCGACATGCAGGCCCAAGATCCTACCTACTCGGTGAGTCTAATGTCATGAGCATGGAAATGCAAAGTGGGTGTTGAATGACGTACCAATGCATATTTCATCTGGCAGATACAGGGGGTGATGCATACGTCACATGGGTGCAACTAGCAGTAGCCAGATCATTCCCTGTGGCAGCACTGACGTCAACAGAGTAGTGTACACATTATGCCTGACCTAATCATCCCAACATGTGAATGAAAGTGTATCCCAAAAACGACACAACCATCTGCAAGTGCATTGTGCAAATTGTGACCGCATTGACCCTAAAGAAAACCACCAACATGCACGTCACCATGCACCAACTACTGAAAGGCCTGTCCCCCACAACTGCGCACAAAGGATGCACATGACAGACAGGAACATCAATGCACCACTACAAGACCCACAAACTGTCCCCATTGACACCAGTAATGCTCACTGGGGTCATAATGAGGCAGACATCAATGTTGCTATCATGTGAGCTTCAAGCTCACAGGACACGTGCAAGGTCACATGAATGACGGCCTGAACAGACACAGTGGATGGCCATTCACAAGGCAATCGTCCCCCCTGCATTGTGTTTTTACATGCAAAACAGTACATGAGAGCCATGACCACATACTGGTTGCACAGTGTAAATCCATTAGCACAACTCTAATTGGTGCACAGTAACAGTCGGAATCAAGGCATGGTTGTGCGTCATGTTCACAAATCAATCTCGTTCCTGACACATTCATTTCTCACATTGTACAGGTGATGTGGGCTATCCCCTGAAGAGGTGGCTCCTCACACCAGTGCGGAACCCATCGAACCAGCATGAGGAGGACTACAACCGTGCCCATGCACGTACTCGTGTGGTGATAGAGCAGGCTTTTGGCCTACTGAAGGCACGTTTCCGCTGCCTCAGCAGGTCTGGCGGGGCACTCCTGTACCGCCATGAGAAGGTTGCAAAGATCGTCATGGCATGTGTCATGCTACACAATATGTGCATCAGGCGAAACGTGCCTCTGCCCCCTGACGCAGAACCACAACCACCTGATGATGGGGATGATGATGATGGGGATGGGGCAGCACCTCAGGGAGGCAGCGATGCACAGGAGGGGCATATAATGCGTCAGAATGTCATTGACCGATACTTCTAGCACACACAGCGTGTGTGTAACATATGGATGGCACTTGGGGCACTGTGTGTGTCTGGTATGTCAACACTGTGGACTGTAAAACAATAAAGCACACATACGCAATGAGCAATGTCCACACATTTCGTTTGTGAGAAATGAAAAAGTGTATTGTTCTTCTGAATAGGTATAACAGAACCCCTCCCCCTCCCCCCTGAACACTCCAACACACCCAATTCCCCCCTCCCCCCTGAACACTCAAACACACCCAATTCCCCCCTCCCCCTCCCCCCTGAACACTCCAACACACCCAATTCCCCCCTCCCCCTCCCCCCTGAACACTCAAACACACCCAATTCCCCCCTCCCCCTCCCCCCTGAACACTCAAACACACCCAATTCCCCCCTCCCCCCTGAACACTCCAACACACCCAATTCCCCCCTCCCCCTCCCCCCTGAACACTCCAACACACCCAATTCCCCCCTCCCCCTCCCCCCGAACACTCAAACACACCCAATTCCCCCCTACCCCTCTCCCCTGAACACCCTGCAAACATGTGACAGTGCCCGTGGTGAAGTGTGTATAGTTTTGCACACTATTGACTGCCCCCTCTCCCGGAACCTGGGGCCCCCCTGCCTGTGCTCCTCAGGGTCCTGGATGACCTGCGGACGGGAGTGGCTTGTGCTGAACTTGCAGCTGAGGATGTACCGGGCTGCTCAGTACGGCATGTGTCCACAATTGTCTGGATGAGCTGGCTCATCATCTGCCGCACTGCAGTCAGTTCGGTGCATATGTCCCTGCTGGCAGTTTGGATGGCAGACCTGATGCCATCAGCACTCCTCTCCATGGCTGCACTGGCACTTCCACATTCTGAAACATGCTGCGTGAGGAGTGTGCCCAGTACTTCCTGCCTGTTGGCAATCTGCTCCAGCGACAGCTGGAAATCTGGCCCAATGAAGGGTGCCAATGGGGGACCAATGGGACTACTCCCATCTTCCCCAACTCCCACTGGGCTTGGAGTTGCTGGACATGAATTAGCAGGCGATTGGCCCTGGGTGTCATCTCCATGATGGCTGATTGGGGATAGGTGTGGTGAGTGAAGTTGCGTGTTGTGGTCAAGTCCAGTGTCATCCTCCACATCACTATCGGAGCAGGCAGCGATGGCTGCAGTCTCCCCAACAGTACTGCTCCCTGCTGACACATTGCCCTCAGTGGGCAACAGTGGGTGTTGTTGGGCTGCAGGCGCTGTCACGACCCCTTCCTCGGGGGACTTTGCTGCCCTGGCCTCTTCAGCCTGGCGTGGTTTCGGCCTGGGTCCAGCAGAGGTGGATGCATGGTTCCCTTCTCCCACTTTCCTGGCCTTCTTGGCTGGGGTGCTGGTGCTGTCGTCCCTGCCAGTGTCCGATTGCGAGCCTGTGGTGGAGCAGAGGAGGGTGACTGTTATTGATGGTTCAGCGGACATTGAGCAGGCATTGTGAAGAGTGTAATGGATAGATGGTGGAGTTAGTAGCCCGTGACATACAGGTTGCCTCCCTTTAGGTTCGGTTTTGCATGCAGGTGTGTGTCTGCCTACTGTACAGTGTACATGCTGCATGTGCGCAGGGTGTGGCTCATCTGCTGATGTGTTGCGTCTGCCACATTGTGATTGTCACGTGCAAGTGTATCAGGGTGTCTTGCAAGGCTGGATATGAGGCACCTACCTGTGTCTCCAGATGTCGGGGCCCCTCTCTCCATCTCGCCGACAGCTTCGATGCACTCAATGCCAATCAGAGAGGCACATGTCTCCTCCCATGGCTGCATCTTCAGTGGGGAGTCTGCTCCCCCACCAGTTCCCAGGGCCAGGTTACGGTTGGCAGACATAATGCCCCGGACCCTGATCCGCAGGTCGTCCCACCTCTTGCGGCACTGTTTGGAGGTGCGTGGGGTGGTTCCAACAGCACTGACACGTTGTGCCACAAGTTCCCACACCTCCTTTTTGCGGCCTATGGCTGGCCGGGTCATCTCAGTGGAGAAGACAACATCGGCCTTCTCCTGGAGCGTGTCTGCAAGCATTTGCAGTTCCTCACGACTGAAGCGCTCCTGCCGCTGCCTGTCACATGCCTTCTTCACAACTTTCGGCATGGTTGGGTGAGGAAATGGGTGGGTTATGGGAATGACAGGGTTTGAGGGTTGGTTGTGGTGTGGTTGGGTAGGATGGCAATGGATTGTGTTTTTTAAGATGGCCGCTGTGCTGTTTCCCGTTCCGCCGCGATTACGCTATTTGCGGTTCCGCCTAATTGCGGTCACCGCTAATTACGGTGACCACTGACTACGGTCGGCGCAATGATGGGTGGCGGTAGGTCACCCTGCGCTGTTAACGAGGCCGGTAAGGGCTATTTACGGCATGGCGTAGTTTACGTTACCGCCATGGCGTAATGCTCGTGCGCGATGGGTCGTAATATGGCGCTCTTATCGCCATCGGACCATGGCGTTAACGCTCATTACGCCATGGCGGTAATTTCGATTACTTAGCGCCTGGGTCGTAATGAGGGCCATAGACATTGGAATGTATTAAGTGTACATTTTCTTATTAAGTATGATAAAGGATCCCCAATTGAGCAGTAGCATGAAAAGGAATTTATATTCCATATTAAATTAGACACATATTCATTAGAATAACAAGTAAAATACAGTATTTCATATTAAAAGATGTTGGATTAGTATTATTTTATTTTAGTCTATTCTCAGTATTACTCTGAAATCATTACAAGTAGATATATGCAGTTTCTTAAAAGTATGTCTTAACAGCATGTCTCTTTTTGATTTGAAGATAATTATGCTAAACAAAACAATGGCTATGAGCCTTAAAATGTTTATTTCTTAGCAAGAGCATATGCTACTAACACGGATGTCAAAATGGTTTGAAGATTTAGCAAGTCCCTATACTAATAGATCAGTTTTATGCCAGACATGTTATAAGATGGCTGATGTGTTTACTATTCAGACCTTCCATTTTTTGATTGGGGAATATATAAACAAAATAAAAGTGAGCCCCAGACACAAAGGAACACCAGATACACTGCACAAGCGCTGCAACATCATTCGGACATGTTTTAATAGTTAATACTTTAAGTTTCGAAGTATTATAAAATGTGTAATAACAAGAACTAATAAAAGCAGGACTACGAGTTTGTAGTGCTGATTTTATAAGTAGTTCAAACAAAGCGTATTCTTCGCCACCAATAGGTTGAACACCACCAGCAACAGAACATTAAATACATTCAGGAGAACAAATAATGGAATCAGTTCCAAAGGAGGATATACAATTGGTGGCGGGTGAATAGAATACACAGATAAAAATGTCATGTAGTTATTTAAGGTAAATAGATGTAAGAACAAAATGTATCAATGACTTTTATTACAAAATGCAAACATTAAATCATATAGTATAACATTCATTATATGTGTTTCTCACACACGTTTCATATGCGGGGTTACAAAAGGACATGCATTATGAACAACTGATCGTCAGAAGATAATTCACCAACAAGTCATTGAAGCATGGTTTGCTTTTTTTGGAATTGTTAAGGTAAATAGGTATCAAGGGTTTCAGGTTGGTTCAATGATGAAATAAGTCAAAAGTATGCTAATTATGATCACACTAGTAATTAAGACTTTGTTGTTCTCCTTCAAACACATGTTTGTTCTATTTTTGATTGCCATTTGGCATACAATAGGCTCCGAAGAAGCACATCAAGTGGTTTGCCATATCCGCAAAAGTATAAAACAAGTGCTACCGATAGCCATAGGTTTGCCATTGGTTGCAAAATAATTAAGATGTGTTGATGTTAAGCAGGAGTTGCATTTTAGCTTGCAATGAATATAAATCATAACATCGAAAATGGTATCATAGGGACCTACGTTGACCCCTGGGCAAGGGGATTGTTTAATTACATTTAAAAGCACACTGGGAAGCAATTCAGTCACATATGATCTAAGTGATTTAATTAGAAGGAGCAGTTTATCATTGTATTTTTTTAGTTTGTCATTTCATCTTGTAGTATGAGCACTCTGGTGCATCACAAGCTTTGTTGAACAATCAGAGCAAAGTACTCACAAAAGAACAAATGTATTGTTCTCCCAAAAACACCCACCCAACAATTTAACAGGATTCATATCTATCCTTAGGTATACTTTTCTGTTGCAGCACCCCGCTATTCTCCCGCACTTTGCCACCCGTAAAATACCTCACAGGGTGTCAAATTCTTTTCTGAATGGAGCATAAACTGAACTAGGGTGTTGCATGACAACAGTATTCTTGGTCTGGGTTGGCTGCAAACACACAACGGCCAATATCATCCTTATTAAGAATGATGTGCCAATAAGAAAAGTGTTGCTCCTCCATGAAATTCGCCCCACAGAATGGGCCCCTCAGTTCCATGTATGGAGGGGAAAGTGCACCACTAACTGCAGAGGTGTTTGCCACCCCAACCTACCAGGACGTTCTGCATTTGTTTTCTGAATGTTAAAATGGCACCAGTGCCCATTGCAGCAAGCTTCATCATAGGAAACTGATCTTTCCTTTCTTTTAGGGGTCCTCACTTATTGTCTTGGGATCTCTGAGTAGGATGCCGGCTAACTGGCCCACAACACAGCATTCTAAAACGTTTACCAATGCTTCATTAGCCATGTTACTGGCATGTATATAACTGCACACGTTTTTCCCAGCACCAAGAGTTGGTACATTTCTGTTTTGTAAGCTTATTCATACACACCGTAGCATAAAATAGTTCATGTAATCTTGACTGCAGTTTGGATTTTTGTCTAATTTAAAAAAAAAAAAAAAGAATAGTCCCCTGGATACAGTTTGGACACTTGCACAGCTTCCAGCTAGCTATGATATGTTAATGAACATTTATTTAAGCCCTTTCTCAGCCTAAGGTGTCCCGGTAATGAGGACTTGGTGAATCGTGGTAATTAGGAAACAGCCATGTTGATAACACCTTTTCAAATGTAGCTAAGCAGAGATAAAGTATAAGGGTATAGACAGTGAGCTCCAAAGCTTGGGGCCAAAATAGGCAATGTTGGCCATCGATTATTTTTCTTTTCGCAGCTAAAATATACATCCCAATTAAAGAGCTGGAGCACAGCAAAGACACCCTAAGGTGGAAAGCCGTGTTCATTATAGAGAGGGAGCTAAAGTGAATCTATTGGTGCAGTGCAAATGGCAAACAGCCGGAGAGATGTGGTCAGGTTTGTTCGGCAAGTATCAGGCTGCTTCTTTCTGAACAGATAGAAGATGTTTAAGCCAAACAAAATAAAGCGAATTGGCCGAATCTATTATGAAGGATGTTGTAGCAGTGGCTTCTGAAAATTAATTAGATGGATTTAGAAAGAGGAGAATCTTGAGAAAAATTTTCAACTGAAAGAAGTAGCTGCTAGAAAGTGTGTTTATCTGAGGAGCCAGCGAAAGGGAGTCTATTTTGAAGCCCAAATTTTTTTCAGAAAGTGGGTGTGGATCGTGAAACACCATCAAACGAGGTCAGAAAAGAGCACCATCGTATAAGCTAGCATTCCCACTGAACATAACTTTGAAGGTCTTGTGCCCACATAAAATGCCAGCATTCGTAATGTAAACCACTTTCAAGATGCTGCACTCACAATACATGCCACCATTCTTCACGTTAATAACGTCTGTGATGTTGTGCCCACAAAATGTGCCAGCATTCCCATTGTAAATCACTTTCATGATGTCACACGATAAAGGTCACGATATAGGCCACCGCTGAAACTGAAATGTTGGATGCATGTTTGTTTGGCTGGGAGGTATGGCCACCTCCATGCCAAACAAATATGAACACATCATTTGCACTTATACACACTTACAAACACACTCTTACAGGGTCAGTCACACACATACATATTCACACACACAAGCAAGTAGATTCACTTGTTCACCCATGCACACACTCTTGAAAAACACATACACATCACACATGACATTAGGTACTCACAGGTACACATCCATACAATCATGCAATCTTAAAAAGGTGCCTACACTTCACTCGGTTCCATGTCATAATGTCCCCGCAAAAATGTCTCCTGACAAAAATGTCGCTGTTTTGTTTTAGAGAAATTATTACATTGAGCATCCCTGCAACCCATCCCCATACATTATGTGTCCATATATAATGTCGCCAGTGACTTTTCCCGGAGACATTATGTATGGGGAAATCATGCATGGGGACATTATTACCTGATACCCTTCACTCTTCTCTCCAGTAGTGGGCCTGGTGGGGCACCATGAAGCACAGCATTGCCTGGCATTCCAGGCAGAGGGAGAAAGCGAGGTGGGGATATGAATTTGGTTGCCAAGAAACCTGTGCTTCGGCTGCTTCTATGTCACTGCTGCGCTCACCCCTTTGCATCTCCCGATTAAGTGAAAGCTAAGCAAACGACCCTGTAGGCGGTGGGTGGTGGGCGGTCCATTGGAATCACCCTAAAGGCGGGGACCAACACCATGACCCTGTATACTCAGCCATTAGGTCTTACCACAAGATAGTTGAAACATAGGAGAGTGACATTGATGAAGGGAGGTTGGCTGTTTTATAGAAACACTGATGCAAACCTCCTTTAGATCATCAAAGGCTTCACAGACGTGTAACAGAATAACATCACAACCACCATCTTCTAATCCGGATCGGGCACCAGTAGGTGAGTTAGGGGGGCAAGACCCATGCAAAGTCACCCTCTGCCACCCTCTCTAGAAGGGAGGCTTTTCCTGGGGTCTAAACACCACAGTGAGTTGGGTATTTTACTCCTGGGTGCTGGACCGCAATTTAGGAGCGATTAGCACCAGAGGGAGTGCACTTCAGGAGGCCTTCCCAGGGTTTGTTTGCTTGACCTAAGCAGTGATGCATGAAAGCTCAAATTACGAGGGAGATGGAGGGAAATGTGCATCTCAAAGTGAGGTATTACACTTTGTTTCAAGTAGGCACTCCGAAACTTTCCAGCAAGATCATGTGTTATTCATTTTTAAAACCAACAAACTGCACTGTTCATCTTGCTTTCATTTCAAAACTGAGGGTTACAATGTACAGCTGTATTCCCAAACATGGAATCACAAGTTGCTATCTGTTATTAATGCATGTTTATTTTGTGTGAGACTGGTTCTCCCGGGCTCTATTCTGAAAAACAAGCATGTTCTACAGACTGCAGAACATGTGATGGAAAAACCTCTGTTTGCCTTTAAGAGGCCAAATGCTTAAAACAAAGACTGGTGCGTGTGACCAGGAATTATCCAACTCATGCGTCGCATTGTAGATGTGATGGATAGACCTGTCATTGGGCACTACCCTTGCAACTCTTGTACCACATGTCGACTATCCAAAAAAGTAAAATCATCTGATGCTAATCGACGAAAATGGAAATTAAGATCATTCACGACAAGCAAAATTGCTAATGTGATATATGCTATTATATGGCCATGTAATAAAATCTACATAGGGAAACCTGGGCGACAAGTGAACTTAAGGATTACTGAGCATTGTACCAAAATACGAACTAAAAATCTACTCGTCCGGAACCTGGCCTCTAAAGAACACACGTGGATGTTTAATTTACAAACGATTGAATCAGGACTTAACATACAGAGGGGATAGTTTATCAGCGAATATCTGGCATGGAGTGGGACACATTACCGGGCCGAATCATGGGACCCCTTTTTGTGACACTGGCACCGTAATGGGGAGGTAATCAGTAGAACACATCTGGCATGGAATGGGGAATATCTGCGGATGTTTAATTTTTTCATGAAATGTGGGTTTTCACTTTGAAAATCAGAAATACACACACTGGAGTGACAGCTCAGCAGAAAACATCCGGCATGCAGTGGGGATTGTCTCTGGGCAGTTCTATAGAACCCCTTTTGTGACCTCTGCACCGTTATGTGCCAATGGACGCACCTATCCAAGCTTGGCAAGATGTTTCCCACCCCAAAATGGCCACCAGAGCCGCGCTTATACATGCTGGTGACTCACACAGGTCACATGACACATGCAACCAGCCCAGATGTATTTGGACACAGATACACTTTACGAACGTCCAGACTGCACGCCATTACTCATCTGCGCCGTCACAGTAGTGACATCCTGCGGCGGATATTCGGTAAATCCTGCCCGCCCCACAGATGCCTGCCCAGGAGCACTGTGTATGATTGATTTCACAGACCCCCCACTTTCTGCCCCGTCCTGTAGCATGGACAACGGATAGCATAATCATTTATTTACTTTCTATCCACTCAGGCCCCGCATCGTGGAACCTGGAAAGAATTCCACCTTAACTGGCACAGCAGACCTATAAATGTCTGCGCTTCATTATTACATCGCACTCTGAATGATACGCATGGACTATGGAAAGTACAGACTTGTACCAACTTTCTCTTTGCACTCCATGTGACGTGGCTAATGTTCAGAACAGGGTCTCGCCCATACTTTCCCTTCCAACTCGCAGAGTGAACAATGGAAAGTGCTCTACTGGCACTATGACAGTGGATTCCAACAACTAGGACTAACCACTGCGCCCCCTCCTTACAGTGTGCTTTGCAATGGTAAGCCGTCCTGTTGCTGTCCTCGAGTCTTGACAAATGTAGCCTCCATATGCAGCGACAGCTTTCAGCGCCCCAGGTGCCATCATGCCCCTACACTGCCCACTGACCCCAGTGTCTGCTTTTGCTTCGTTTATTTAACGAGCAGCTTCTTATGATGAATCTCATTCTTCTTCCAAATAGTTTGGGAAAACCTCCCACTGATTTCGCCCTGTGACACCTCACCACCTCGTTCTGACAACCACGACGACCACAAGACTACACCTTGACGTGCCTGCCCCCATTCCACTGTGGACTACCAATCCATATACAGGTAAAAAATCTCACCCCCTGTCAATCTTTCACAACTCACCAATTAATGTGGTATGGGTCACTACAGATGCCTGTCGCACTGCCTTGCCATGGTGCACCAAGGAGTTATTGGACCAGCAGGGCCGACGACTTGATTGCACCACCCACAGGTGTCCCGGGAGGATAGCTCAGCGGCAACATGCTCACCTTGGAAGCAAGACGACACGAAGCAACACAGGTTCGATCCCTGGGTTCGCGCTTAAATACCTCTGGGATTGACCAGGTTTGGGGCATCACCTATCCACGGAATCCATCAGCAATCATTTTGCAATTACCAAGGAATGGTTGCAAATATGATTGGGTAATATCGTGTTGGATTGCCAAAGTTCTGTTAGTAGCTACTAAGCAGATATTAAAGGTCTGGAAGACAAGAAAGAAACCAACAGTAGAGGATTGGATTTTAGAGGTGCAAGTTCTATCTAAATATGAGAAGACTATGTTTTATAAGCAATGCAAAGAAGCACGTTATGATGAACAACGGGGGAATTTCAATGATTTTTAATGGGTAAAGCATCTTGATCGGAATTGTATAATAGAATGGGTTTGCATCACGTCTAATGGATACATTTTGGGGGGGAGGGTGCCTGTGTTGTTATGTTCTCTTGTTTTGTGTTGTCTGTTATGTTTGGGAATGTCAGGCCACCGCTCATGGCTACGTTTTCAAATGTGTTGGGGTTAATAAGTATTTCGAGGTTATTGTTTATTGTATTCTTTGATTGAGGTTTATGTTTTTAACTGGATGATGGCCTGCTGGGCTAGTACCATTTGCTTTGTACTTGATATGTTTCTTTCTTGTTGAAAATAAGAAATAAAGATTGAAAGAAAAAATAAATACGCAACAAAGAAAAAAAAACAATTACGCAACTAAAAAAAAAAACAATTCCTGTAAAAGCGCCTCGATGCCCGTGGGCTGTGTGAGTGCTTTAAAAATGCAAAAGTAAAAATAAATAAACAGGTTGGGCCTCCCTGGTGCCACTGTGTCAGGCTGCATGCTTTCCACCCATGCAATTGGTTTTTAACTGGCACATATTGTTGCCCTCCCCTTTTTCTTTTTTTGTCTTTTCTCCTCTTGTTTTCTCTTCCCTGGGTATACACACACCCCTATCGGAATGGGATCCTGTTGGCTGTAGGACGGTGAATTCCCCTTAGCCTTCCACATGCCCTCTTCCATTTTTAAAAAAAATATTTATACCATCAAATTTTAGGTATTGGTTTTATAAATAGTATGGGTACAATGGACAATGCTCTGACACAAGGTTGTTTGATTTTTTGTTCTGTTGTATGTTGATTCCCTGATGAAGACGTGGTAAAAATTCCCTACATGTCGAAACCGGTTGGGACTGGTTAACTTTAAGCTCCCTATAAAAACTTCATTTGGGTACCCTAACTCCTGAACCAAAATAAATGGATTTGTGTGATGTTACATTCTCAATTATGTGTTTGATTTATGTAATTGTGTTGAAGATTGTGTTGATGGTATGAACTGTATGATTGAGTGTTTCATTTATACTTTTATTTTTTTTTAGAATAGAAATAATGTTTGTGCTCTCTATTTCTCTCTGCTTATGGTTCACTGCCCATTGGATTTAGATTATTTTGCTGTGCTTCCTGAATTAATTATATATTTTTTCCACTAAAAAAGAATCTCAAATAAATGTATGTTTGAAAAATAATGATCTAGAACTCCTTTTCTGTGTTCCAATTTATGCTCCTCTGGTTCTAGAATGAGGGACACCTGCTTTTCCGTGCCTCTCTCCGGACTAGAATGTGTAGTAACATCATGCTTAATTAGATGTATAACTATATCAAACAATAAATGACAGCAGGAGTGTTAGTACTCATGAATGGCTCAGTGGCCCATGTCAGCTCTGCCAGTCCCAGATTTCTGGTTCCCATCACATTGCATACTGATATTTCTGCATTTGTGGTGGGAAAAGTGAAACAGTAAACACTGTACAAAAACACAGACTGATTTGAGATAATAAACCTCTCTGTTTGTAAAGCATCCCACACCTTTCTCAGGACAATTCGAGAGCTATATTTATGGATACAATTGAATCTATAACATGCCTAAGAGACATTAGTGTAAAGTTAAAAGAAACTAGCTTAAAATGGCCGCCACAAGAACATAGGAGAATAGCTGCCACTTAATTAGAAAACGGACTAGTGCTAGGAACCGTTTCCATGGCAACCTGAACACAACAATGAGGGACTAGGCGCCGATCGATAACCCCTCTCGAGAACCGGCGGTACGCGATTAGACGCGAGAACAGTGTTGTCAGGTAAGAGACCATCCTTCAAGTGCAGCACACGCTGCGTTTGTTAGAAACGCCTGCCGCGACTCCGTGTCTAAGAATGAAACGTTCCGAGGCTTTATTACTGTTTTACCGTGCGCGGCGGTCTCGCGCGCACAGGCTCTTTTGCTTAGAACATTTACATAAGCTACAACGCGCAGTCAGCATATACTAATTTGAAAACACTAAAGAGCATTTAATTTAAAGCTGATAAGGAATTTAAAGGAAATAAAAGGGCATTACCCTCTCTGAACACAAATTCAATAATGCTCGTATGAAACTTATCAAATACGTATATTTATACTTATACGGCACATAAAGTAATCGATACCTAAGAGCACAATATTTTAATGCTTCAGAGTTAAAAGAAACAACGTTAACATTAGGACTTGTAAAACGAATATCCCGCAATACTAGGTGACCTTAGTGGTGATCTTGTACACACAGCTAGAGGTGACATTATGTTTGATTTACATTTTTTTGAAGGGATCTAACCCGAGACTTGAAGAGAGACTACTATTTGCTTTAACCCACTAAGGGGTAGTAGATGAAAATAAAGAAAAGAAGGTAAAACAGACAAAACGAATTCAAAACTCTTTGATTACCAATGTGACAATACATGTAGTAGTGACTAATGAAAATGTGCTTTTGTTTATCTCTTGACCCCCAACATCATTCCCTATCCCCTATTCCATATTTGTCTGGCATTTTGGTTTCTTTGATTTCATAACTATTATTGATTATGGTGTTTTGTAATGTACCTATTATATTACTGGCATAATTGGTTAAACATGTGAATGAACATTTCTATCTTCATTTAAATTTTGCTTCTTTATGTTTGCAAAATACCCATATGATTTTTTGATTTTTTGATCTATGTATAAAATCAGCTCTGATTTGAAAAAGGTCCAAAAAGGGACCGAAACATGTGTCATCACAAAGGGCATCCATATATTAAACCATGTTTTGAAAAAATTGGGCGCATTCTCAACTTGGGATTTCCATTTTTGCTTTATATATTTATGCATAATGTTTATAAAATCACTGTAACTATGCAGCACTTTCAGTGAGTTCATCCCTTATTCCCATTCCTACTGATTTTGTAATATTTGGAAAGCCCCGGGCCGGACCAAATTGCAAATATTGTTTTAAACGGAAACCATATGAATGGGCATTAAAAATTGAAAAAAATTTGAAAGAAATAATTAAAACAGGAAACATTCTCCAAAATTGGAGGAGGTTCTTATTGGTCTCCATCCATAGAAAGGGCCCGCGAGAATAACCCAAACATTTTCGGCTACTTGCTATTATCGATTATCGATTCCCTGGCCAAAATATTTTATCACTTCTTTATTGGGAAGAATTAATTATTGGTCACAAACTGACAAAATATATTTTTTTTAAAAACAACAAACGGGTTTCCATAAAGGTGTTAATACATTGACCAATTTGTAGTGTTTGAGCTATTTAATCCGGTCTGCCTGTTTATAAGAAAGAAGCTTTATATTTATCATATGTGGATTACACCAAAGCCTTTGATACTGTGAATAGGTTATCGAGGAAATTACAATGTTGGAATCTAGATTTGACGACTCTACACTTTGTAATTGCCTTATATACAGATACATCTCTCAGTGAGCGAGTCCATTCATACTAATCATGGTTTGAAACAGGGGTGCACATTGGCCCCTGTTTTTTTAACATAAATATATAGCAGACCTAGGCGATGTGGTGTGTAAATACAAGAATAGTTCCCTCAAAATTGGTCAGCAGACGATTGGATGGATGTCTTACACCGATGATCAAGGTACTCTCATGAGTATAGGCTATGCCGTATATATTATAATAAAATGGAGTCGATATGATATTTGCCTACCTCATGTTCTAAACCGATGGAGACATATGCTAGAGGTTATTATAATTCTGTATCAGATATAAGGAATATACAAAAGGATCAATTATGGTCCCGTATATTGTCAGGGGATAATCACAAACTGAATTATGCTACCTTTTGTGTTTGGCAAATGATTCTGAAACTCATTCGGTTATATCTGATAGCTAATGGAAAGTATGCTTCCAATATTTTATTACAATTAATAATAGGTTGAATTTTAATAATACAAGGTAGAAAGGTAGATTAATTGCATCTCTGTTGTTTTATTATTTTAATGTATTATACGAAACTGATAAAATATATATATATATATATTTCAATGCGCACTGTTAAATTGGTGTTTTATTTTGTGAATCATGTTTTATATAAAACAATCCATTGACATTATCTTTTTCTTTGTATTGATGATGATGTAATTGGGTATTTTCTTTTACCAATAAACCTACTTAAATATTTTTTGGGTGGGAAAAATGGGTGGAGAACCATGGAAAACCGCTCTATACCAAGTATAAAAAGGGAATCACATGTATTCACATGTAATCTAGGCACACATCATCACTGACCCCTTTAACTCTTCATTTACAAGTGTGGGGCAGATCCTCATTTCCTCTGATGGCAACTCCAGTTCAGTCAAAGGTGTTACTTAATGACTGAGCCTGCCCCCACCACATAAAATCTACACATGTCCACTCTACTGGTCTAACTCATGCCAGAATAGTATGCAAACAGCATCACATATAGATGAAAAAACTAAGATCCAATGGGATAATGAGTAGTATGAAGCCATAAAGTTGCAGACTCTGCAATCAGAAAGCTTAAGGTCACAACTAGATCTCCATGTCAGACTAATGTGTGTGATCTTGGGCAAATATCTCTAAATGGATTTTATTTCTCTTGACTACTGGCATGGCTATCACTTGGAAGTGATTCTGATAGATATGTACTGCAC
Organism: Ambystoma mexicanum; assembly: GCF_040938575.1. Taxonomy (NCBI): domain Eukaryota; kingdom Metazoa; phylum Chordata; class Amphibia; order Caudata; family Ambystomatidae; genus Ambystoma; species Ambystoma mexicanum. The sequence continues at coordinate 722,991,590 of NC_090924.1, forward strand.
AACATGTCTCACATACATGTTTATTACACTACAGTATTGGCTCCACATATACTACCAATACGTTATATAGTACATACCATAGGCTAAATTGCCCCATAGAATGTGGATTGTTCATGTTTCCCTCTCGTCTGAGCCATAGTTCTCTCCTAATATGAATGTGAAATAAATGGTTGTTTTGGGTCTTTTACAGCACTTTGCTACCATTTACATGGTATCAAGTCACTATGAGTGTTGCAAAGGCTATCTATGTATTTGCATTGAAGTACAACACCTCAAATTCTGGACCACACCCCGATTCACCTAATCCCACCTTACAAACTTGCCTCATTGCTGAATTGCTCTAAGCGATTCAGCTCTTTTTCCCACCCCTACCTCTTTTGGTCTCTCTCGGGGTCCCCACCCCATATCGATCACCAGCTCCCATCGCACCTATCAAGGAGGGCTCAGCCCCCATAACTCCTCTGCTCTGACCCCATAGCTCCTCTTCCTCACCCCACCACAGACACACACCTGTTTCTCTGGACTCTGCACACACAGTCATAGAAAGTGGAACATGCATTGTATGGCTAAGTGTGATGCACAGACATGTCGGTGGACTGTCCCCCCTTTGCTCTTTTTTGGTGATGAAAGATTTCATGAATATGAGTAAACTCTTGGCAAAGAAGGGGGCTGAGCTTGATTAGTAGTGATAAAGGGAAAGGGCACGATAGCTTCACTGCTAAGTTGGCAAGTGTTTATATGCACACGGTATGTGAACTCCTCCTACATTGCTGGTGTGAATCGAAGTGAGTATTTAGACCGGACTTTAAAACTACTTAGCAAACGCACTTAATTCTAGGCTCTAAGCCTGTTTTTGCCTTTTAGAAAGCTTTTCACATACATTTTTATAAAATATCTCTTCTTCTCTCTAGGCTTGAGAGAATCGCTTCTGCCTTCGGTCCCCATTGGGAACAGACTTAAAAGAACTAGATTCCGTGAGCCTAGTGGACAATACACAATCGACTACCCTCTGAGTCTTTGCTGGTTATAAGCATAACTCAAGGTAAGAGCTCATTTTGCATCAACCGAGCACAATAATTTGCACTCCTTAGTAATAAATTATCCCCCAAAATTCACTGCGCCAAGGGCAAAATATAGGGTCAGCTACCCACAATTTATATAGACACACATGTGGCATAATCACACTAACTTGGTGAATGTGGAAAGACTGGGGTAATGTTGGGCTTTTTTTCAATAGAATGTGTTACCCACCAATACAGCAAAAATGTTTAGCTAATTACTGTCTTCATAACAAATGTGATTTTGTTGTTATATTTTGTTCACTATTAAGTCTATCTAAAGCACTAATATATTGTATATAATTTTCCTTTTGTAGAAATTGTTTGATGAATATGTCGCCCCTGATGAAGAGTTTTTTCGACTCGAAACGCGTTGGGCACTTGAAAACACAAATAAATAACAGAATTTACTGTTGATGATCACTAATTGTCTATTGAATGTGTTTTTCCTAAATCTTCTGTATTTTGAATATAAAGAAATTCATAAACATTCAAAATTATCTTCGGATTATCAACTCCATTAGGCCATTCGGCCTGCTAGACAGTGTGCAGGGGACGCGGCTATCCCTATCGGATTGCTCTCTCTTTTTTTTTAAGTGTGATGCACAGACATGTCGGTGGACTGTCCCCCCTTTGCTCTTTTTTGGTGATGAAAGATTTCATGAATATGAGTAAACTCTTGGTAAAGAAGGGGGCTGAGCTTGATTAGTAGGGATAAAGGGAAAGGGCACGATAGCTTCACTGCTAAGTTGGCAAGTGTTTATATGCACACGGTATGTGTTTCCAGAAGGTCTATGTCAAGTGCACTTCAGGCATCTCCTTCCAAAGGAGAGCCTTTTGTGCCTCACAGCAATGGTGCATTGGTTCGAAAGGTACAATGCAAGTAGGTGGAAGAGGTGCAGTGGTGGCATTATAGTGCGGGTTTAGGAGGGTGTTTAATTGCTATGTGTGGATACAATGGACAGTGTGCATATTACAAAGTCGAATTTAAGCATGTTATTGTGGTTAGGGCACAGTGGAGGCTCTAATGGGCCTTTGAAGTATCTTACTTGGTGTAGCCATGCAGACCTCCCCTTAATGGTGCACCTCAGAGAAGAGCCAATGTAGGGAGAGCCACAGTAGTTGCACACATCACAGTTAACTTATTTAAAGAGATCTGGGAACATGTAAATGTGGCTACACCCACGAGAAAATCATAATGGAGCAAAATAGCAGTGGGGCACCAAGTGATGTGCTACAAAGTTTCTCAGGTGAAGGGCTTTCCTGGGGTATACATCTCATCTGTGTATGAGCCCACCAGCATGGTTTCTGTTACTCAACCCTTCCTGGGCCATGTGGTTTCCACCTTCTACTCAGCTTCTGAGTTGGGTGGTGGTGACACACACTTTTCTTGGTCCTGGATGATGCTTGCCCCATGACCTGCATTTTTATCCACGCTCTTTCATCAGTGAGGGCACGTGGTGATCTTTGCTCCTCCCACTTTTACCTGCTGAAGAATGGGGAAAGTTCACACAGGGATTAAGCCAAATAACATCTCAATATTCCACATTTTATCAGTCTCAGGATCAGGAGAACATTTTTTGCTAGAACATCCAAGGTACAAACTAATTAATTGCAGCTTGCTCAAATCAAATGTACATTCTGTACGTTTAACTACTGGAGTATAAGTGAAAAATAAAGTTGGTAAATGAAAAAGAAAATATTCTGCTGGTGTGGAGTAAAATCAAAAAGTGATAGATGCAATGTATGGAATTCATCATTACCACTATCATTGCTCTGGCCAGCTTTCCATTTGATAATTCTTTAGTATGTCTCTGCCATTACAGAAGGAATCTAGCCATTGGAAGACAATTCTTGGTTCTGCCATCAAATGCTGCAGTGCAATCTCACTTGTTTGGCCATGCCCCCTCTGCACTGGAACAAACGTCACCACAGCCATGTTTAACCCTATGGTCTAGCAGTCTGGACAGGGCTGCTCACATCTGCTCACATCTGCTTTAGGGCCAATGCTTATTTGCCAACATGTACATGAATGGCTGACCAGAGCAGTGCCTGTGCTTATAAGGATACAACACCTTCATTTGATCATTTTTAATTTTTGACAATTAGGTGTAATCCAATAACTATTGCATTGGAATATTGATAGGAGGAAGATGGTATGTGAGGAGGGACAACTCCCACCAACTACTTGCTCATCGCCCCCATCCTCTAAAAACATGCCCTGTTGGTAACGTCTGTGAGCTAGCTCTATCAAAATGTAGCATCAAATATGCTGCTGAATAGCGTCTGTGAGTGTCATTTTTAGCATTCTTATGAGTTCATGGTTTAAATGCCTCTTTAAATGAGCTCCTGGTTCAACAAAAAATATCTTACTGTGTTTCTTCAACCACTTGATTCATAAGCAATGTGTGTGTTCTTGCATCTGTTCCTTGCACTGAAGGCCTGTTTAAAACATACATGTGTAAAGCCAACCACTGTGGCTTGTGTGTATGTATTAGACAATCATTTGCCAGGCAATTACATGATATGTCCAGGTCCTTGCACCATTTTCCATCTGTTACCATCTTATGGCCAATTTGTACCCTTATGGCAGTGCCTGGCAAATGTAAATCCCATGCCTACTCAACAGCCAACCCTTTTGGCTTTGCCAGTGCATGTTTATTTCAGTGTGTCTCCTAAATTGACAAAGATGTACTCAGAAATGGGTGCCTTGATTGCTACACCTAGGGAATCAAGCCACACTTCACTGATTAGTACAGGAAAAAGTCAATGCGCTGATGGTGAGTATAGACCACTTTTAGCACTTCCTGTCACGAGTACTTACCAATGTGATTCCAACCTAAATAAAATGCATAAAAAATGTTGGCAAAGGGTATTATTTACTCAACTTTGCACAAATCACTTTCTCCAAACCAGTATGCCGTGTTTTGGCACGGTGCTTTGGGCGCCGGCCGTTTTGAAGGGGACGCATTTGGCGCAGGTCCCTTTTAGGCACGCCCTGTTGGCCACAGCCAGCAGGGCGCAGGTACCTGCGCAAGACATATCTATGTTTTACTTAAATATATTGTCAACCAAAGAGCAGAAAAATGCAGTGATTTGGGTGTCAGTATATTTAAGCAAACGTAGCCGCTCAGCACATGGAGCTGCACTGTAAGTGCACGCTCCATGCAGAAATAGATGGCCGTGTCCTACATGTTATTGTTTGCAAGACACAGCAACCTATTTGGGTCTCGGGGTGTCAATCGCATCCATTACATGGATTGCGGGGCCACACCACAGCCTTTTTGCAGCAATTTTTTTGTGAAAACAACCATTTTGTGGATGAGCTTTTCACATGCAACCGATAAAAGGCAGTTCACCCGGGGTACGACAACTCCAACACAAAAACAGAGCTGTATCGAGGTACTCATGGAGGAGCTGTTTTGGCACATCACACTGCTGTTGTCAAGAAAAGGAGACTCAGCAAAGCAAGTTTGTTCAAAAGTAAATGTATGCATGTGTGAGAGGTTCCATGTGTTAAATTCATGGCAAAAATGTCCGTTTACACAATAAATGGCGGCAGAAAGGCTGTGGTTTTGCCTCTGCAATCCATGTAATGGTTGCAGGCCACACCCCACAACCCTTGGACCCATTATACCATTTAAATTAATCGGGGGACACACCCACAGCCCTGCTCCCTTACCTTGTAAAATTGGGTACACCTTTAGATGGTCAAACCGCAATTTTATTACTGCACACTGTGGAAAGCAACCTACAGACAAGTAAGCAGCCTGCGTGTGAAACTGTGTGACTGCATTAGTCTGTGTGTCCGTCTGTGTGCCTGTGTTTATGTATGGGGGTGTGTGTGTATGTGTCTTGAGAGATGCAGCTCTGTGAAATTCTCCCCAGAAAAGTCTCTTTTTAGCCAAAGGCCCTGATCCTCCGATTCCTTTGCCAGCCTCTGCCAGCACTGATTTATTTTTCTTTATTGCGCTCCTGTGCTACGTTCACCTTGTGCGCCCCTCAGCCGTTCTCGCCGTTTTATGAGACTAATGGGAGTCTGTAGTAGCAGAGGCTGACCTTTACGGCCTGCACCAACAATGCTCTCTGGAGAAAGCTGAAAAGACATCACGAGGACATTGTATTATGGGAAAAAGTGGAGTTTGTGGTGCAAGAATGACGTTGATCCGAGGATCTTGGTTTTTTGCTTGGCCCTAAAGTCAATGTGTAGTGGACCTCCTGTGGCCCTTGCCAATGCTCGTAAGAGATGCTGACAGTTCAGCCAGTACGTGCTGCATTGTTCACATTTGCCTGTGTGAGATTTAGCTAAGTCAAAAGTCGCCTCAGAGTCAACAGAGCCAGGACGTGAGATCTGCGAAGGCTGCAGCCCTTTCACAGCCAGCAGCAGGCGGCCATCATATGTTACTGCAATGAGAACAAAAAGGGTGCTTGATTGACAGATGATGGTGATGGGAGTCTGAGAACTGTTTTTCCCATGCAATGAAACGCTCTTCTGTGTCTGCAAAGAGTGTAAAGCGATTGGCAGAAGGGGTACTGTTTGCCTAGCTTTGTGGAGCCACACATTTTGGGAATTACGTAAAAGAATGAAAAACGAAGCATGACTGGAAACCTCAGGCAAGTACTGGGTGCTCTCTGTATGCAGAGGTTATTTCGGGGCTCTCGTCATAGCATTGTATTTAATTGATATTTTATTTCTATTGCGCTCATAGACAAGTATTTCAGATCGCGACAAGGCAAGGGAGGGGAACAGGGGAGAACATACAACGACCTTACTAGGACCAGTGACATTGAGAATGCGCAAGTGCATGGGAGAGGGGGAGGGGAAAAGTGCAAGGAAGGGGGGAGAAATGGAAAGTGTGGAGCAAAAAGGAGAACAGAATAAATAATAATAAATAAATAAATAATAAAAGCAACAAAAGTGGTAGTGCAGCCAGCAAGTGCTAAGGATAAGGCAGCAGACAGGGTAGGTCAGATAAGTGCAGGAAGAAAAAGGGGGGGGGGGTACTATATGGGTACAGATAAAAACCCTAGCGCAAGGGGTGGCCCTGAGGCAGTGCGGCAGGGTGAGCAGGGACCTGGGACTGGAGGACAGAGTGTGGCCAGGTGCACGGTGCCAGGAGAGAACAGATCAGCAGGGGAGAGGAGGGGGCGAAGGCAGAAGCAAAGAGGAAGGTCTTGAGGTGTTTCTGGAACCGGAGATGGTTCTCCTCAAGTTTTAGAGCGACAGGGAGGCTGTTCTAGAGGGAGGCCCCATCCGAAGACAGAGAGCTACCCCCAGCTCGTTCTTTGAGAAACGATTGACCCTGAGGGAGTTAGAGATAGAGGAGCGAAGAGCTCGAGAGGAGAGGTATTTGCAGACAGATAGCTGAAGGTATTTTGAACCCAGGCCCCAGAATGTCTTGTGGACAATGCAAGGGGTTTTGAATGCAATGCTTGCATCCACTAGGAGCCAATGGAGAGATTTAAGAGCTGGAGAGATACGATCCCAGGGCTTGAGGCCAAAGACAAGTCTTGCAGTCCTGTTCTGGATTAGTTGCAGAGGACAGAGAGTAGAGACAGGTAAATTTAGAAAGTGGCTGTTACAATAGTCCAACCTAGAGAGAACCATTGCAAAGATCTGAGATTGATACGACTTGTCAGGTCTGTTCCACAAATCTGTTAGCCCCTTTTTCTTCCTGCGCATGCTATTTACTAATCTGAAGAAAAGGCAGATTGTTCTCATGGTGAAAAGTTTTATGAAAACATGCTAAGAAAGCCTTGGGGCTATTTTGTTTTGCAAATGGGCAACCAGGGGCACAGAGTGCACTAGTCCTGCTGTGCTGCTCTTTCATACCGCAAGCTTTGGGGGCCCTGAGACCCCTATTTTCGCCAGTTTACTGTGAAAGGAAACCCGCCCCTCGCCCTCGGAGACCCCAGGGATCAGCTGTAAAACTATTTGGGGTCTTTGAGCATAGTAACGCCAGAGATCTGACCGAGTGCCCTCGGCTTAGGAGAAGGCACAGAGCCAGGCCCGGCCCAGCCGGGCTCCCATGGTCAAAGTATGCCGGAGTGAGGGTGACGAGATCCAGAGCTCTGACTCGAGTTGACCTGTGAACACAAGGGTGTGATTCAGATCCGAGCGACAGGAGCTGAAGGCACCCACTACCTAAACCTACATCCCATTCTGTGTAAAGCTAGGCTCCAAAGCCGGAGATAGCACAGAGGCCACAGTCCCTGCCGCACCAACATGGCAGCTGGGTGCACCAGTGCAAAAATCTCCACCAGCACAAGCCAATAGCTTAATCCTATCCTGGCCCGCTGAGGTAGCCAAGCTCCTGCAGTGACACTGTAACAATGGTGGAGCACTCCATCCGAGGGCTCCGTAGTGCTAGTTGACACCTTTGGCAGATTCTGTGAGATTCCGTGGCCCAGAGAACCCCCACCCAGGCACCCAGTTCAGGAAAAGACTGCAGAGGTCCTGTGGGACTCGCAGCACGCCCATAGCCAGGAAATGTGCACGCTTCTAAAAGACCCAATTGATGCAAGAGTTAAGCAGTTTTGCAGAAGTTCCAAAAACGTAATTCCCAGCAGAAGCACACAGGATCGTACACATTACAATCCTTGGCTTCTCGGAGGAAATCGTTCTCGTATGGCTGCCTACTTCATGAAGATGGGCTAACCTTGAAGCGGGACGTGGCAAAGCAGGACGGATGAAGGGCTGCACTAAAACTGTCAACAGCATCTTTGCGCCTCCTCCATTGAAACTTGGATAATTTTAGCTGCGTTCAGACACTAGCAGAATGGCGAGAATAACGGTATGCTTTATCTGACCGGAAGATCGTAGGCTCTGCTCACATGAATAGCAAATATTGACAAGCATAAAGATATGAGACTATGTATCTGCATGCCAAAGCATATGCGCTTGGCTTCCAGTTTTAAGATCTACCTGATTTGACTTTTGTACTTGGGTATACTAGTTGCAGCCCCCGTCAACAAGGTGTGGCTCCCCTAATATATTCTCATACCTGATTTGTCTCCTGCTTCTATGCATCCTGGATACAGCACCCTGCTACATGAGGCGTGGCTCATCCCATCCATGTTCCTACCTGATTTGTCTCCTGCTTCTATGCATCCTGGATACAGCAACCTGCTACATGAGGCGTGGCTCATCCCATCCATGTTCCTACCTGATTTGTCTACTACTTCCATGCATCCCGGATGTAGCTATCCACAACACGAAGCATAGCTCCTCCAATCTTGACACCTAACTGTCCAGGCTCTGGCATTGGTGCATACTGGTTGCAGCCCTCCGCAACATGAGGCATGGCTCCTAACTTGTGCCTACCTGATTTGATTCTCACATACCTGCATACTGGATGCAGACCCTGCAACATGATGAGGCGTGGCTCCTCCTTACTGTGTACCTACCTGATCTGGCGCTTATACAGTTGCATTCCAGAGGCAGCCTCCTGCAAAATGAGACGTGTCTCCTCCTAACTATGTTCTCATCTGACTCAACTTGATGTATACAGGACACTGCCCCCGCAACATGAGGGATGGCTCCTCCTAATGCACATAATGCACATACCTGATAAATATAACATATGCATGTATGCTTACCAGCTGTTGTAATCGTATCGTTTTCTATGCAAGTAGCACAATAGTTGTAACTGCAACCTCAAGTGTAACTGGAATTGTAAATAAGCAACCTCACTGCCTGCGGTCCTGGCAGCTGCCATGAGTGACAGAGGAGGAAAGACAAAAAACTATGAGAAGAAGTGTGGGCATGCTGGGTTGCACTGTGGGGGACCCCCAACGACTCCAGAATGGTGGCAGAGCGGACCATCGGAGGGGCACCACACGTTTTTTTTCAACAGCCATGTATGAACAGCTGTGGGCCCTGAGGACACAAGCACCTACAGATCTGAGCAAGGGAGAGTGATTACACGGGAGGCGACCTGATTCAGTATTGGTCATTACCCATACACAGCCTGAGGTGAGAAAGGGGTTGCTGCTGCGCCCTGGGATTCCTGTACTTTCCTTTGGAAGAGAGGGGCCTGGGACACATACAATGGCGGGGTCGCTTCCCATTTACTAGTTCCACATGCACCCTTATGCCTTTATATGGGGGAGAAGGCTATTGGCTGTCTGGCTCCATTCGGTGAGGGTGGATGGAGAGAGAGTCTATGCTCGATGGGTGCTTTGGGCACCTCGGATTGTGACTTGCGAGCACTTGGGTCCCTGTTGTCCTGCTCTGAGACAGCTCCTGGTTGTGGGCGAAGTGGCAGCCTTCTCAGGAAGAGCTCCGGTTGTGGGACTATTGGTGTTCAATCTTGGGTCTACTGGCTCTCCGTGTACAAAGGAGCTTTGCTTCAGTTCGGAGATAGCCCAACTTCCAGGACATCAATTCCTTGTTGGATTGTAGATTGCTTTGAACAAATAGTTGCATTTAATTCAAAGAGCATGAGTGGATGCTTCCAGCTGCCATAACATTTCAATCACTTGTGACTGGGGACTTAGACACTTAGACACTTTCCTTGTATTCATGTGAAGGATTCATCCCACCTCACCTTCCTTCCTCCTCTGCTGCTGGAGCAGCACTCCACTCCCCTTTTGGTGACCTGTACAACGTGTTTTTTTTTTACAACCTGGGACGTCTCATGCACCTGTCTTGTCTGCAAATGTCTTGCTGCTAGGCTGCCAGATGAGTTTGCTGTGCATTTTGCAGTTTCTCTCTGGGTTGAAGTTTCACCATCTCTCTCTCTCTCTCTCCCTCCCTCTCTCTCTCTCTCCCTTTCCATTTCTCTGCTCTCTCCCTTCATGGTGCTTTCCATCTCTTCTATTTACTCCAACTGCTTCTCTATCATGTAACCTACCTCTCTCTCAAAACCTGGAAGGAAAAAGTTCAAATAAGATCTCCTGGTCTCCAATCCAGGCATGCCCATTGCTGACAACTGTGTCAATGCTTCTTCCAGGCAGAATCACATAAATCCTCTTTGTAGGACCTATGGACTCCTCACATGGTCTCTGTCCTCTCCCCTATCTCTTTATTGCCCATTAATGATCGCACCAGATGGGAAGTACTCTTGACATCCTTCTCATCCTCTAGGTGCATCATTAATGTCTCTGAGAATGGCAGTGTCGGAGCGGTCTGACCTCACCTCTTCTCTTTTAGCCTCCACCTCCAAGCTTCTCCTCCTCTGAGACTTCAATATTCACCTTGACTCTCCTGATTCAGCCACTGGTCTCTTCCGCAACCTTTCTCACTTTCTTTCCCTCACCATTCATCCCTCCAGTCAGGCGCACTCAGCCGGACATACCTTGGATGATCTCATCTCAGCAGACATCCACATCTCCAACCCTCTCACTACACTTCTCTCCTGGTCTGAACATGCTCTCCTGTCCTCTCCCCTGGATCTCTTAGGTCCCACGGCTAAGCCTCTACCTGCACTGACTGTCTCCTTCTCCATCAATCGACCAATCATGCGAGTGTCAGTTTCTGCTTTTGCTGCCACTTTCATACCTCCTCCCACTCCTGGCACGGACTCCCTCACTGACTCTACCCCTGCTAATCTTCACCTCTCTATCACCAACACCCTGGACATCCTTGCCCGTGTCATGAGGATCCGCATGAAGCCTGCCCCCAAGCACAACATCTGGTATGACTCCGGCCTATCCTCTCTGAAGCGCAAGTGCAGAGTTGCTGAGTGGAAGTGGCGGGCATCAGGCACATCCTCTAAAATATTGGCCTGCTGCCTGTGCCAAAGGCAATACAGACTCTCCATCCGCTTGAAGAAGAGGGCCCATATCCAAGCCGGCATCTCTGGGGCCTCTGACAACACAAGCAAACAGTTTAAAATCTGAAAGGAACTCACCAATCCTACTGCAGTCTCCACTTCTCCCCTGCCATCCCTGACCCTAAGTACTTCACTGGCCTCCCACTTTTTAACCAAAACTCTGGACATCTTGTCCTCACTCCCCTCTGATCTCCTACCTCCTCCCTGCCCAGCTCTCAGGCCTCCCTTGGACCCTATCTTCTCTTCCCTCCTACTCTACTCTTTCTCAGCCATAGCACTGGACAAGGTCTCTAGACAAGTCAGCTCTATGAAAGTATCCTCCAAACAGGTGCTCCCCTGCTCCTCCAGAACTATCAAGGACACCATTGACTCATTTGTGCCAGCCTTGGCCGATTTCTGTAATCACTTCTTTGCCACTGGCTCCTTCCGGCTACCACTAAAGCAGTCCTTTGTGCATCCTCGTCTCAAAAAGCCCTATGCTGAACCCTCCTGCCCAGCTACTACCACCCTATCTCTGTTATCCCCTTCCAGGCTAACTCCTGGAGAAGCTGGTCCTCTCCCAACTGGTCCAACACACTGAATCTAATGGTTGTCTCTACAACCACCAGTCTGGCTTCAGAGCAGCCAGAAGCAGGGAATCTGATCTGTTGAACACCTTTAGAGGAGCAGGTGGATGTGTAACGCTCACCTGATTCCCGTAGAGGCGCCGGTCTTGACTGGGCGTATACCGTATCTTCAAAGGTGATGTGTAACACACGGCTGGCTCTTTGGGCTGGACCTCTGTGCACTGTATGTCTGGCTCGAAGGGTAAGATGTCTTAGGTAAGTGAACACTCTTGGGGGCCGTAGCCTTTCCAGTCAATTAGGTAGAATAGTTTAGATTTGGAGATCTTGGAGTCCAGAATGCTTTTGACTTCAAACTCGAGTTCTCCATCAACTAGGATAGGTTTTGGAGATTTGGTTAGTCGGGTTTGAGGTTGCACGGGTTTTAATAGAGAGACGTGGAAGACCGGATGTATCTTCATGTGCGGGGGCAAGTCCAACTTGACCGCTACTGGGTTTACTATGGTAGTGATGGAATAGGGACCAAGGTATCTTGGGTTGAATGTGCGTGGCCCTTTTAGAGGTAGATATTTGGTGGATAACCAGACTTGATCCCCTACTTGATATTGAGGGGCTTCCTTCCGATGTTGATCTGCTCCTTTCTTGTATTGTTCTTTAGCCCTTTGAAGGTGAGAAACAGCTTCCTTATAGGCTTGGGTGATTGTAGAATGCAGGTAGTCTACTGCTGGTGTTTCAAGATCTTGGAGGGGATCCAACTCCGAGGTTCGAGGGTGACTGCCGTACAAAAGAAAAAACGGGGTTTTCCCAGTTCCCAAATGGACAGAGTTATTGTAGGCATATTCGGCTATCCAAAGGATGTCTTTCCAAGTTTTTTCAGTTTGTTGCAGCATGCAGCGTAAATACTGTTCCAGAGTTTGATTGGTCCTCTCGGTTTGTCCGTCGGTCTGAGGGTGGTGACTGGTCGATAGTCTCACATCAATTTGAGCCGACCGACAGCAACTTTGCCAAAAATGAGAAATAAATTGACTACCTCGATCCGAAATTAGAACTGAAGGAAAACCGTGCAGTTGGACGATGTTTTCGAGAAATTCTCGGGCCAGAGTTGCTGCTGTTGGCAAGCCTTTGAGCGGAATGAAATGCGCCATCTTGGAGAATAAGTCCACGATTACTAGAATCGTATTGTATCCGGAGCATGATTGGTGATGAAGTCCATAGAAAGCGTATGCCAAGGGCGAGGTGGGATGTCAATAGGGCGTAAGAGGCCTGCTGGTCTTTCCTTTTGACTCTTGTTTTGGGCGCATACTCCACAGGACATTATAAAGTCTCTGATATCTTTTTTCCAAGACGGCCACCAGAAGTAGTGCTTGATCTTTTCTGAGGTCTTGGCTATACCGGGATGTCCTTCCATTAAAGAATCCTGATAACAAGAGATTACTTTTTTCTGTAAATCTGTACTGGGTAGGTATAATCGTTCTTGGAAATACAATAAGTTGTCCTTTACTGCAAAGTCCTTTCCCTGCAGATGCCAATTCTGTATGTCTGCTGGAGTTACAAGTTGCCTGGCTTTATCCTTAACTTCCTCTATGGATTCTGTGGCGATTACACCCAGAATTCTTTGTTCGGGAATGATTGGTACAGGTTTAGGGTTGATCAAGTGTTCTTCCACTCCCATCCGAGAAAGGGCATCAGCTTTACCGTTTTTTGTACCAGGTCGATAGGTAATTATGAAGTCAAACTCGGCAAAGAATAATGCCCAACGGAGTTGTCTAGAGGATTGGGCTTTTGCAGTTTTCAAATATTGCAGGTTTCGGTGATCCGTAATCACAGTAACGGTGTGTCGGGCCCCCAGCAGATAATGCCGCCAAGCCTTAAAGGCAGACTTGATAGCCAGAAGTTCCTTGTCAGTAATCGTGTAATTGATTTCAGGAGGCGAGAATTTGCGGGACCAAAATGCCACGGGATGCAACTGATTGGTTACCGGGTCCTTTTGTGATAGAACTGCCCCCATGGCAAGGCTTGAAGCATCAGTTTCCACGATGTAGGGGAGTTCGGGGCGAGGGTGTTTTAAGATTGGTGCAGAGATAAATTTAGTCTTCAAATCCTGGAAAGCTTGTTCCGCCTCGGTAGACCATTCAAAACGTTTGTTTTTCTTTAACAAGGCAGTGATGGGCTGGACTATTCGAGAGAATTCGGGGATAAACCTGCGGTAAAAGTTAGCGAAGCCTAACATGCTTTGCACACCTTTTACGGAGGATGGTGATGGCCATTTGAGAACTGCATCGACCTTATTTGAATCCATACGCACTCCGCCAGGTGATAATATGAATCCCAAGAATTCAACTTCAGTCACGTTGAAAACACATTTTTCCAACTTAGCGAAAAGTTTGTGTTGACGCAATCTTTCGAGGACCATTTTCACGTGTTTCCGATGTTCAGATTCCGATGAAGAATAAACGAGGATGTCGTCAATGTAAACAACAACACACACATCTATGAGCTCTCTGAGGACATCGTTCATAAAATATTGAAAGGCGGCCGGGGCATTACAAAGTCCGAAGGGCATGACCTGATATTCAAATAGCCCATACTTGGTGCGGAAGGCCGTCTTCCATCCATCGCCCTCTTTTACTCGTACCAAGTGGTAAGCTCCTCTAAGATCCAGCTTTGTATATATGCATGCTTTTCTGACTTGGTCCAGGAGTTCAGGGATCAAAGGTAACGGATATCTATTCTTAACGGTGATCTGGTTCAGGGAGCGATAATCTATACAAGTTCTAAGGTCTCCTTCCTTTTTTGGAACGAAGAACAAAGCTGAAGAAGCAGGGGACTTGGAAGGACGAATAAACCCATTTGCCAGGTATTGATCCAGGTATTGTCGAAGGTGAAGGTTCTCAGGCTCGGTGAGGGCATAAATTCTACTACAAGGAGGAGTAGATCCAGGTATCAGGTCGATCTGGCAGTCATAAGACCTATGAGGAGGTAGAGAGTTAGCCTGATCCTTCCGGAAAACATCTTGGTATTCTAGGTATTCGGGAGGTAACTGGGGAGTCTCTGAAGAAATTGCTGCCAGTGCAACACCAGGTGGAGGGTGACAAGTAGAGACACATTCTGGAAACTGGACCGTTCTTGCTCGCCAATCGATCAGAGGATTGTGTTTCTCTAACCAAGGTATTCCTAGAATAATCTGAAACTGAGGCGCCTTGATCACATCGAACACGATCTTCTCATGGTGTCCATCTTGACTTACTAGCGTCACTTCTTGAGTGGTATGCGTTACTGGCCCGGAGGCTATCTCCGTACCATCCACCGTAGTAATGACGTCCTTTACAGCCTTGGGACAAAGAGTTAGATTCATCCTCAAAACCATTTCATGATCCACATAATTGCCGATGGCACCGCTGTCGACGTAAGCTTCAATTGCATGTAATCGATCCAGATTATCAGGGCTAATGAGGACCATAGGTATCACGAAATGCGAGGTCACGGAACTGGTTTTCACGCTCGGCAAGAGGACCTCTATTCTTGTCGGGCGAGGTCGTTTCCCTGCTCAGAGTTTGTAACTTTGGTAACTGCAGCTCCTACTGCCTTCTTGGCAGGCTTCACCGGACAGTCTCGAAGAAAGTGCCCTGAGTTTCCGCAATAGAGGCATAATTGCAACTGTTTTCTCCTTTCCCGCTCCTTTTGTGTTAGAGGACCTTTCAGACCCCCTTTTTGCATGGGTTCCCCGGAGTCTACTCCTTTGGAAGGAGTTGGCGGTTTGGAAAATACTCGAGCATCAAACTTGGAACGATCGGCCTTCCTGTTCTGCAGTCTGTGATGTATTTGAACGACTAAGTCTATATAGTCCGAACAATCTTGTGGGGGATTCACTACTTGGGGTAACACATCTTTGAGCTCTCCGCGTAGACCTCTATAAAACAGCGTAATCCTTTTGTCCTCAGGCCAGTGAGTTTCCACTATCAGTCTGTTGAAAGACGCACTATAAGCCAAAAGGTCTTGATTACCTTGTCGCAACGAAAGAAGCTCATTGTCCAAGGCCTGCCCCTGTGAATGTCTTGCAAACAGTTTTTCCATACTGAGCTGAAAAGCTTGAAAATCATGGAGGACCGGATCATCTTGATTTACTAGAGGGATCGACCAGTCTGCCGCATTGCCACTAAGGTGCGAAAGCACGAAAGCTACTTTAGCTTGATCAGTTGGAAAGGCTGCTGGCCGGCATAAGAAATGCAACCGGCACTGATTGATAAATACTGCAAACCTCTTTGGGTCACCAGAAAATCGTTCGGGCGGAGCCAGAGGTACATTCCCAGGTAGGTTGATCTGCACTGGATTCATAGAGGATGTAGAAGGAAGATTTCCCCCAGATGCGGGTAACGGGGTCTGTCCGGCTTGTGACTGTAGCAATTGTCTAGCGAGATCATCTGTTCGCTCCATGGAAATAATCAGTTCCCTTCTTAGAGCGTTCGTTTCCTGACGGGCTGCATGCACTTCTGCCCTTAGTTCCCCAAGTAACTGGGCTAGCTGGTCGGTATCCGAGGTTTCCATAGCGCCTGGACGGGAGTTTTGTGGTAGGCTTTGCATTCTGTAACGCTCACCTGATTCCCGTAGAGGCGCCGGTCTTGACTGGGCGTATACCGTATCTTCAAAGGTGATGTGTAACACACGGCTGGCTCTTTGGGCTGGACCTCTGTGCACTGTATGTCTGGCTCGAAGGGTAAGATGTCTTAGGTAAGTGAACGCCGTGCTCTCCATCTGCCTCGAGGCAGGGTGCTGTAACCAGTTTCTTCACTGGATAAGGGGAGCAGGCCTCTTGACTTCAGAGGACTGCTGTCCGTCGTTTACTGCACGAACGGTAAGTTTCGAGTAATTCTAATGTCTTTAAAGTCTTTAGTAATGATGTCTCTTGTTTTGCAGGGTTCCGGCGATGGCGGATGGCGGGCTGAAGTGAGTTGAAGATGGAGCCCGTGTGATGAATAGAAGCGCCTGGAAGCACGTAAGTAAGCGCTTGTTGCCTGCTTCACGATGCGCTCTAACTGTCTTTTTATTTTGCAGGTACAAGTTCGGGGCGGCTGCAGGGTGCCAGAATACCCACTGGGTTAGATGTGGAAAGGAGTAATGGCACGTGAGTATTAAAGTTCCCCAATGTCTATAAACGCACCTTGTTTTGTCTTTCAGATGCGGGATGCAGCGCCGAAGGCCTCCGGAGCGTGCGAAGAGTTGGTAAGCTTTTGTCTTTCAGATGCCGGAATGCAGTGTGAAGACCTCCGGAGCGCACGAAGAGTAGGTAAGCCTTTGTCTTTCAGATGCCGGAATGCAGCGCGAGGCGTTGGTGACAGCCGATGGACCAGGTAAGTGAAGAGCTGTCACTGAAGACCGTAATGCTAACCTGTTCTTTCTTGTCTTTATAGGCGTTGCTGAAGACTGGATTCAGAATGGTAAGCCTTTTTCCTTAGGCGCAGGATCAGATGCAGAAGACACGATGAGCGTTCTGCTGCTGAGGATGCAGAATAATGCAAAGCAAGATTCATCCATCGGGTGTGGTTTAAATAGCCTCCTGTAGTGCTTAGGTGTCTCCTTCCACAGCCACGCCTAAGAAAAGAGTTCCTGCTTTCCAGAAGAGTTCCAGTGTTCTGAATCTAGGGAGTGGCTCCTGCCCCACCCAACAGGAAAAGTAGTTCCAAACAGAAGAGGATCAGAGACTCAACTGGCAGGCAAGTAAGCAGCATGGTCTGCTGCAGGTAAGTCCACCCAAGCATTATGAGCCCGGCGCTTCCAGCGCTGGGACTGGGCATATTTATGAGCCTGGTGCCACTGGCGCCAGGACTGGGTCCAAAAGGTCCCAATTGGGACTGGTTGGCACTCGGAACCTGGGTTATGGATCTGCTTCCAAGGGAGTTGGGAAAACCCTGACCTTTTGGAAGCAGAGATCATGACAGGATGCCCCTCCTCTGATCCCCGTCACCTCACCACCGTCCTATTGGAGAAGCAGACAAAGAGCTACAATTTGGAAACCATGCATGAACCCATGCAACAATCCTATACTGTGTCAAGTGTATGAAAGGTGAAATGCACTCAAGCAGTCATTCAGAATATACCCTCATGTAGAGGAAGAAGAAGGATGCTACCAGGAAGGATGTCCACTGCCAAGATGCCAGAATGTGGCTATGGGTAATATGGACGAACTCTAAGTAAAATCTGATGACGATAGAATGATGTCATAAAGAAGATGTATGAACCTATGCTGAAACAATATGAAAATACTTAAGATTGACAAAATAACTGAAGCACTAAAGACAAAGTCATTGTGAATATAAGTAGATGAAGTAACATGCTGACCAATAACTGTAAATACACTGTAATGCAAGGTAGAAAAGGTACATGGAAGCTTGCTAAAAAGGAGGTATATACACAATGTTTAGGACGGCCACTGGAAGAAAATGGATGATGGTGCTTGTTTAGGATTAACCCTGCTACCTCAAAAGACGAGTCTAGTATTGCAAATTGAAGAACTGATGGCGAAGCTGTTTTTGTGTGCAGAATAAGGGAGTGCCTTGGCTTGGAATAAAGGAGACTATTTTAAGAGATGGATGCAAGGCACAAAGAGAGTCAAATGAACAGACCATGTGCATAAGGCATTTTTCTTCTAAAATTAGGAGAGACAAGGACATCTGCAAGTGCCAACTGTTGAACAATCACAAGGGCAAAAGCCTATACAAAGTGGATTGGGCAAGTCTCTAAAGGTCAGAAATGGTAATAGCGCCCTGTTTAATAAAATCAAATAGTAGCAAATAAGTGGATACAATGGACAAAAATGTGGTCTCCTAACACGTGAGTCAGAAGCCAAAAACAAGGGCTATTCATTAAAAGCCCAGATGGATATAGCGTTCTGCTCATAGTCCCTTGAATGTACCAAGAGAGTGAGCGGACTACAAGGTCACCTAAAAACAGAATACCTTGGCTAAGGATAGGTTTATTACATACCATGGACTAATTGGGAAAACAAGAAATGAATTAATGCATCTCGAGCACCTAGGTTACGTTTTCACTCACATGCTGCTAAGACTCGGGAGGATATCTCAGCAGCAACATGCTTGCCTTGGAAGAAAGACATCATGAAACACCACAGGTTGGATTCCCGGGTCCGCGCTTAGAAACCTCTGGTTATTAAGCGCGTTATAAATAACCTATCATATGATATCATAAACAAGCCAAAAGTCCAAGGTTAGATGGGGTTGCCAACGAATCATAAAGCCTGCCATGTAATTTTACATACAATGTTGCATTTACCAATCTGCTGTCATATTCTCTGCTATAATCTGTATATTACGTATGTAGAAGTAGCTCAGGGCATGTCCTACCTACAAGGGGTAGCCAATGAGATATTAACCCATATATAATTGTATGAGTAGACATATTCCCCTAATCTAATCCCTCTCGTTCATAGTTTTTGCAAATGCCATGTAGGATGATGTCATGAATGACGTATCTAAAAGTATATAAATAAGGTACAAACAAGATACAGTGTGAATATGCATGCATCTATTTTGGTAGCTGTTATATCTCCCTGCTTTCTCTCAGTGAGATTAAAGCAGTATTTGACCTTCTTCCTTGGGTCTGTCCTGTTATTTGGTCTAAGATATTTACTTATAATTCCATGTAGCTCAAAGAAGACTTTTCAAAGTGCCATAGCACATTTGATAGTGGAGGATGGTTCTGGTCTAACGATCTACATCTAGGCCCAGATCCAGACCGTGGACAATCACCTGCTCCCACCATTATCCAGACGATCGTAGAGTTTCCTGTGGTGAGCGGAGCGTAAAAGAGCATGTGTTTAAGATACGGTTGTCAGGTTCCCCTTTGATGAAATTCCTCTCTGGGCCCAGATGGGCCCTGTGGACTGAAGGCGAACTTGTCGATTGTGGGAGAGTTGATGCCGAGGGACTCGAGCTGAATAGCAGATTTAAGTAGACCATTGAACATGCTAAAAGATAAAGGGGGAGGGATTTTATTGTGGTGTGTTGCATATATATATATATATAGAAAGAGTCAATGATTTCACACCGTAACTCCATATAGGAGTGTTAAGGATTCCTGAGGCATAGAGCCAATAAGAATGGCTTGTATTAAACTCTGAGATGGCGTATATAATAGGATACATTTACTTAGAATCGTACGACCTCCGTAGGGGAACACATTGAAAGTGCACATGTGTAGAGGGTGTAAAATGTTTCTATAAAGCTTTCTTCATGTTTAAACTGATGTAAAATGATAGCACAAATAAATAAATAAAAGTGCTTTTGGTACATTTTGTAAACAAGGGATTGACGTCAATAAGAAGGTTAAAATGACATGAAATGGTATACAAATAAAGAAGAGAACCTTAAGATACTAAAAAACAAAGAACGATATACAAATAATTGATAGAAAGTGTAAACGAAGAAGCAAGAAGAACATTGTTACAAAAGAAAAGAAACCTTAAAAATATGCAAAATATTTTCATTTATGGATTACGAGCTGTGATTGATGGTGCCTGCTCAAAGTGATTAAAACAATATACTTAAAAAACCTAGAAAGAAGAAGAACAGATTGGGTAAGTATTGGAAGTCTAAATTGGCGTGTTACTATGGAGGTCACACCTCTTTTACACCTATGCAGAACATTACTGAGATATAAAGCCAAAATGACAAGTATAACTCTGAGTGGGTTAAGGGCATGACAAATAAAACACTTAAGTCGTGGCCTCCAAAGGGTTTATTATCAAAACCCATATTGTGTCACATGACGACATACCTACATGCCACTCATAAAAGAAAGAAGTTAGAGAAAAGGTTGGCAGTTTTAGAACTCGGGAAAATGGACCAGAATGAGAAAGAAGATCGAGCTGAGAGGGAGCGGGTGCTTAATCATCATATCGTAGAAGATGTAACACCTTTGGCTCTATTTTCCCACCTGAAAAGCAACATGTAAATACTGAAGAGAAGGGATTTGATCTTTTATCCAAATTAAATGCAGCAGTAGGGTATATTAATACAACGTATAAGCCCATTGCTTATAGCATTGAAGATACCAATGATGTGAGTGGGAATCGAGAATGCAAATACATATTAACACACAATGCAGATAAACAGTGTGATGAGAGAAAGGATAGACAGGACAGGCTGATCGATATAGAGGAAAAGGAAGAGAGACAGAACGGTGCAAAGGAGACAGCTAAGGGCATGACAATATTACAGAAAAAATGTATGGGAGGCCAAATATTGCTCAAACTAGATGACAAAGGCATTGATGGAGGTTGAGAAAGAGAGGAAAGAGAAGAGCGATCGAAGAGAGAAAGAGAGGAACAGAAAAAATGTGAGAGGCGAAAAGAGGTGAGATTAGAAGAAGAGAAACAAAAAGAGGCAGAAGCCCACAGATTTAACATATGCAGGTTGCAAAGAAGGCAAGAAGAAGAAGAAGAGTTAAGGGAAATAAGGAGAAGAGAGGAAGAAGGGGATTCAAAGATGACGATATTGAATATTTATGCCACAGGAGCATAGTGACAATAGATGCACAAGAACGATTGGAAGAAGAAAGAGGGTCATAACAGCTCCAAAGGGAGCTGCAAGGAATGCCGTTCTGAGAAGATAACAGTCATACGAGTTGGGGCATAATCATGTCAGATGAAGAAAGGAAGGAAAACAAGAAAGCACAAAGAAAAGGCGCATATGGATTTTTAAGAGAATGAAGCGTAGATAAAGGGGCAACATGGTCAGATTTAGAAGACCCCATAGAAAAAATACAAGAACCAACACCATATACTGAACGACTGCAAGCAGGATCGTGCAGTTCAGGAAATATATCACTACCTCATTAATGAGTTGCTGCACCATGTTCGTACTGACCATATTATTATTAATACTCTCCTAGAGTATTAATACTCTATAGAAGCTCCAACACTCGTGGAGTGTTGGAGCTTCTATGGGTCTTTAACCACCAAATCCCCTTCTGCTCAGATGTGCTCTGCTGACAATGGATGCTGTGTGTTTTTCTACTCTGTGTGTCATGGCATATAGGATTCAATGAACTGGAAAGAAGTGTGGAATTCTCCAGGCCAATATGATGTAAGGCGTTATTTCTATGAGCAAAAGGAGCATCACTGCTTGTTTTGGCTTCAAATATGTTTTTGAATGTCTACATTAACATATTTCTTAATTACAAGAATAATTTGTGTTTGGCCTTACAACTGCATTTGTTAATCTCGTCCAGTGCCAACAGATGCTCATGTCTGTCTGTGTTTAGGATCTGCAAAGTCAAACATATTTTCTGACACCTAGCCCATCACAACTTCAATTCTTCTCTGCTTGAAACACTTTACGTTCTTGGCATCTCCTGTTGTGTATTATTTTTATTGACAAATATATCCTACAGGCAAAACCAGTATATCATCTACTTACTGAAATCTACTCCGAAAATTGCTGAGCTGATTTATGTGTATGTTATATGCTGAGGGCATATATCCTCTTCAATCCTGCTGTTTCATCTACAAGGCTGTCACCCTGAAGTTCCTAAGCCCCCACTAGCATCTCGGGAGGCCGACGAGCCACCAGAAGTAAGGACACGAGCAGACTTGAGCTCTGCTGGTGCAGGAAGGAAAGAACCAGAAGACAGACCTTCTCTGTCTTTGCCCTAAGACTCATGAACCTCCTCTGTGTCATTATCAGACTCACCTCCTCACATTTGCATGTCAGGAAGAAGCTCTAGACCCTCCTCTTCAAGGAATGGTTCCTCCACACAAAGTTCCACACAACTGCAATGTTCCACCTTATGTGGTAATGGATGATTTGCTCTCCACTGTTTGCTCCCCTGGTTGTAGATCCCTTGCTGCCAATTGGCCAGCCTACTCTGCTCTTTTGTTAGCTCCCTGCTCCCTGTGTCTCCACTTCCTTCACTGTGTTCTTCCCTGTATTATTGTTAAGCGCTCTTCTGCTTTCTGAAGCTAGGTTTGCACTCAATAATGCCCCAATAATAATTATAGCAATAATAATGTATGCAGTTTATTAGTCACCTGATGAGTGGATAAATTAGATTAGGGTTCCAAATCTCACACATCTGAATATTAGATTATTTAAAATGTTTGCCACTGGAAGTTTATGGAAATACTATAATGAGTCATTTATACAACAGAGTTAAGAGTACGGGGCGTGGGTGCCTGGGCTTAGGTCTGAGGTGCTGGTTTATGTTTGGGCATTATGTAATTGTGTGTGCTCTATTTAGTATGTGTTTGACATTGGTGAGTGATTGACATTTAAGCACAGTAGCCTACCAACCTTCGGAGTACAAAATAAATGCTGCACCTAATATTATAATGCAATTCATACAAGTCTGTAAATGTGTGCATGAACAATGAACTGCATGGTTCGTACCAAACGTACTCCTTTTATGTATTCAAGTGTTTTTTTGTGCATTCTCCAGGTGCCCACATACAGCCGAAATCCGGTGTCGTACATGGAGTCAAATGTTTTGGCATTTGCTGCAAAGCATTGTGCATGTGGCGGAATTCCTCAGAAGAGATCCCACACAGGTCACTTAGACCTCTTGTACATTGTTTGAAAGCTAAAGTGCACATGACACCTTCTTATTCAATCCTGTGAGACCCATCATTAGAATAGGGTCTTCTTGACAAACTGTGTACATCCACATCATGTAAAAGGCAGAATCCACCAGCTGTGCTGTGAAAACCATTCTCATTTCAAAAGGAGCCCGTTTGACTGCACATGATTTGAAAGTTAAAAGAGAAGTAAACCTATCCTCCCCTAGTTAGGTTTGCACCTCATGGCTGATGTCAGGGAAGTCTATCATACTTCTGGATCCAGACACAGTTGTGGTACCCTCTGTTCAAGTGCTGTGCCGGGCATGATTCTTTCCCTTTCTTCCGGAGGCACGTCACCAGTCATGAACTCAATTGTGGATGCTTTTGGAGTGCTATGTGGGGAAACAAAAAATAATAAATATATGCCGCGCTGCTGTACATGGAAACAACGTTCCTCATCCTGTTTATGTGAGGGAAAACTTCAGCTACTGAAAGGCAGAAGGAGCACACTTATTGCACAGTAGCCTCCCTATTCATCCAACATTAACACAGCAGTTTCACCTCTTTTGAAGTTACTGTCCATGCTCCATTTTTACTTCACTGGATCTCTTCAGCATATTGTAGACATGGCCTCCGGTGTTTCTCAGACCATATTCTCCTGGATATTGAATCAGGTAATGGGCGCCATGTTGAGAAATTTGAATGATCACATATACTTCTGCTGAAGATGGGAAAAAATAGGCCTGTGAATCCTTAACCCATGTGCTAATGTGGTTTGATGGTTTGATGGAATCCATTTCCGTATTCTGCCCTGACGAGCTTGGGAGCAGATGGTTCAGAACTGCAAGATTAATTTCTCCCTCTGCACATAGATTATTTGTGCAACTGTTTCAACAGTGAGTTACTGCTATGTGAAACTCCCAGGCTTTGCACATGACACCTCGATTCTGAGGAGTAGAAGCATATCACAAATCCTGATGTCACTGTAGTACGAGCATTTTGGGTTCTTGCTCAGTATTGTACACCGACCAACCAGAACTGTATTAATTTCACTCTGATGTACTGTCCACTATCTGCACTGCCGAGTTTCAACTAAGAGATTACTCAGTTGTTAAGTGCATTTAGTGGGCACAACTGTGGCACCCTTTTTCTAGGTGCCCCAAATCGCTGGCAGGGAAATACCACAGACAAAGAGGTCATGGAGTTGGAACTGACCCTTAACAACATCAACCACCAAGTTCTCAATAGCAAGTCCACAACCGCCAAGAACAACTGCTGGACTGGGTTGTGACTAGAAATGTCATGGCCCATATTGATTGTAGCACCCCGTGTACATGGTCTAACTACTATGTTGTTGAGTTGCATATCCAGCTCTAAGCCCTCATCCTCAAAACCTTGAACAATACAAAAAGTAATCAGTCAGAATTGTAATAAGGTACAGTCACCTAACATCCAAGTTTTCCTGGAATCATTTATGTCAAGCACAGCTCAGCCTGACTCTGCAGAGAGTCTGGGGAACTCCTTTTCCACTTCCTTTCTGGATATGTTAGACAGATTAGCACCTCACCTTTTGAAGTTGGTCAGGGCTAACATTGGGCACCAAAAGTGGTTCATGCCCGATCTTAGTGATTTAAAAATGGCAAAAAGAAAACTAGAAGCCCTGTGGCTAAAATGTCCATCTGACGATAACAAGAATGCATACATAGTGCAAGGAAAACTATATTAAACTTAACATAGTGGAAACTAAAAGTATTTTTTAACACTTAGATCAATGAGGCTACAAACAGCACAGGGAAACTCTTTGAGATACTAAAATCATTGGTGAAACCCAAAGCGCAATCCTTATCACATTCGCCCACGGTGTAGGACTGTGCAGAGGTTCAGGCGGTCTTTAAAGCCAAAATAACAAAAGCAAGGGATACAATAAAAAAATGACCTGGCTCTCATCTCTCCAATTGGAAACCATCTGCTCTCAACAGTTATGAATCAGGAACATCTTAATTTCACCCTGTCCCCGGTATCTATCACGGATATGGCAGTATGTTTTTAGCTATGAGACCCACCACATGTCCAGAAAACATTCTTCTGCCTAAAGGGATTTTGGAGCATAAAGAGCTCTTTGCTCCTTTCCGAAACCACCTGGTCAATTCCTTCTTTTGGGACGATCAAATCCAGGACTTTATCAAGGTGGTTATGGCCACCTCTTCTCAAGAAACCCAAAAGTGACCCCAAAGACCCAAATAACCTTCGACCCATCATGAATTGCAGCTTCCTTTTAAACATTCTCTACAAAATAGCAACATCTTAGCTCCAAGCTTTTGTGGAAGGAAGGGCATTCTTCATAATAGGCAATCAGGCTTCACACCAGCACACAGCACGGAAACGGCTTTAGTTGAACACCAAACACACATGTTGAGTAATATAGAAAATGGAGGAGATGGTCTCCTGGTCTTACTCGAACTATCGGCTGCGTTCCACTTGCTCGACCATGATCGCCACCTCAACACACTTGGACATCTGGTCAATTGCTCCAAAAAAGCCATCAAATGGATCCGGTCCTTCCTGTTGCACCGGTTGTCCAGAATTCACTGGGGCAAAGCTTTGTCACCCCCAGCCCTCATTCAGAGTGGCATGCCCGAGGGAGCCTGCAGTTCTCCAGTGTTGTTCAACTTGTATATAAGACCTCTCTGTAAGCTTCTCAAGGAATCAGGTATATTTTTTTACAAACTACGTGGAATGACATGCTGTTAGTCCTGGAAATCAGCGTGGACTGCGCACGGGACACATCCATCCTTCTCTGCACCTACAGTCTAATGAAATCATGATGACCAGTCATTTGGATGTGCCTCCAGGGAGGCAAAACCGTGTTTTTGTTCTTTGGCTCCTTGCATGCACAATCCAAACTGAGCCCTGACTATAAAAGTTTTAAAACCAAGAACTGTACAATGCCAGTGCAGAGTAAAGTAAAAAACCTGGGCACCAATTTTGAATCCTCCTTGAGTGCTGATGCCTATGTTAATAATTTCAGCAGGAATTGCAATTACTATCTCTAGCTGCTAATAAACATCTGGCCCTTCCTCACCGAAAAGAACTGAGCCACTGTTGCACATGCAACTCTGTTGTCAAGGTTAGATTATTGCAATGCCATGATGATTGGGGCAAACAACACCTGCTTGCAGAAATGCCGGGTCATTCAGAATGATGCTGTACGTACGCATCAGAGGAGAGAACACATCACCAATCATAAGAAAGATCTCCATTGGCTGCCGGTGCAGGACCGTGTCAACTTTAAAATAGGCACCCTTGTACATCGTTGCCCGCTACACACTGACCAGATCTTTGCGCTCCTCCAACCAGCCGCTGGTCAATTCCCCTGGATATAAATGCTCCAATGGCAGAGTAAGATCCTTCCCAGTCTGCGCTGCCAAAATTTGGAATGCTCCCCAACTCAAACTAAAACAAGAAGAGAACACAAGGGCTTTCCGCAGAGCATTAAAAATGTATCTCGTCAAGTCATTGGTCGCCCAATCAGTCTATTGGGCCGCTTTGGGATCTTGAATGTCCTTTCTGTATGTTGGTCTAACTAGTGTAACTGTGCGTCCTGATGCCTGCCGTTGTGCTATTGGTGCTGATAGTAATTTGAGGCAGTAGTTGTAAAGGTTTTCATGTACTTATTACAGTTTACTGTGTGTATGTGTGTGTGACATAGAGAGAAAGAGAGAGAGCTTACATGGAGCATGTCTCACTGGAGTGATAGCATATTTTGTTCATGTATTTATTATATTTTGATAGCACTTTTATCCGGAGTGCTGCACAATTACAGATAATGGTGCAAAAATGATTAAAAAAAATGAATGAATGTGGAAGCAAGTTATTAACAAACTTGTATATTGGAAAAGCTAATGACACCGAATGCTTTTTTAAACGGGTTTTAAATTGAGATAGATGTAGTACAGCGATGTATTATCAAGAGGCAATGTAGTCCAGTGTGGGAGCTAAAGATGTTAATTAATAAATACGATGCACAAAGAGGACACTGAGCTTTTTAAGAAGACATAGAATATAACAAACAAGAAGGTTGATATAAAAAATGAACACAAGAAAAACTAGTGGGTGCAAGTCCATGAATATACATTTAAATGCACTACATAAAAAATAAAATTCAAATCAAATTGAAATGGGTAACCATCCTAGACGAGCCAAATAAAATGAGATACGCTGCATAATGTAAAATAGATTGCATTGGAAAATAACAATTGTGTAAGCCAACCCATAAAGAAAACAATAATTCAAACACCGAAGTTAAAAGTAACGTTTTTTTGTTTGTTGCAGAAACCTTTAATAGATCACATTGTTCTAATAGAAAGTTGCATTCTACGAAAACGAGTAACTGACAGAACTTTGAATTATATATTAGAAGCTAAATGAAATATAACACCAAGATTGCATAGTTTTGAGGACAATTCTAATTGTAAAGGAGGAAAGGAAATAGGGCTAGGGCATACAATAGTTGTAGTCGGTGGAAAGAACACAATCTCATGTATTTTTTTAAAACTTAAACCTGAGTAGAGTGCAGCCATCCAACATTCCGCCACTGATGGAAACTGGGACAATTGCTGGTGAAGAGAATATTATGAAAGGAAAAGGACATTCACATGTCATCAGCCTAAAAGTGTGTTTGAAAACCCAATGAGTGAATAAGAGCTGTAAGCAGAATAGGATATAATGTATTTATTATTATTATTATTATTATTATTATTATTATTGTGATATAGCCGATATTTAGGCTTTACACATAGAAAAATTGAGACATTAAATATTTAATTCCTAATACATTACAAAAAGTTTAAAAAACAAGAAAAAAATCACATAAATCGCACAACGTATACATTCCACCAATCATAAAAAGAAAAGGAAAAGAGAAACATTATATTCCAGGTATGTGAATGTAATAAAACCCAAAATTCGTAAAACCTTTAAAAGTTCAATACTAAGGCGTCTTTCATGGCCCACTTTTAACCTTTCCCAAAAGGAATTAATCGATCGCCAGTCCATATTAGGTACAAAGGTGCCCAGTAATTTCTCTCTGATTTCTTTTTTGCCCCTACATGCAATGAGGAGATGATACAGAGTTTGAACAACATTATCCCCACAGAGAGCACATCCAATTGTACTCATCACAGACTTAACTCGTGTTGAGGAACATTTCTAGAACACAGAAAGAGAATGATTAGGCAAATAAGGAGGAACACGAGAAAGAGCAGGGCCAGTTCTCCCAAGTACAAGTAAAGAATATATACGTGTAGGGTGATCCACTGTATCGAACGAGGGTGATTAATCATACGCAATGTTCTACTGTATAGTCGAGCATCCACGGATGCCTCACAGTTAATGCTTACTGATCATAGTGTGAAGTAGTCATGTAACACCTGTGCCACATTCCATACTGAAATGTTTGTAGACGAATGTACGGAAAGTAAAGGCTCCAGAATCACTGTAAACTAGAAGGTCCCAGTAACCTCCCACACGCGTTTCACTTGCCTTACCAATAGAGCCTCACTTGCCTTACCAATACAGCTGATACATTAGTTGTGTCCCAATAACACCTATTGCATCCCTCCATTCTTGGACTGTAATTCATAATTCTCGTTGAATACTGCAGAAACTGTTCTTGGGCATGTACTCAGATGTACTTCCTTGCATGTTCTGCAGTAGACAGTGCTTGCAATCTGAAGCCAGGACTACTAAACCCATACTGCACCTGCAAAGGCAAAGTGAGGAAAAATACAATGCGGCCCATATAGAAGCAAGGAATAACACCGAAAGCTAATATTTGCCCTTCTTAAAAGTAGATTTATATGTCTACGTGCAAGTGATGGAGACCTTTACACACCCCAAACGCCGCAAAATAGCTTTCTGATATTTTTTCTCAAAATTTTGCCAACTGCAGGAAAATACCTCTACCTGAAGATGACATTTTCTTCAGAGAAAGAAGACGAGGCTCTTCCAAAACATCAGTAATGGACTATGACGGTCAACAAATGGTGCAGACACAAGTGCGCGACTCTGCACTTGATCACATTCTCAAGTGAACATCAAGACTATGCTCATTTGTACTTTTGTCTCGATGCACAAAATTTCAAGTTTTGAACTATAACTTCTGTTATATATGGCAATCTGGCACAACTTTGTTTCTGATGTACTGTTGTGAAGGAAAAAAAAACACAACTGTTATGCTATTTCACACACTGTTCGAAATGAGGGTTAATGAAATACAATCAAGCAAATCCTACTGAAGCCTCTGCACACTTGCAATGCTTTAATTTAGCATTTGCTTACCCTTGAGTGGGTTTCCTGCACTTTCGTATCAAATGTCCGATAATGCTGTATCCTGTGCTGCTGCCTCCACAGAGGAACTTCTAGAGGCAAGAGAAACTGCATCGTCAGGAGACATGTCAGGCAATGGCAGGCAATTTGTTTGTGCACTTGCAACACTCATGTATTCAAGTGTGTAATTTTGTGTTTCCTTTGGTTGATGCTTCAATTGCATTGCAGCAATTGCGCACTGCACATATGCTTTTTTATCATGTTGAGAGCTGATGATCCAATAGACCAACGCTAGTATTTTATGTTTCCATCTATGTAAGCCCAGACGTATACATTTAAGCAGAAATAATAAAAATGATGAACGTTTTTTAATTAAAATATATTTCTTAATATATAATTTCATTTGTATTCGTGCGTTGTAGAGTTTGGTGTAGAGTTATTTGGCTGACTCGTTGCTAACTAAGCAATGCTGCACTGTCTCCCAGGAAAGCTATTGTTCCACTCTGAATCTCAATTATGTCATCTGTAATTGGTTAGTGTTGAAACCCTGGTGTGGCCATTATGAAGAAATTTAAAAAAAACTTGATTGATGAATACATTAACTATAGTTCCTTTTTCAAAGAGCTAATATCTATTTCAATTTCCGGTGCAGTGTTCTTATCTCAACCATTTGTAAGTTGAATCTTCGATGATTGCCCTTTTGATTTCTTTGACTCGCTAGTGGTTTCTCTTCAGGATCCAATTCCTTGCCTGCAGGGTTGTAGTTAATCTTCTGCGCTGCATCGAGTCAGTTCTAATTCACTGCAGTGCAATGAGAGCCTGTCACTTGCAAAAGAACCTATTAACTCAAATCCACTGCATGCCCACGCTCCAGTGCACACATCCACCCAGTTGTAACTTGTCAACATAGTTTTAGACTTTATAAAAAAATCCCATCCCCTTCCAAATGATTCTGACTGTGGAAAATATATGAATACATGGGAAATGCATTTAAGCGTGCACAGGGGCAGGGGCAAGCTGGTGAGCTATAGTTGAACGGTGTAGGGCAGGATTACTGTATGATTTGACATAAATATATTGCACATTATTAACAAGCTTTATAAAGTGCCAGGTGGATATATTGCATGCGCATGACACACACATGGCAAGAAACGTGGAAGTGGTACTATGTTGGAACGTAGGCCTGAATCCTTGGAGGGTGTGTTGGAAACACAGAACAATGAGGCCCTGTGGTCGAATATTCCACCCCCACCTCAGGCAAGGTAGAGAACATGCACACATACATGCTCATCTTGTTAGTGATTTGCAAGATTAGCAAGGAATGTGAACGACCCAGCACCATGAGTAAGGGGTGTGGCCAGTTGTGAAGGAAAAGCTCATGGGAGAAAGGGCAGAGGTCTTTAGCTGTCAAAACACAGACTAAGATTTAGGACTCTAGCGCATACCCAGGATAATAGCCATCCTATTTGAACTACCAAATGCCCATGAGCAAAACTACTATATTTAGACTGGTTAGTAGGACCTGCCGGAAACGTGGTCCTGCGCCTCGGCAGGAGTATCTGATAAGGGGGGAACAGAGGACAACGATGCTCATGATTTGTGGCAGGGAGAGCAAAGGGTGATGCCAACTGTTAGAAAACTGCAATGGGAAGGAATAGTGGGGGCGCGTCTGTGTCTGGGATGAGAAAAGAGTTGCTTTGTTCACAAAAGACCCGACTAACCTTGAAGTTATCCACCGTGCTCATGTTAACTGCCAGGTGTACATCACGTGAATAGGTCTTAAGGCAGGGCAGTGTTCTGAGTAACTTAACCAATCACTGAACAACAACCCAAGGTGAAGAATCCCAAACTCACGTGCGAAGAAGGCAGAGGAGAAGATGACAAGGCCAATGAAAAAGGGGTCTATAAGTGATTATTAGCATGTAAATAGGTGGCAGCCACTGATGGTGGAGGATAAACACTGTATAGCGAATGCATCCCAAATGATGATTTTCAAAGTTATAACATGCTGTTTGCTTTGAAGAAGAGGGAGACCTCTGCAGCAGTGGACTCGTAATACCCTGTCACTGTTTCCTTTTTGCATACAAATAAAGCTCTAGTCTTCTCACAAAAGGGTGCACCTAGCCTTTTTCCCTAGCGGGTTGTTATTTTTCAGTCTAGTTGTCGAGAAGTTACCCTACAAGAATGTTGGCCCTGACGTGAGCCCAGACTCCCCCCTGTGGATGAAGAATTCCTGGCCACCACACTGCAGAGGGGCTGCGCCCACCTGCAGTGACTAGCCCCTTGCGTGCACCTCAGAGAGGTTTACAGGAGCTGTGGTATCAGAATTCCAGTCTGTTCTTTGGAGCGGGAAGCTGTCCTCGGATTGTGCAGGCTAATGATGGCACCCTGTGACGGATGATTTCGGGTGATCAAGTAGATGTAAGTGCACCTTTTCTCAAAGAAAAACAAGTGGGGTACAGGAGAAGAGTACAAGTGTTTGAGGGTGTAAAGAATGGAGAGAGCATAGTAAGAGAGCAATGGTCGGGTAGTTTAGAAAACCATGTGGTGTATGTAGGTTGGTATGATTATAATATAGATGATTGTGGTGTAACAGGACCCTTTACTATGTTATTAGGGGAGAAGACAGCACTGTGTAATGAAAAAAGGTATGATAGAGGCTCTGTATATTTAGTGGGCCTGGGAAATCGCCGCCCTTTATAAGAAGGGCAGGAGGATGAGAAGGTCTGGTAGTGTTGGTGACGAGGTGGTCAAATCCCACCCTTCTCACCATTCCCACTGTGTCTAACCCAAACATTAGCTAAGGGGGGAGAGGCCTCCACCCCCACGGTACCTGATCGCATGATGTAACATAGAAATGTTCCTGTAACATCTGACCCAAAGCCAACTAATAACGCCATTTTGTATTAGAGCAGATGCCATCTTTTAACTAGGCCCAGAAAATAATCCCTCTGCAAAATCCAGCTCTACCCATCCCCAGCGCCTCACACAGCACACAGAGAACACAAACCCCCACCACTTCCCTGCCTTGACTGCTCCATGGGAAGCCTGTACCCACGGAAGTCCAATCATTTATTGTTGCAATTGTCCTGCATCACATCCCCAGATTATGCTCACTGCAGAACATGAGATCAAAGCCAGCCTTTAACACAAATGCACATCCATCTCCTCTAAACTGCCCATGCCATTTCCACCCCACCCCACAGACCAAGTCCCACCAGTCCTCGACTCCTCACCCTCTTTCATGCTGAGACACAACAGACCACCACACATTGGCCATTCCAGAACACCACCACAGGTCTAATCCTAAAACCGCAGTATATCCTCTTAACAGCAACACATGCCTACCTGTATCAAGAGAATTCAAACAAAGCCGCTGGCAGGTCAATCCCCGGGGTGGGCACCTGAGTGTTGGGATAGAGATACAAAAGAGAACCTCGAGTGAAAAGGTTGGAATGCCAATATATTAGCTCATTCAATGTAGCCACCCCCACTCATGGAAGATTTCATGTGGGTCATTATTTTCTCATTATCAGTTTCTGTTGTTTAGTTTAGTCAGATAGTTATATCGTGCACCCGACCTGACCTTCGCACTGCAGAGATGAGCCGAGCAGACCCACGTGTGCCAGGTGCGACTTGAAGCAATGACCATTAGCATCCTGCCTCCCTTAAAGTATCAACTGGGCCAAAGTCTTCCACCAACCCGATGCTAGATTTTGTACCGTATATGCTAATTCATCACTGACGCTGTGTCCTTTTAATGTGCTTCCCGTGTATTGTTTGACAGAGCGCTCTTGGGCAGCAGAGTTCTTTGCTTGCTAATTTAATTTTATATAAAATATGTTAATCTTTGCAATTTATCTCCTTCCCCAGCGGAGTGTGTCCATTATTCAGGTCTATTGGATATTATGTGCTTTAAAGAGGGCAGCCTTCATTTGGTGACCCGTTTGCATGATATTCTAGGATACCCCCTGTGCTTGTGGTGAGATCCAAGGCTTTTTTTCAGGTAGGGCTGTTCCCAACCTACAGCTGACCAGTCCCCAAAAAATACATATGCAGAAGAGAAAGGTTATTGTGGGTTCTGGCTTTGCGAATATCCCACTGCTCGCCTGAGCTGGGTGCGGCCCCTTGACAGAGGCCCACGCATTGTGGATAGACCATGAATGGAGGCTCTTGGAAGTACACAGGCATGTGAATATAAAATTGCAAAGATGAGATAAATTTGGGGAATGTGGGAGATTTAGAGCAGAATGATTGAAGGGAACACACACAGGTAGATGTGGATGAGTAGAGTGATTGTTTGAAGTGAAGCACTTTCTTTTTTCATGGCCATTAGTTTTTTGATATGAAGAGAAATACGGTGAAAATATAGAGGTGATACCGGAACCTAGATCCAAAAGTGGGTGGAAGGCAGCACTGCGGTGCATTGTCCCGACCAGTGCAGAGGATAAATAAGAAAGAGCGAAAAGTAGGACCCCCATATAATTAGAGGGCTTGGGAATAAGTAGTGTTTGTTGTTTTACTTTATTATTTTTTAGTGTTTTTTATAAAATGTGGAGGTAGGCCCAGGAGGGGCAGAGGTGAGGTGAGAATTTAAGTGAGTGAGGTAGTGAATATGATCTAAAGGAGAGGGCAGGGTAAATTGGGTGTGGGTATATGTATTTTTGTCTATTTATTCTGTGCATTCAATATATGTCCACTTGTTATTGTTTTCGGTCCGTCTTTGTGGATTTTTAAAATGTTCAATGTTTTCATGTGGAAAAGATATTGGCCCTCATTATGACCTTGGCGGAGGACCATGGTGCTATTAGCACCATGGTCCATGGCGCTAAGGGTGCAATTCCGCCATGGTGGTTGGCGGACTTACCGCCCCATTCCGACCTTGGCGGGGCGGTAAGTCCCCAATCCCCATTTTACCCTTCCCCATTCCCATTTTTGCCCCATAGGGCATAATGGGAGTGGGGAAGGCGTTAATTACGCCACCGTAAATTACGGTGGCGTAATTAACAACAAGGTCCCTTAGCGCCATGGATTTTACCACCTGCTAAAAGCAGGTGTTATATCCGCCATGGCGCTAAGGGAACTCGTACTCAGGCGGTAAGGGTCGGCGATGTTTACGCCGGCGTAAACCCCTAACCGCCTGGGTCGTAATGAGGGCCATTGTATTTTGTGATTGAGAAGACAGAGGTTTTTTAGATATGATTGAATACCTTGGAAGAGAAAGCAGAGGGTAAGACTGGGAAGGGGAAAGTGAAGGAGGCCCTATAAGGGACTAAAAAGGGAGTGTCACTAGAAGGCAAGGGAATGGACACCCCACCGTCGCATATTTGTAAGCATCGCCCCCTCTATAGTGAACACATAAGTGGGTAAAGGAAACGTAGGGGGAGGGATTATCTCATGCCTGGCCACAAGAGGAGTCATTTGATAAGGGAACGTTAGAACACCTGTCCACATATTCTATGGCAAAATATAAGGGGAAACAACTCCAAAACAGATGTGAAGTGTTGGATTTGTGGAGAATGTGTGTGGAAATACCGACCATAAATAAGAGGGAGAGGGGATCAGGGTCCCCCGAAGTAACAAAAAGTGAGGAAAAGGGGAAAGAGAAAGGGGAGGAAGAACCCAAAAGGATATATACCTTACTCACAAGGCCAGCGCCGGTATACACAGACCCAGTGTACATACCTGGGAGCAGTGCACCGAAAACACCTAGCACTGCCCCACGGAAACCTTACAATCCATTAGCCACAAACCCGGGCCCCACGGGACCTAGTATTCAGGATCTTCAATAGTATTGATGTCCACGAGAACGGAATTAGCACATATAAGAGCAATATGTGAAGCAACACAAACATCAGGAGTGGGACAGCCACCTCTAAAAAACTCCTCTCTCCTTCCAGAGGATGAATCGAAATTCTGAGACTTCCTCTTCAGAGTAGACAGTGCCCCCATAAAAACAGTATGAGTAGAGAGGGAGGGGGAAGTTGATAGTGTGGATTACAACACAGTAGCCTCAATGTGGGATGAAGAATACTGGAGCGATTTTGATGAAGTAGAGGAGGGGGCTCTGGGAGGGATACAGCAAGTGCAATGGACATCCCGAAGTGAAGGGTGGGAAGGAAGGCTCTGAAATAAGATGGAAGAATAGCCCTAGTGAAAAAGAAATCAACAAAAGTAAAAATGGAAAGGCAAAATCCAGATTCCAAATGCCCCTCATCCACAAAAAGCAGGACGACCCCATTATATACCTTGGGCACAGATGGATAAAAACAATCTCCTTAAAATGTAGGATCTCCACATCATGGATGGATGTGGCTTGGCATTGAGGAGCTCCAGCATTTTCTCATACATTTTATTCCCTGCAGAGTTTGTTCTTCCTTTCACAATAAATCTTTCCAGTTTTCTCACTGATGAGTGATGTTTTTATTCAACTATTTCGTAGATGGGCACATGTGAAGAAGAACTTTAAGTCTTTACAGATTCGTCCACCCACCTTCACTTCTTTTTTTTTAAAATAAAAATTCATGCCATTGGCTTTGAGATGGAATCATTATTTTACATGAGCACTTCAACGTATATGATTTCTGGCAGGATATCCAACATTTCAAAACCCTCCTTTCTCCATATCTACATATTCAGTCAGTTGGATTTCACATATGCTTTTTTATCATGTTGAGAGCTGATGATCCAATAGACCAACGTTAGTATTTTATGTTTCCATCTATGTAAGCCCAGACGTATACATTTAAGCAGAAATAATAAAAATGATGAACGTATTTTAATTAAAATATATTTCTTAATATATCATTTCATTTGTATTCGTGCGTTGTAGAGTTTGGTGCAGAGTTATTTGGCCGACTCGTTGCTAACTAAGCAATGCTGCACTGTCTCCCAGGAAAATGGATTCATGCATTTGAAAAGAACACGGCAGGCGTGCCGTTGGCCAATGGTGACATCAAAAAACTCCTGGTTTCTGCGGTGGGTGATCAATCAGACTCAGTGTGGGTAAAAGCAGGGTTTCCTGGAGTGACCACAAGCAATGACATTCGTGATGGGACATTGTTTAATAATGTGAGAGCACATGTGTGGTATGCCCTGCAGAGAACCTTCCCAGATACCCCCATCTACATTCTATAATGCAGTGTACTATGGGGGACGAAGAAGATGCTGCGCAGTTCATGGCTATGTGGAGGGATGAAACGGGCACCGCATGGAACCCGTCTGCGTCCCTATTTTACTTTATAATTAAAAGAGAGCTCCCGAAGGAAGTACAGAAGGCCCTTGGAAAAATAGCTGGGATAGAAGCCAAAGGCTAGCCTGAGATTCAAAGCATCATAATGCACCATTGTAGGACGATCAAAGAAAGAGAGAAGGAAACAGCAGAGAGAAGATTAGCCATAGAAGCTAAACCAGCACAGAGTAAACTAAGGTTGCTGCAGTAACAGCAGCACTGCCCATGGAGCACCCAGGAGAGGAGGGAAACATCTTTGTGGCTACACAAGCTAGAATGGCTGCACTGTGGATAGATAACAGGCAGGAGCAGTGGGGAGGAGAACAAGAATATTTGGGAGCCAATGGCAAGGACGACCTACAAGAGGACGAGGTGGATTTCGGGGACAGGGAGGAGGAGAATATGGAGGGCAAGGACCTGGGGGGGGGGGGAGGACCCAGACAGAGTTGATCATGGGGAGGCAGGGTCATTTCTCATGGGAATGCCACAACAGACAAGGGGGCAGTTACCAATACAATCAGGCATTCCACAATCAACCTCAATGTGGCCACCCACAACCGGGTAGCCCATACAGCCTTCCCCCAGGACATTACAAGAAACATGACCAGTCCCATAGTAGACAATTACCAGATTATCACACCCTCCGACACCCTCCACATACCATGCAGGCAGGGCTAAACCACCCTAACCAAATGGCCCATTGGCATAACAACCCTTTTGCCACTACCCCAAATGGTGCACCTGCTCCATATCAGGAACGTGCATGCTCAGTGAAAATGTTTTCACCTGCCCGGCACAGACAAACACTGAGATTAGGACAGCCCACAGAGAGCACTTGCGTGTCCCATCCTATCCACTACCTTAAGTCCAGAAGAGGAACCACTGTGTGGGCAGAGATAGGAAATAAACAGTTAATCTTTTTGGTGGACTAGGGGTGGAGAAATCATGTATATGTGAAGATGATTTTCCGTTATATGACACAAATCTCGAGACGCAAGGGTTCTCTGGAGCTGTAGTAACAGTTCCTTTTACAGAGTATTTGGATGTTAAGATGGGGGAAAAACAGTATCGGCTCCCCTACTATATTATGGAAGCTCACCTGTCAACTTACTAGGCCGAGATCTGCTCAGCAAGCTGAACATGATAATATAATTTACAGACCGAGGGATTGTTTGTTCCACTCCTGGTATGTGCCCCCTTAGAGCAATGTTGTTAATACACTCTGTGGCTAATGAACTTAAGGTAAGAGGGGTACCAGTGGATCCTGACATGTTTGTGCAAAGGATCAGAGTTTTGGCCAGAGCCATGACTAAATTGACTAGACAAGAATGGAGAGTACCCTCAGATTTTGTGTTCCGACCAGTGGCAGCACCTGAGATCATAGCTGGTACAATACTATCACTAGACGTACAGGGAGTGCAAGTATCTGCCAAAAGAATAGTGGCAATAGGATTGGACACGCATGGATGCGAGTGGCTTACAGTGTTATGCATAGATACAAACATACCATTACGCAAATTATCTGATGAGGAATTGTTCACTGATGACGACAATGATGGGGAGATTGTTCTGGAAATAAGTATCCCTTGTGAAGTAATGGTACAATACCGAAAGGTGCCAAGCCCCCTCATAGGGTGCACCACATCCCTACTATGAGCAAGCCATGCAACAATTCCCCCTTCACTTGTGGACCACAAACCCCCATGATGTGGAGGTAACACCAGTCAAAATTACCCTAAAACCAGGAGCACTTTTACCCAGGGTGAAACAATACCCATTGTCCCGAGAGGCGTGGGAAGGGATACAAGAAACAATATGTGCATTTCTTCCTCAAGGCATAATTGTCCCCTCAACATCTCCATGTAATACCAAAGTGTATCCGATCAAGAAAGCAACAGGGGGGGCATGAAGTATGGTCCAAGACCTCCACTGCTTAATGATATAGTACAAAAAGAGTTCCTTCTTGTCCCAAACCCCACTTCCATTTTGTGCAGCATTCCAAAGCAGGCCACTCATTTTACTGTAGTGGACGTCAAGAACGCATTCTTTTCGATACCACTTGACCCTGACTCACAATATCTTACAGCCTTCACACTGGGTGGGAGGAGATATGAACACCGCCGGTTGCCTCAAGGATACTGCGACAGCTCAAGCATATTAATTAGAATATTGCCTGAAAACTAAGGCAATATTCAAGTGCCGAGCACATTCATACAGTACATAGACGACCTCCTTGTCTGCACTGAGAACGAGGAAAATTGTTGAAGAGACTCTATTGCATTACTCCAGTTATTAGCTCACAAAGTGTATAAAATAGACAAGAAGAAGTTGCAGTACTGTCTGACTGAGGTCCTGTACTTGGGACAATTAATTTCAAAAGATGTTAAACAAATAATACCCAACACGGCGGCAACAGTGTGTACCTCAGCCAGATCTCGCACAGTTAAAGATTTGCAGAAGTTCCTTGGAATATGGAATTCCTGCAAGGCATGGATACTTGATTATGAAGCATGCACACAACCCATTTTGCAAGGCCTGAAAGAAGCACAGGAGGATAAAACGCACATAAGATGGACACCTGAGATGCAACAAGCATTTGAGAACCTGAAAGAATTGATCAGCACAGCCCCTGTCTTAGTCACACCTGACTATGATCGAGAATATTACCTGTTTTCACACTCCAATGGAACACTAATGACACCAGTGTTGACACAAAAACATCCCTGGGTCACAAACCATTGGCTTACTACAGTGGCATGCTTGATTCAGTAATGCAAGGCCACTTCACATGCGAACAAGCAGTTGCAGCCACCACCTTTGCTGTTGAAAAGAGCTCAACACTTGTCATGGGATGTTCTGTCACTTTGTTCGTCGAGCACTCCCTGTTATATCAGAAAGATCAACATCCACCCTAATGACACAAGGAGCCACAGCATACAAATTCATTCTTTCAAGTCCCGATATTCATGCAGTATGCTGCAAAACAGTGAACCCCACCAAATTCCAGACAAAGACATGCAAGAACATCATTGTGCCACATGTTAAGTGACTTCAATTCAGCAATCCCACTAAGTCAGTGCCTTGTCTGGGACGCCCAAGGGAAGCCCTTATTTATATATTTTTATGACAAGCTATACTCTGGATGATAAACCATTATATATAACGCCCCTCTCTTTGAATCCCCCTGACCTCACTGAGCCAAGAAGTAGGTTTGTTTTGCAATTTAAAAGATTTATTGGAAAAATTAAACAATATATTTATATCACACTTTTATAATAAATTAATATTTGATATCACACTTAAGAATATGACAGTGATCAACAATGGATAATATTACAATTGTACGCTTATTTAATTACTTAGGAGTTGGTATAGGAAGGAAAAGTAACTGAGAATGCTTTTATGGTTTCAAGGAAAAAAAATGATGGAAAGAAAATGCAGTACAGAAATAAACTGATAGGGTTTCACAAGAGATGATATGTTATCTTTTCCCCTTGTGGCAATTCACTGCCCCCCTATGCAATATAAGAAGATGGAAGCAAAGCCACAGTTTTCAGGAATACCATCACAATACCATCCGAATTTCAGTTCCCCCCTAGCAAGCTTAGAGAAACAGGGATGGATTTAACACAGGTAAAAGTACTTTTAAATGTGGTATGCAAAGAAGGGAAAAATATGCTAAAAATGATTTTAATTCCCTGTAGGAGGCTCAGGGTAGGTGATAGAAATTTAAGATTAGTTCAAGTCACACTCGCGATGCTCAATGAGGGATTAGCAGGTTGAAAACGAATTTTAGTAGCTCAAGCAAAAGACGGCTATTTTTGACAGGAGCTAATTTTTCAATTCGCGGCAATTTTTCCGAATGCGTCGAGCGCGATTACGTAATAACTATAAGGAATAGAAAGTCAGTTTTAGGCTTGTTGGAAAGCTTAGAATCTTAGCTTAAAAATGCACACGCGGTTCCAGAGATACGGACGATTTTGCAGAGATAGTTTCTCGAAATGAAAGTAAACTTCAGAAGACAAAATGACACTTTTACAGCTTTGAAATGACAGAATGAACACACGATTCCAATGATGCAGTTCTGGACAGGTTCAAATGTTTTGAATCAGATTATTTTAGACTAAGAGATTGGTTCTGGCACAGTTCTAGCTGAGTACTCACACTATAAATTTGAAATAGGCCATTAGGGTCTGGTCAGGTTTGGACGGGACTCCGGGCGGTTTCTGGTACTGTGTCTGCTCAAAGCAATCTGGTCTGGGTCTGCTAGCGGCACTGCGGTCTAGCCTGGGTCTCTGGCTCTGCTGGTATGGATCAAGTGGATTCTGGATACAGCACTGCTTTCTGGGTCTGGATATGGTTCTGGCCCAAGGTTCTAGCCAGAATCAAACAGCTCGCCCGGCTGTTTGAATAATTTGCAAAAGATTTTGAGGCCTGCCGAAAAAGTTCTGAAGTCTGGATTCTAAGTTCTGGAGATGGTCCTTCTGGATATTGTCTGGTCTGGCAGAGTGCTTCGCAAGAAAATGGAAAGTGAGTGTGTTGCCTGTCCAAAGCAGTCTCTTTTTATGTGTTTTCAAAATGGGTGTGTGCTTGGGCATAACTAAGCCTGCCCCTAACAACTTATCATTGGCCAAGCTCTCCTCTCTCCCTTGATTGGGGGAAGGAATGGAGTGTAATCAGGCATCAATTTTATGGCATACAGAAAGAACACTCCCCTTGTCAATTTGCACACAAATCTATTTTTGATCCAAATACATATTTATATATGTACCATTTTTCTAATATTATATGTCCAGTTAACATATTTTCTGTATCACCAAACCATCCGATCCCTGTCTTTGTAAGATGCCGTGTCCACTTATGACAGAATTCTGCCCTTTTCACCTCACCAAGAACACAACCTCTAAACTTTTCCAGAATGCACACAAACATGCACAAGGAATATGGGCATCAGATGACAAAGTGTCAGATTTTTAACATACAGACATTCGGAGTAATACCTTATTTTCCGATACTACCCCCCAGAACATACCACAGAGTCCTAACACCTCTTAAAATGTGCACAGAAAAATCACAAGAATAATGATATTAATTGTATAATTTTGACAAGTCTGTACTATAAATTATCCATCTTTTTAAAATTATGCTCTGGCCCAAAGGGGTGTGGTTTCCCAAAGCACATGGTGGAATTTCTGGTTTATCCACTTCCTCCAACTCAGGTTGCTCACAGAGGCACTGCTCCTCCCAGTTTCTCCCAAGAGGAAGCCATTTACGACCCCCCCTAATTTAACATTTGCCTGAGACAAGGAAAGCTCATTGTTCTTGAAGTGGGAGAATGGAAGACCAGGCTCCCGTCTTTCACCTCTCGCGCTTGGCCTAGAGGGTCACGACCCAGACACCCGCCACGAGAAGAGTTTGTCCATTTACCAGACGACCAGATACCCTGGTACAGGAACATACGGATGTGTCCATCTGCCTGCCCAGCAGCCGCACTGGCCATGCCGACACCTGCGGCACGGATCAATAGACTAAAATCTACACGTCGTTAGAGATGCCATGACGACCTAGACAACGGGAAGCACATCTGTACAAATATACACACTGGACATTCCCACACCGATCTACACGAAGAATATACTCAGTGCTATGACGTAGGCGACAGGCATATTCACGGACGTGCATCTTTATTATTTTTACATAGGCTTTCAGAATGCAGAAACGCAAGACGCGTCATGAACTCATCTATAAAGCTTGCTCACGCTTCTCTTGAAACCCGTTACCACCATGAGAGGTATAATGAAGACACGATACTGGTCATGGAACTATATGCTACTATAACCTAAAGCACCTATGCACTAAACGGACCACTTATGCACCAGGCCCAAGTAGGCCTCAAACAAGAGCTCCCGTGGACATTAACAAAGCAAGAGTCAGGTTGCTGATCCTGCAGAATGAGCCCGGTGAAGCAACCAGCCAAGGTCGCAATGTTGCAAACCCACGTTCCAAGAACAAATCATCAAAGGCACGATGTTGCAACCTCGCACTCCGCGCACCAACGTTAAAGGCACACCGGCAAATTAAACCAGACGCACAGTGGAAAAGCAATATTAATTGTGCAGAATTCTGCTTCAAACACGGTCCCTCCCCACGTGACCAAGCCGAACCTGACGAGATGCCAAACCCAGGAGAGAAGAGGCGTCTGGATCTCTCGCTACGAGACACAGGCAGATACACATGAAAGGCTCAATGGACATCTGCGACAGTGGGAGCGGTCAGCCTTCCAGCTATGAATAAATCCTCACATTGTCTGCACGTACCCATAGTGAAACATTGTTGCAACTTGCAGGTACACCGAGAGCTGGGAACAACGGTGGTCCCAGGCTGGGAAGCTCACGGGCGCACCAATCAGAACATGGGGCTCTTATCACTGACGCCAGTAATGTTAACCAATCCCCAGGAGTCTTCATGTAACAATTCTCATGTATCTAATTGTGGGGACAACCCAGATATATCACCTGACTACCCTTTGTCCACTAACATTGTTCTCTATATGTGTGCTATACTAACCCTACCACTCGAGCAACCAATTAAGAGTGGCGATAGGTTTTTTGTTAACTTTCTGAAGTGACGCAAGTAGCGCGTCATAATACAGTAAAAAGGGCCTGCGAGCCCATGATTGTGTGTGTGTCAGGACGGACGCGTACGCTCCTTGACCCATCCCTGCCGTTTTGTCTAATAAACAGCAGAGTCACCTTGCTCTTTGTGTGTGTCTCATACTCTATCTCATCTGGGATATACACGGGAGGAGTTGGGGCCTCCCTGCCTGGAGGTCTGCGGACGGCCCGGCCGACCCCGGCAGAATTTCCCCCCGACAAGTTGGAGGCACTGCTGAGATCTGTTTAAGATCCGCCTTTTTATTTTTTTTACTTTTCCAGGCGCTCCCGTTGCGAGGAGGCCCGGCGGTGCGGCCCCCTCTGCCGTTGCCCCCTTCTGAGGACTACAGGACCATCGCGGAGCTGCGAGAAGACCGGACAGCGCAATCCGGATATTGGCCCTCGGGAGCCGGTTGAGAAGTATCCCGCCCGCGGTTGGCGAGTGTCCAGACGTGGTCCAGACGAGGGGAGGTGGCGAGCCGCTTGGAGGGGTGCACGCAGTCGAGC
Source organism: Ambystoma mexicanum (assembly GCF_040938575.1). Lineage (NCBI taxonomy): Eukaryota > Metazoa > Chordata > Amphibia > Caudata > Ambystomatidae > Ambystoma > Ambystoma mexicanum. The sequence continues at coordinate 723,035,274 of NC_090924.1, forward strand.
GGCCCTGCATCGAGAGAACTTGGTGAGCATGACACGCACAACAAGCAATGCGAAATTGTGAGGGAGGGGGAGGAAGTAACTAAGGGAGGAGGGAGGTGTTGTACAGATGCACGGCGAAGGTCTAACAACTTAGTGTTGCCAATGGAATGAATGGTAGCGAAACGAGTGCGAGAGCAGTCGGCTACGTCACGCGAAAGAGGGGGGCGGAGCACGAAAACATCACGTGCGGCCGCTCGTAAGACACTGATTGGCCTAAGTCGCGACTACGCGTGAGGGTGGGTGTGTGTGGTTTCTTACGATTTGGCATTTATTGATCAATGAGTAGACGAGGATCCCTATTGTTCGAGCAAGAAACTCGATAGGTAGATGACGTTTCCCTGTAGGCGGTAGCTAGTTGCCTAGTTGCCCAATACAGAAGATAATTGGCTTGTTAAGCCCTCCTGTTGAGGGGCGTATCACACGCGAGGCGACGCAGCGTGCGCAGTCCGATTATATTATCGATTTGATTACCTTGTTCCAGGAGAGACAGGAAGACAGCTGTAGGGTTAGCGGGGTAGATTGCAAGTGTATTTTGAACTTAAAGAACATAATAAGAATGTACCAGTAGCTCGAAGAGATTGGTGACGTCACCAGTAGGGATTTAATAGGATATCGCGAGCACAAGGAACTTTGGGTTTGAGAGTGGTGGGGAAGAAAAATATGATAAGGGAGCGAATACAGAGATAAACGATAGACGAGTGGATCGGAAAAGGAGAAGGGGAGAGGGGCGTGGCTGCGCACGGAGAACGCCGGCCACGGCAAGTGTAAAAGGGGGAGGAGAACGGGGAAACAGGACGACTGTATAAGAGCGTCGTAAAGGGTACGCAGCCGCAGGGGGCTGCGTGCGCTTCGGCCGCAGGGGGCCGTAAGGGAAGGAATATAAAATATAAAATCATACACATATATATTTTGTTTTTATGTTTTTTAATAATTTTTATTGCATAATTTGTAAAAGGATTGTCGTAAGTCCCCACACTTGCGGGGCCAGGTAAACAATATAAGGTTGTATAGTGTAAACTGCTAGTGAAGGGAAGGGTAACAAGGGGAGCGCCACTATGTCATACGGGACAGGGTCAGGAGGGTGGGGGAACACCCTCACTACCCCCCTACAACATATATGCACCACACTGCCACCCCATAGGGAGAAATTAATTAAGTACAGCATAGAGTGGACCCAGGGGATGGACAACAAAATGTTAACACCATGGCCGCCTAATGGTAGCTTCGATCCATATGCCCAACATTCACTGCTAAACCATCTGCACAATACATACAAGGGGAAGAAGTTGGCAAACCATGTGGAGGTGTTTAACTTATGGAGGATGTTCCAGGGGTCCCGACCAGGACCAAATGGAATGTTCACTATGGGGGAAACACCGGAAGAAAAGGAGATTAAGAAAGAAGGAGAGGATGGGAAAAAGGGGTGTGAAAGCACAAAGAATACGGGGAACGGAGGAGAGGGAGGAGAAAAGATTGATAAATCAGACGACATAAAAAAGGAACCGAGCAATGAGATACCCATAACACCGGGAGTGAAAACAGAGGGGGGAGGGTTGTACCCTTTAAGAGAATTAGGAGAAATAGAAGGACAGTTAAGGGCGGCTGAAGGATACTCGAACCCGGCATACAGCCCTCCACCATATGTGGCTCATAGGAAAATGCCAGTGGGGGAGGGGAGGATTGGAGAAGAGCAGACTGTAGAGATAGGAAATGATGAGTGGGTAGCTGCACAGATATTATTAAAATTACGAGGTTCACTAACTGGAGAAGAGAGGGAGGTAGTAAAGAGAACAGACGAGGATAGTGCAAGAGAGAGTGAGATGAGGGGGGAGGAGCTATTACGGCAAAAGGAAGAGATTTTGGAGGAAAGATTAGCAAAGCTAAGGGATGAGCAGAATGAATTGATCAAACAGCTTGAGAGGGAGGAAAGAGAGAGAGTGAGGAAAAGGAAAGAAGGTAAGAACGAATTGGAAAAATTAAGGGAACGAAGTGAGGAGCAAAGGAGAGAAGCTGAAAGGGTAAAAGCAGCAGCAGACAGGGTATCAAGAGTAGTGCTGAGAGAAAAGAAGAAGGAAGAAGACGAAAAGGAAAAGGAAATGGCAATATGGAAGAGGAGGGTACTATCAGAGACAGCTAAAAAATATGAAGAGGGGAAAGTAATAGAAAGTATAGTAGAAAGAGAAAGGGTGAAATGGGAAAGGAAGAAAGAGGATGAAAGAATATTGTAACAGATGAGCAACGAAGTGATGGAGGAATTGAAAAGGAAAAGGGAGGAAAATAGTAGGGAGATGGAGGAGAGAAGTGAAGGGGAAAGAGAAGGGAGGAGTAGGGAGAGTGACAAATGGGGGGATGTATATAGAGAAGTAGCAACAACATCAGCACTAGGGGGAACAGTTGGTAACAAAGGAAAAGGAGAAATGGACCTAATAGACTTGGAAACAGTAACAATAAAAGGGAAAAAGGCAGAGTGGGGGATACCATTTATGACTGATTTTTGCAGTGAGGAGGAAGAAGGAGTGGAGAGGAAAGGAAGAAAGAGTGAAAGGGAAAGCTTAGATAAGCTATACCTCACTCGAACAAACATAGACTCGCCATGGATCAGTAGGAGAAGGGAGGAGCTGGAGAGAAGTGAGGAGGGAGTGGAGAAACTAGTGGAAAAACAAACCCATGAAACCACACCATCCCCATCTCCATCACGCCCTCCCCCATCGCACCCTACATGCTCAACCACCGCACGCTCGCTGCGCACAAGAAAGCTCGCGCCCTTCATGAACGAACTGACTCCCTATGCATATCGGCTTAGAGACCTCCCTAGTCGTAGGCAAGACAGACAAATAAACACGCCCACATTAAACACAGGAAATGACGAAAGAAGGGGAAAGGATGGAGAAGGAGTTAGGAGCAGGGGTAATAAGGACGAAATTGAAGAGGTAAAGGAAACGGAAGAAGAGGAGGGGTGTGAGGACTCGATATTATGGAACGTAAAGGGTGACACAAGACACAACTTAATGCCACTGTTGGGGAGAGGAGGGGTTAGACCACAGTATGTCCCCTGGAAGCATACGGATAAAGAAAATATAAAATGTAGGCTCCCATCACTAAGTGGAGGTGCGGGTAAGTGGATATATGAAATGGAAAAACACACCGCAGGACAGAAATTAGCAGTAGGAGATGTGAAGGGCCTGTTAATATCAATATTAGGGGATAGAGCGGATGACATTTGGAAGAGAGCGGGATTCCATGGGGTAACAATAACAAACACATCGCATGATGGGGCACCATTTGCAAACTGCAGACATGCGCTATGGCAGGCACTGAGAGTACAGTACCCAGACACATCAGACATAGGAGCAATTACTTCCTGTAAGATGCGTGAGAATGAGGATCCTGTTGATTATATCCAGGATATCCAAGAGAAGTGGCGCATGGAAACTAGAGAACAATGGGACAAAACACCAGCCATATTTTATCATATACTAGTACAAGGGCTCCCAGAAGGAGTTCAGAAACAACTGAAGAAAGTAGTGGGAATGGAAGCAAAACCATGGCCAGAAATACAGCTGACTATAGTACATCACTGCAGGACATGGCAAGGAAAAATGAAACAAAAGGAAGAGGACAGGAAAACAGAAGAGGCTAAACTAGTACAGAAAAAACTTACTAAATACACAATGGAAGGGGCACTAATAACTACGCCCACACCAATGGCCCAAAGCCCCACACAATTAGTGGCTGCACAAGATCCCGCTCAAATAGCACCTCCACAGAGTGTAACACAGCAAGTGCCGCTACTGCAATTACACGCACCAAACATGGGAGGAGGGTACCCAATGCAAGGAGCTGGGTATTATAGTTATAACAGGGGGAGAGGAGGATTTATGAGAGGGAGAGGATACGGATATAATACCCAACAGCAGGTGGGGGGACTTAGAAATTCCTACCCCACAGGGCAACCAGTATACCAGGACAACACAGGGAGCTTCCCATGGCAAAGCAGGGAACCACCCGTGTGTTGGAGTTGCGGATTATTAGGACACATGTCACGTACGTGTAGGGTCAGGCCAGGAACACCAGCATGGAATGAACAGGCACAACCTAGGACCTCACAAGAACAGCAGGGCATACAACAACAGCAGACGTTACAACAAGGAAGTGACCCACAACAACAAATAACACAACAACAGCCACAAACATATTCACTGCCACAACAACAAATAACACAACAACAGCCACTGCCACAACAACAAGTAGCGCTACCACAACAACCCCAAACGCAACAAACACAATTGGGTAGGGTGACGGTGTTGGGACACAACCCTTACACAGGGAATGGCCAATCATTGTACCCTCAATAGGACAGCCCACAGACGGCCTTGGTGTGTCCCATCCTGTCAGTAACACCTAATAGTGCGGAGGAGCCACGCATAGAGGTAACGATAGGTGACAAAAAATTATCATTCCTTGTTGACACCGGGGCAACCCGGTCTTGCATAAGGGAAGGTAAATTTAAGATGTCAGGCGAAGCCATGAACACCCAAGGATTTTCTGGGGCTAAAGGGTTGGTTCCCTTTACTGATAACGTTCCCTTATCTATTGGAGATTATGATCTGTCGGTTCCACTTTTGTATTATAGTGCCTCACCAGTAAATATACTGGGGAGGGACATAATGAACAGGTTGAATATGACGATCTCCTTTACAGAGGATGGCATAATTTGCTCTACTCCAGGGATTAACATGCTCGCAGCACGACAGATTATGCAAGCAAACTGTGGACAGACAGCGATTAGGGAGGAGCCAGTAGATGGCGAGCTATTCCAGTATGGAACAGACATGGCATTTGCATGGATGCCAGGGATAGAAGGGAAAATATGGAGGAGGCCAGCAGCCTATCTGTTCCGACCAGAAACACCTGTTAATGAACCAGAAGGAAAGGTGTTTGTAATGGACATCGAGAGCATTATTGCAACAGCTGATTATGTTGCTGTGCACGCCCAAGATAAAGAAGGGAGAGCATGGAGGGCAGTGATAGCACTAGCAGAAGGATGTAGGCTGACCCAGGTGTCAGATGAGGAGCTGTTTTCAGAAGAAAAGGAGGAAGGTGAAATGGTGTTCATGATGAGTGTAGAAATATGGCTAAGAGTGGCTCACAAACAAGTAGCACAGAAAATTGCAATGGCACTTGAGGCACCCGCATGCACCCCAGTCCCATTCTTTAAGGAGGATATGTCAAAGGTGCCCAAATCATTATGGACTATTAGCCCTTATGACGTGAGATGCATAAAAAGCATAGGGGGTGTAAGGATAAAATTGAAAAAAGGTGCCATACTACCAAGAGTGAAACAGTACCCATTGTCAAAAGAGGCAGATGAGGGCATATATGAAACCATAACGGCCCTTATAAACAATGGCATATTGGTCCCCTCAGAATCACCATGTAACACGGCTGTGTACCCAGTGCGCAAGGCTAAAGGGGGGTCTTGGCGCTTCATACAGGACCTCAGGCCCTTGAACAACATAGTAGAAGCAGAGTATCCAGTAACAGCAAACCCGGCCACAATATTGTGCGGCATTCCAGCAGAAGCATCACGATTTACAGTGATTGACCTTAAAAATGCTTTTTTCTCAATACCATTACACCCAGACTCACAAGATTTGACTAGCTTCACTTACCGAAATACAAAGTGGAAACATACCAGATTGCCACAGGGGTATTGTGAATCACCCTCAATTTTCAATAGAGTAATACAGATGGATTTGGGTAACGTTGAGGTGGAAAGCACAGTGTTACAGTATGTGGACGACATAATAATTTGCAGTACAAACGAAAGTAAATGCAGAGAGGACTTGTTAAAAATGTTGACGATATTGGCTGAAAAAGGGTACAAGGTAGACATGGAAAAGATACAATACTGTCAGGAACAGGTCCTTTACATTGGCCAACTGATATCCCAACATGGAAGAAAGATTGCACCACAAAGAGCACAGGCCATTTCAAGCACTCCAATGCCACAGACTGTGAGAGAACTGCAGCAATTTCTGGGACTGTGCAACTACTGTAGAGCATGGGTATTTGATTACAGTTCATACATAGGACCCCTGCTTGAGGGTTTGAGGGAAGCCAATAAAGGGGAGAAAAAGTTGGGGTGGACTATGGAAATGAGGGAGGCCTTTGACGAATTGAAAGACGCGATATCAACTGATCCAGTACTGGCATCCCCAGACTATGAGCGACGATTTTTTATATTTTCACATTGCGACTCAGCAGTGATGAAAGCAGTATTGGCCCAAAAAACGAGCATGGGCTATAAACCAGTAGCATTTTACAGCGGTCACTTAGACCCTGTGATGTTAGGTCACTTCCCTTGCGAACAAGGTCTCGCTGCAGCTGCTTTTGCAGTGGAAAAAGCATCAGCAATAACCATGGGGTGTCCAACTACACTGTTTGTGGAACATGCACTATTTGCAATATTGAATAAACCCAAGTCCACACTAACGACACAGAGGGCATCAGGTTATGAGATCATTTTGTCTAGAGCTCAACTAGCAATTGTTAGATGTAGCACGGTTAACCCTGCAAGGTTCCTAGCAGAAGTAATTGAGGAGGGAGATTACGCCCACGACTGCACCCAAATAACTGTAATGTACTCATGTACTAGAAAAGTTGAAGAAAACGCACTAGAGGGAGGTGAGCTTTTGTTTATTGGTGGGTCATCAACTATTGATCAAGGAGATGGGATACGGAGGACTGGGGCAGCAGTAGTAAAAATGATGGAGGCTCCGGTGTGTGTGGCTATGAAATGTGTACAATTACCACAGCATTACTCTATTCAAGCCGCGGAACTAGTTGCACTAATATTGGCATTGAAGGAAAGTTTTGACAAACGAGTAACCATATATTCCGACAGTGCATATGTTACATCCACTGTCCACTCAGGGCTATCAAAATGGAGAAGAAGAGGGTTTAGGAGAGCTGATGGCACTCCAGTGCAACATGCCCTCTTGTTGGCTGAACTAATTGAAGTAATAAACGACCCCCAAGAACTAGCCCTAGTCAAATGCACCGCACACACCAATGGTGAAGACCACGTCTCAAAAAGGAATGCAGCAGCAGACGCACATGCGAAATATGCTGCATACTTTGGTGAGATATGGAACCCCACAGACTCACAGAGAGGGAGAGGGAGGGGAATGGCTAGGGAGATGTTGATAAGAGAAGGGTACACCCATCTCCCAGCCACACAGATTATGGAGCTACAAGCGGCTGCACCAATGGCCGAAAAAGAAATATGGGTAAAAAGAGGATGTACAATGTCACCAACCGACGCACTATGGCGCCAGGGTGGCACTGGAAAAGTTGTAATACCATTGGCACTTTTAAACACCGCCCTGAGCCAATTACATCACCCAGCCCATACAGGCAAGGAAATAATTGCAGCACGAATTAGAGAAGATTGGTTCTGTCCCGAGTTAAATTCTCATGTGTCGAATTTTATCAGCAATTGTCTCACATGTCAACAGTTTACGGCCGGTCATACCCTAAAAGTGATAAGAGGTACCATACCCCGGCCAGAAGGACCTTTTCGGCACCTTCACATTGACTATGTTGATATGATCAACATATGTCAAGGTAATAGGTATATGATTGTAGTAGTATGCCCATTTTCTAGGTGGATTGAAGCAGGGCCCTGTTCACACCCAGATGCATTTAGAGCAGCCAAATTTCTAGTAAGGGAGGTCTTCCCCAGGTGGGGAGTGTGCGAGGTGTTAAGGTCAGACAATGGCCCGCATTTCGCAAACGAAATGTTCCAGCATATCACATCCCTGCTGAGCATAAAACACAAATTTGCATGTGCATACCACCCACAGGCTAACGGTGTATGTGAACGCCTGAATGGCCTATTGAAGGAGGCAATTGCAAAAATACAACAAACAACAAAGAAAAGTTGGTTGTATTGCCTTCCATTAGCCCTATTTGAATTGAGGAATAGGCCAGGGTCCGACCACCACCTCACCCCTCACGAGGTGGTTACTGGACGTCAAATGCGCCTTCCCCTAACGCCAACGTCAAGGGCATTCACTGACCACGAAAGTTCAGCGAGTGTGTTAGGTGATGAAATGTATCAATATGTGTCTTCTTTGATTACTAGTGTTGTGTTTGTGTCTCAACAGCTCGAGCGCACACGGGGCGGGTCTACCAGCAATCAAGAAGAAGGCGCCAGTACAGAATTGGAAAAGGAGAACTTGTGCAAACTTGCCAAAGGTGACCACGTGCTACTTCGCAATTTCAATAGGAAATGGAACGATAAGAGGTTCACTGGCCCCCATCTGGTAGAGGACGTATCAACAAGAGCAGTAAAACTAAAGGACAAGCGTGCCTGGAACCACCTACATGATGTAAAGATCTACAAACTGCAGACCCGCCCCAGCGCCAACGACAGGTCCATTGGAAGAACAGCAACAACATCCCCGACAGCGGAAGGAAGTTCTACCACAGACAACGACCCAATTGTTCCCTTACCGTGTCACTACCCAGTTACCCCGGAGACAATAACTGACGAAGAAAGGGGTGATCCCCATACTGCCCACCCCATGGTCACACGCTCAAAGAGTAAAAATACTCCCGCCATCTGAGCCCAAACCCCCCGCCCATTGACTCCCAAGTATAGTTATAACTGAAACTGAAAGACATTGCCTGAACAAATACACATGTAAACACGTGAATGTTCTCTTTTTTCTCTCGCACATACAGGAACTGCGTATTATTGTATTATTAAGAAAAAAGCTAACTAACAAGTTCACTGTCCAGGCGTAGATGGTACTCCCAGACGATAACTACCCAGAAGAGTTGTCACACCAATTTGTATACGAAATAAAAAGGCCAACATACCTAAAAAGGAGAAGGGTACGTGTCTACTACACAGCATTCCTCCTGGCCATAGAATATTCCATGCCCCACCTCCGCCCATACTTGCCGGTCCTAAGAGACCAATCACTTAGAGTAGCGTGGAAGCAGCTCTTCGCCTGGGCACTGAATGACTATTTGATAGGGAGAGCTTAAAGGAAACAAAAAACTAACATTTAATAACAAGCATTTTGAGAATTTTTAGGCGGGCAACTTTAACGTCGCAAGAATACGCTGCCAGGACTGCAGCAAGGTAAGAGCAAAATGCCGGTGAGATTAGCATATGTAATAAAAATAATAGGGATTTTTATGATCACCGGGTTCTTGGCTGCCTCTGTATGGCAGTACAGCTATGCTATCAATTTTATTGCTGCACCCAAACCTAATATACCCCCGTCCCCTGCTGCAACAGGTGTTACGTCAGGTGGTAGTAGTAACATTGCACCCAAGCAAAATAGAGGTAAACGCAGCACATACTCAGACAATAAAGGTATTGATAATTATATACAAGATTCAGCACACGTCACAAACAACATATGGTACCAACACATGACCCGCATTGGTAAGCAGACAACTGAGGATAGCTGCTACGTTTGCTCATTAATACCATACGCCATGAGTGCTTCACGAACATTTGTTGCCACAGAAATAGATGAAAAGACAGCACAGTGCATAATATACTTGGCACTATTCCAAACGAAAGGAAGATTTCAAGGAACAGTAGTGCACATGACATGGAAAACACGAGACTCATACCCATATGAAAACAACTTCCTCAAGACCTATTTGAGTTACCACAAGAGCAGTTTACATGCTGAAGCATTCAAATACATAACAAGTGGCCCTGCAAAAGGAGAAACAAAGAAAGTAACACTGCAGTATCTACCATGTGATTGGTACGCCACTGAAGTTCCGGGTAAACAAGGATGCTGGGAGAGACCGCTGGTGACAATAACAGGAAAGGTGTATCTGGACAACAGCTGGGAGATAGGAGTGATTGGCAGCAACATGGTAACAAAAGAAACTATCTCAACTATCGAGACACACAATCACCGATGTTGGACGACATGGATCAAGTATGTACCAATGCTCACGTGGGTAGAAACAGATGAAGACCCAATAACAATACTACCGTTGACTGCGCCCAAGGTATGCTACCAGCATAAAGGAGAGGTGGACGTAGGATATAACACCAATTGTGCAAGTGTGATGGAGTTACCTGAGGGGGGAGCAGGAACAGCAGTAATAATGGACCATTATTGGGCCTGTGGAGAAAAGGCATACCATACACTGCCTCCCCTGTGGAATGGTGTGTGCACAATGGTGCACGTCAATGTACCATCACTAGTGGTACCTAAGAAGCATGTCAATGTGGCGAACTTTCCTAAAATGGATGAAGGGGATAAGAGAAAAAAGAGATCTGCACCACTTCAGGAGGAGCAAGGGAACAGTACCAACAGCAATGATACTGTCCTAAATAGAAGGAAAAGACAAGGAGAGCCACTGACAGGAAATTACCTGTGGGGAAGGTCGGAAACGGCACTAACATCAATACCGCCAGAACACAGACTATTCAGCAGAGCAGCAATGTTCTTCTCCTCAATAATACACCCGGGACTGCAGGCTTACGCAAACGCAAAATGGCTCCAAATGACTAGATGGGAACTAATGATGACCATCAATTCTACAGTAAATGGGTTTAACGCAATAAAAGAGGAGCTGCGAGCTGTAAGGATGGTAGCACTCCAGAACAATTATGTATTGGACCTTCTCACAGCAATGGAAGGAGGAGTTTGTGCAAAGATAGGACAATCATGCTGCACGTTCATACCTGCCAACGATGCTGACAATGGTACACTGACAGAAGCAGTTTCACAATTGGCCCAGATGCACTCCAAAATGGTGGATGAAAGTAACGGTGTAAACAAGGGTAAGAGCTGGTTTTCACTATTATGGTCATGGATGCCATCCTGGCTGTCAGATGGACTGAAAATAATAGTGGGTTGTACTATTTTGGCTGGAGCTACGCTGATCATAATTAGATTTTGGAAGGCCCGGAAGGCACGTACCACTGACGAGTTGCTGGAAATGGTGGGAATGCACCCCTTGATGCCAGCAGATGACGGCCAGCATACAGGTGTGATAATACAGGAGAGGGAGAAGTTGCGCACCCAAATCATCACCAACCATCTAGACCCACCATCAGTGAAGGTCGAGAACCCAAGAAACCCCAGGAGCTACATAGGAAGATGGGTATACTGTACTCCTGGAGGAACCTGTGAATATATGTATTGGTCATTTGAAGATCATGTAAACCATTATGGACATCTCGGAGGAATAACCAAGATATGGCGAGTAAGAGGAGATAACGAGAAGGATATGTTTGTGGTCGACAAGTCGACCAGAGGGGGGACTGAAGTGGGAGAATGGAAGACCAGGCTCCCGTCTTTCACCTCTCGCGCTTGGCCTAGAGGGTCACGACCCAGACACCCGCCACGAGAAGAGTTTGTCCATTTACCAGACGACCAGATACCCTGGTACAGGAACATACGGATGTGTCCATCTGCCTGCCCAGCAGCCGCACTGGCCATGCCGACACCTGCGGCACGGATCGACTAGACTAAAATCTACACGTCGTTAGAGATGCCATGACGACCTAGACAACGGGAAGCACATCTGTACAAATATACACACTGGACATTCCCACACCGATCTACACGAAGAATATACTCAGTGCTATGACGTAGGCGACAGGCATATTCACGGACGTGCATCTTTATTATTTTTACATAGGCTTTCAGAATGCAGAAACGCAAGACGCGTCATGAACTCATCTATAAAGCTTGCTCACGCTTCTCTTGAAACCCGTTACCACCATGAGAGGTATAATGAAGACACGATACTGGTCATGGAACTATATGCTACTATAACCTAAAGCACCTATGCACTAAACGGACCACTTATGCACCAGGCCCAAGTAGGCCTCAAACAAGAGCTCCCGTGGACATTAACAAAGCAAGAGTCAGGTTGCTGATCCTGCAGAATGAGCCCGGTGAAGCAACCAGCCAAGGTCGCAATGTTGCAAACCCACGTTCCAAGAACAAATCATCAAAGGCACGATGTTGCAACCTCGCACTCCGCGCACCAACGTTAAAGGCACACCGGCAAATTAAACCAGACGCACAGTGGAAAAGCAATATTAATTGTGCAGAATTCTGCCTCAAACACGGTCCCTCCCCACGTGACCAAGCCGAACCTAACGAGATGCCAAACCCAGGAGAGAAGAGGCGTCTGGATCTCTCGCTACGAGACACAGGCAGATACACATGAAAGGCTCAATGGACATCTGCGACAGTGGGAGCGGTCAACCTTCCAGCTATGAATAAATCCTCACATTGTCTGCACGTACCCATAGTGAAACATTGTTGCAACTTGCAGGTACACCGAGAGCTTGGAACAACGGTGGTCCCAGGCTGGGAAGCTCTCGGGCGCACCAATCAGAACATGGGGCTCTTATCACTGACGCCAGTAATGTTAACCAATCCCCAGGAGTCTTCATGTAACAATTCTCATGTATCTAATTGTGGGGACAACCCAGATATATCACCTGACTACCCTTTGTCCACTAACATTGTTCTCTATATGTGTGCTGTACTAACCCTACCACTCGAGCAACCAATTAAGAGTGGCGATAGGTTTTTTGTTAACTTTCTGAAGTGACGCAAGTAGCGCGTCATAATACAGTAAAAAGGGCCTGCGAGCACACGATTGTGTGTGTGTCAGGACGGCCGCGTACGCTCCTTGACCCATCCCTGCCGTTTTGTCTAATAAACAGCAGAGTCACATTGCTCTTTGTGTGTGTCTCATACTCTATCTCATCTGGGATATACACGGGAGGAGTTGGGGCCTCCCTGCCTGGAGGTCTGCGGACGGCCCGGCCGACCCCGGCAGAATTTCCCCCCGACATTCTGTTTCCCTGCTCCCAGGTGCTCCTCCCCTGGTTCAATCAGAGAGGCGTAATCTCCTTTTGGTGGGAACAGCAGAAGGCAGCCAGGCCTGCGATTGCAGTGGCTGGGCAAGTTTCAACTCCTGTCGGGGGTAGTTGCCGGGCAGAATTCAATCTCTTCAAGCCAGGCTTCAGCCAAATGTCACTTTTGTTCCCAGTTTTTCTTCATTCAAATCAAACTTACAATTTTTACACATGCAGCTAGAACGCTGATTCTAAGTTCAAAACTATGACCTTTAAACAGTTACAACCTATGTGACACTCAAAAGTAGGTCACTCATTTATTTTAAACATTTCGATTTTAGTGGCTTTAAGTCCAATTTCACTCCAGCTGCTGACAACCACAGCTCAGCCAGTTTTGTTATAAACATTGTTTTGGGCTCTTCATCTTTCCAGATTTTGTATGCACACAAGACTACATTTTGCCAAATGTCTGCTGGTGTTCAGTGAGATTTTTGAATATCTTGCAATGTTTAAAATAGGCATTTTTAGCTTGCATTTCAGAGAAACAAAGGTGATTTCAAAGCGCTTTTTGAGCTAACAGGCACTGCTGTTTTTTCCTTTGGCACCACGTTTCACTCATGGCGCTTCTGGCCCATCACGCTCGCACTGGTGGGTGGCAGGTCAGGCGACCATTTTGGTGTGCGCAAAACTGCGCGGTTTTCCTGGATTCTGGCGCAAATGTGGGTTTTTTGGCCATCTTGAATTTTCTAAGCCCACCGCACCAAATGTGGCAGCATAATAACTTGAACGTGGGTGAAGACACCCAACACACATACGAGGGTGAAGGGGATGACATCCCACAAGCACAAGAAAATGCATTAGAGGAAGGGGAAGTGTACTTTGTAGATGGATCAGCATCAATATGCCCAGAAACAGGAAGAAGGCACGTAGGGACGGCAGTAGTGAGAATAGAAGAAAGGGAATATGAGGTCCTATTAAAGAAATGAAAAGAAATGATTGTCCATGCATTATTCCGCCCAAGCCGCAGAATTAGTGGCGTCGATTGAAGCATTCCATGCTGCAAAGGGGTGCGCTGTAACAATATACTCTGATTCGGCATACATAACCACCAAAGTACATGCAGGATTGTCCATATGGAGAAGGAGGGTGTTCAGAAGAGCGGACGGGTCCCCAGTACAACTTGCAGAGCTATTGAACAAACTAATAGAGGCATTGACAGAACCCTCTGTAGTAGCCCTAGTGAGGTGCCAGGGACATAACCATAATAATGACTAAATATCTTTAGGAAATGCTGCAGCAGATGCAGCAGCTAAAGAGTCAGCGTAACTGCCCATCCCAATGGCCACAGAGTGTGTGATGATAAACAAGCAGGAAGAACTAAACAGGAAGGATACAACTCATTGCACATCACACACATAATTGAACTCCAGAAAAGGGCTCCATCCACAGAACAGGAATTGTGGATTAAACAAGGGTGCACCCAATCTCCCAATGATCTGCTGTGGCGACAAAACAACACAGGAAAGGTAGTGATGCCCATAGAATTATTAAGCGTGGCATTTGAACAGTTGCACTTCCCGGCACACACTTCTGAACACCATATAGCAGCATATAGAAGCCAATCTCCAGGAAGATTGGTTTATACCAAATGACCAGGAACATCTGAATAAAATGGTGGTAGAATGTACAACCTGTCAAGTTTTTAACTCAGGAATGACTCTTAGAACATTGAGAGGAACTTTACCCCGCCCCATTGGACAATTCAGTGAACTGCACATTGATTACACAGACATGGGAGAGCGCTGCAATGGGGCACGTTATTTGATCATTGTGGTCTGTCCCTTTTTCGCGATGGGGGAAACAGGGCCCTGTGCCCACCCTGACTTGAAGTGCACACCTACAATTCTTGTACGAGAAGTGTTCCTGCGTTGGTGAATATGTGATGTCATAAGGTCTGACAACGGAACACATTTTTTAAATTACCTCTTCAAAGAAGTAACAGCATTATTAGGCAGAAAACATAAAGGGCCTGATTTATGGAAGTGTTTTATAATGGTGATATCCCAAAGGAAAACGTTCCATGAATCAGGCCCAACATGTGCTCAATTGACCACCCTAAAAAGTGAACGGGTGGTCGAGAAAACCAACAGCCCTCTGAAGAGTAAATTAAAAAAACTATGTCACACCCTCAAAAAGAATTGGGTGTATTGCTTGCCCTTAGCTCTGTTTCAGCTGCACACTCAGCCTAGCAAGGAACACCACCTGTCCTCCCATGAAATAGTAACTGGTCAGCAAATGCAAACACCCATATCCCCAGTAAGGAGAATGTCAAACACACACAGAATAGCAGCAGTACTAGGGGAAGAGTTTAAGGAATACCTTACCCAGCTCATTAGAGCAGTGAGATGCATTGCCAAAAAAATAGCACCCCCATTTACAAGCAAGGGAAAACAAAACAGATGCAACAACTGCAGCAGTAGACAGTCCCATGCAACCTCTAATGCCCAGAGAATTAGTGTATATCTGGAGTTTTGTGAGAAAGTGGAAATCCCCAAGGGTCCACACACCCTACGAGGTTATCTATTGCACCCCCTTGGCTGTAAAAGTGAAGGGATTGAGGTACTGGATCGACCTCTCTGATGTTAGAAAAGCCCACAACAGCATAGCACCAGAGACGCCACACAATAGTGACAGAGAGGTGACAGTACCTTAAAAAGATTTCAGAGTATAACAAATAAAAGTAAAAACTGATGTAAATATAAACATAATAACGTCATCATTATATCATGACAAACGTATTGTACATTTTGAGATGTGAAATGCTTTCTTCTTTCTTGGTGTCCCCTTCCATACTTTCTTGCTTTCCTTTTTTCTTTCAGCTTATTCCATTTCAAAACTTTATTAACAGCCGTCCTGTTATATCCCCCACTGTAGGTGCTACAATGGTGGAGACAGCACCTTTTGCAACAGAAAACACAGAGTTAGATAACAGTAGGAATATAATAAATGCCACTAGAACATATAGCTGCAAATGTGGTCTTAATTGTGTAGCAATCATGTTTACTTTAACAATGTTGGGTCTGGGAGATTACTAGAGTGCATCTTTTATCTGGGCTGCCCATCTAAAAGAAGGGGGGGGTAAACTGGCATGGGATGACAAAGTATTCCCAAACCTCACCACCCTGCACAAGAACGTAACAAAAGCAATCACAGATTATGGAATATTTACAATTAATGAGACTCAGAGTGTATCTAATGTAGAAAACTCATTACGACCAACCCCCATTATGTTTACAGAGACACAAGTTACCTCACAACCGACCACAATACCTACCCCAATTGCCCAGTAGAAAAAACAGTGTGATCCAGACACCAGCCTTTATTTTGAGAGGTGTATCACCTTCTCCATCTATGTACAGACAGACTGTTGCTGCTAGTGTCAATGAAAATGTAAATGATGATATTTTTCCAATCTATAGTGAACAAACTATAACAGCTCAGGCACTACTATGTACTAATGATGATATGCGTAGAAAGTTTACAAAACCACCACAATCTTTTTTGTCTAATAGAAGACGTAAGAGGTAGGCACTCCAACACTGCTATGATGCATACCATGGGTTGGGGTTAGATACAGTTAAAGACCTACATCGCCCTGGGCAATCTAACAGCTGGTATTATGATATGAGTGCAACTGGTAAAAGAATAACCAACGGCAGTTGTTACGTTTGTTCATTAATCCCCCATGCTTCTGGAACACCCAAAATTCTAGTACCACAAGAGGCTCCCCTGGTAGAAGCTCAATTTCTCCTCCATCTTGCACTTTGTAGAATAAGAAATTCCTTCCAGGCAAGTACAGTTAAATTGAAACTCCTTCCACCAAATTATAAACTCTGCAGTGAAGGGTCACAGGGTCCGAACTGCTTTAGAGAACCGTTTCTGGAAATTGAAGGTGCAAACTTTGCAGAAAACAAATGACTACAGTCGACATACATGTGCAAGGCAGAGGCGCTGTGTTGTTTTTTGGATGAAAGACTAGACTGGAGGGACAGAACCTGTGCACAAACCTGGACAAACCACATCACCATGCTAAAATGGGTCAAAGCCCACAAGAAACCAATCCCGGTACGTCAAGAAGAAAGTTATGACCTGTGTTTCTATAGTGAAGGGAAGGTCCCTATGTGTTCTAACACACACTGCAACAGAACCCTCGTCATTCCAAATCTCCGGAAAGGCCCAGCTGCCCTCATGGAATATTACTGGGTGTGCAGTAAACAAGCGTACTTGCACCTACCGGCATCAAAGAGGGGTTATTGTTCGCTTGCAACACTTCATTCTGCGCTGCTGGTGATACCTGAAGAACACATCGAGGCGGGAGAGGTGCCGCAAGAATGATCAAGGGCACCTAAACCAACTGAAGCACAACCCCATTTATCAAATATTTTCTGACCATGAGCCACATCATCAAATCTCGCGAAAGAAGCATGCCTTCAAATATATATCTCAAGACGCTTCTGATCATCTGGCGTAAATACCGGAAGAATACAAACTCTTCAGCTCGGCAGAAACCTTCTTTGCATCACTCATCCCCGGTATCCAGACAAGAACCAATGCCAAGTGGCTCCAAATAGTGTACTGCAAGCTCATCCAATTGGCAAATGACACTGAAGAAGGATTCAACGTCATCAAAGTGGAACTCTGAGCACTACGGCTCATGACGATGCATAATCGGTATGTGGTCCACCTTCTAACCGCTATGGAAGGTGGTGTTTGCAAGAAAATCGAGAGTTCATGTTGCACATTCATACCTTCAGCAGATGCTGAAAATGGGACATTGTCACATGTGATTGCCGCAGTACATGAACTGGGAGTAAAAATGAGGAGAGATGACTGGTTCAGCATGGCCTTCAGCTGGGTACTGTTGCGGCTTGGAACAATCAAAAAAATGGTGGTGTCCATCATTGTGTTCTTCTTGCTGATTTTCTGTGTGTGTCAGTAAGGCCTCAGGTGCTGAACAAAGGCAGTACCGAGTACTGCAATGATGATGATGGTGACAATTGGCAACAGAAATTCCACCAATAAAGTGCCTCATAATACCAAAGAAGCCCAAGTGCAGACAGGTGAAACAAATGAGCCCAAATACTGCATGGTGGCAATATACAACACAGGAGATGTGGTAGATAACCTTTATCACACTACTATTTAGCAACCCCGAGATCTTGAAAATCATAAGGAGGTGTGGATAGACCTGGACAGGGATGGGGGATGTATTTATATGACATGCACTCCTGAGGAATATTCACAGCGCAGGAAAGTCTGAGAAGTGTGTCTAGAGCCTGGATGCCCATAAAAGGTACCCCTACCTGGGATGAAGCAGTAAAAAAGGCTGAAAAATGTAGACACACTGGGGGGGAAGGTATTTGTTACTTTAAGAGTTATGAAAGAGGCAAATGTTGAGGACGAGGTGGTCAAATCCTACTCTCCTCACCATTCCCACTGTGTTTAAACCATACGTAAGCTAATGGGGAGAGGGCCGCACCCCCACGGTACCTGATTGCATGATGTAACATAGAAATGTACCTGTAACACCTGGCCTACAGCTAACTAATGAACACCATTTTGTATTAGAGCAGACACCATCTTTTACCTAGGCCCAGCTCTCCTCATCCACACCGCCTCACACAGCACAGAGAGCCCAAACCCCCACCACTTCCCTGACTTGACTGCTCCATGCAAAGCCTGTTCCCACGGAAGCCCAATCATTTATTGTTGCAATTGCCCTGCATCACTTTCCCAGATTATGCTCACTGCAGAACGTGAGATCATAGCCAGCCGTTAACACAAAACTGCCCATGCTCTTTAGTGGTGGGGGAGGCGAACATGCAAGGGCATAAGCTGCAAAAAGGGAAGGGGATGGGAGAGGGGCCATGGCACAGGCAAGTGCTCTTGAGGGAGTCAAAAGGCACTCTGCAGTGAGCCACGTGTTCATTTAATATAGTTGTTCATGCCCATAGGTTAACACGTATTTCAGCCTAGAGGCCTTTTTCAAAACCAGACATGTGCTATTATAACATAAACATATAAACAGAATCATAACATAACCATATCCCAAACAGAGAATAAGGGGTTGGATTATGGTAAGATTCAAGAGGTATGCAAAAATATATAACATAACACAGAGACAAACAAAACAGGGAAAACAACAAAAGTAAGGTTTTAGATACTCATAAAATGTCATATATCCAATCACATACACATAGTAATAGTCTCTGCATCTCTAAAGGTCAAATCTCAAAGTTATATTACGTAACCCATTAACCACACTGCCCAATATTGAATATAGGATGAGAAGTCCAAGCCATTCTTCAATTACATTGAACTATCATTCACTGCTGTTTTACACATTATAAAGTAGATCCCAATTTGATACCTGTGTGTTAATTAGACTATACATAGACACCATTCCAGTCCACACGTCTGATTTCTCATAACACCACTTAATTCATTCACCCAAAGTCTTATGATACAGCCTTTGTAGTTACTAGGTTTCTTCTCGCGTACTAAAATGTCCTGGGATAGTTCCCTCAAGACCTGTTAAAGAAAAACTCTCTCTCAGGCAACACTATGTGTGAAGCCTTAGTCGAGTTGACTCATCTATTTATTTATTTCTGTTAGGTCTTTACTAGCAATATAGTATACCGTATTCAGCAGCAACTTGCCCTAACCCACTCCCTCTAGTAGTAGTATGGTGCCCTTTCACACTGTTTCCAAAAACCTGTTCTTGTATAATCAGTATGTCCAAACCCATCCCATTTCAAACAGCTCAGTGTTCCCAATGCTGTTATTGTATGTATTCCCAAAATTACGTACTCCTTGCCTGAATATCTTTGACTCCTGCATTGCAACAACAGAAGCTCGAGCCCCCCAGTTCCCTCAAGCCACTTACTAGAATCACCCGGGTTTAGATCCCTGTCTCGCAGCCGCTATTTTGTTTGTTTTTATACTTTGTGTTCCGGTCCTAAGCTCTGCCCCCTACGCGCTCATACCAATTTCGAGTGGGTGTGTTTAAACCTTTGCAGTTTGAATGCCACATTTGTATTCAAGCACAATTCTTGTGCCACTTCCTACTACATTACATCCTAGTTGTTTTACCAATTTCTATTTTCTTTCTTGTTGTTTCGAGTAGGCTTATATTGAATGGGCAATAAGGGACTGACGGAGTGGCTTGAACTAAGGAACAATTGCTGTTTAATTCAGTTTTTCGTCAAGCAGGATGAACAAAACAAAAAACGAGAAAAACAATAGAGAAGAAGCCCCTGTAATGGGTCTACTACAGCTTGTGTTCAACCTACTACCACGCCTACCACTCATAGTGCTCCAGTTTCTCCAGCCGCAGTGTCTTCTGTAGAAACAGATCAGCCTCCTGTGCAGCGTCAGGAGACGCTAACACCACTTATGTTCCTTTGCCCGCTACCACTCCCCCACCACCCTCACCGCCTCAGTACCAGAACCTCCCTAACTGTGTAGCAACTGCCATTGCAAGGGTGTTGGGGAACAGGGACAGAAGTCCCAGGCCCCTCAGCGCTTTAGGAAGAGGTGATTTTAGAAGGACATGTTGTAGGGAGGCTAGGAGAATGAAGGGGGGTCACCCATATGAGCTGGATTGTAGTGGAAATGTAGTGAATTCTGGTACTAGTATCACGTGTGTAACGAAGCTCCATTTTAGAAGGTAGACCCCATCTTGAAATTGAGGCCTGCTACAATAGCTATGCCAGTGCACTTACATCCAGTCCTGAAGTTTAGAAGAGTGTACATTTGGTTTCTTCTAGAAGCCTGGCAGCTCTACAGAAGATTAATTTCTTGAAGGCACACAGTTCTTTATTGTGTCTTATCATTAGCGCATGCAACCCAGAAAGAATGTGCCCTGCAAGGTCAAGAGAGGGCCCAAAGGGATCTTTGAAGAGCTATCCCATAAGAAGGGAGGTTAGGGCTTTATGCCTTCACCAGTGCAGATCTCTAAGTTATAGCGGCCCGAGACCCCCTTGCCCAGGATACAGACATTTAAATACATTGACCAGCTCAAGACCCCTGGTCATAAAACTGTAAAGTGGCCCATCGATCGGAGTGATCAGAGACAGGGACGGACTGCCCCCCACCCTTAGTTCATGTGTTTTGTGCTGCAAGGTGCCAGGGGAGAAGGTACCAAATCTATGCTGTGGGTGGGAAAGTTGTGGAAGCGCTGCCATGTCTTGGATGGAACGGGGTTTCAGGTAGTTTGGAGAAGTTATCATGACCTCGAAAGTAGCTGCCTTGCTCATGTCCTTGGTACCAGGTGCACCATAGAAGCTATGAAATAATGAATTGTGTAACCAAATTGAGTCTTCGTACTTTATAAAAAAAGAAGAAGATACCCACGTGGAAGGAGATGGACAGAATTTGCTGGGACGAATCGCCTGCCATCTTGTATGGAGCAAGCTATATGTGTATAGGTTTGAACTAACCAGCTACCTAGATTTGTAACCTGTGTGAAATACGTCTCTTGTGACACTGTGTATCCTTAAAACCCATTGCTTATGCTGTTTTTGTCAGAGCGGTCCGTGGTAGAGAAGTTCTTTGCTGTCACATATTTGTATTTTTGTGAGAGTAAATATTGTTCTCCTTGGAAGAGGTGTGCTTGGCCTTTTTTCCCTAGTGGGTTGTACTTTTTCTGGTGTGAGCGTTGAGGGGCTGCTCTACAAATTGGTGACCCTGATGTGATCCCAGATTTTCTGCAGAGGCAGAGGATTCCAGGCTCTACATCTGGAGGGGCCGCGCCCACCTGCAGCGACCAATTCCAAGCGTGCAACCCGTAGTGGTGTAGAGGAACCATGTTGACAGAATTCCTGTCTGTTATTTGGAGTGGGGCACGTCTTCTAGGAAGGAAAAGTTTGTTAATAGGACCCCGTGATGTAGGAGTTCGGGTGAACACCCAGAAGTAAGTATGCCACTTGTAGGTAAAAACAATGGGAGGGGATGCTGCGATGGAAGTGGGGTAATCGAGGAAAAAGTGCGTGGGTTTGTGTGTGTGTTCAAGACGAGGGGGTGAGAGTGTATGGTGGAACAGTGTGTGACTAAGTTGAGTAATGTGTAAAGACCATGTGGCGGTTATATATATGTTTTATTATATTATTATTAATGGAGAATTGGAATCCTTTCTGAGGTAGGGGAGAAGATGGCACCATATTTTGAAAAAAGCTAAGAAAATACAAAAGTAGAGCCTCTGTTTAATTAGAGGGCTCGAATTCCTGTGCCCAATATATTTCAGCTCGGGGAATAAGGTGAAGTAGTGGTTGTTATTTTGGTTTATTGTTTAGTTTGTTGTTTTAGTGTTTAGAATTTATTCTGTGCAGTAGGAGGGGGCTGAGGAAGGGCCTGTGGAAAAATGTGTGTTGTGTGTGGGGAGAGTGCGTGTCTGCGTGTCGTGATTTGGGAGAAGTGAATTTAGGTAGGGGGTGACAGTGTAGCAGAAGCGAAGAACCGGTAGGAACACTTCAGATGAATTATATTATGGTGTGATATAAAGTTTTTTTAACATGGGGTAGTTACACCATTAGAGTACATGAGTAGTCATTGCCATTGTATAAGGATACAATTAAGAAATATCATAAGAAATGGGTGGCGGAGACACAAGGGGGAATGTTCCGCCCATGGCCAGAACAGGGTATGAATAATAGAGGGATACTGGACCACATGTACACATTCTTAGCTGCCAAATATAAAGGTAAAAAGAGATTTTAGAATTATGGACAAAAGTGGCGGACATAGAAGAAAATGATGATTGTAAATCCCAGTGTGACAGCAGCCTAACTTCGAGTGTAGCTAAAGCAGCAGTATCCGAGGAAAAACAGTTGCCTCCTCTACCAGTAGGATGTTACCCAACCCTTCCCACTACTGGTTATACCAATCCAATGTATGTGTCCCTGTCAGCCACAGTAACACCCCAATCTGTGTTACCGCCCCATACCAAACGAATTCTACCGCTGCTGTACCAATGGATAGGAAACCACAGACAGAGTTAAGAGGATTTAAAGGCAGCACATATGGAACTGGTGAGGCTGAGGGCCCTCAGGTAAGGATGGAGAAAATCAGGGTGTGGATTAGACAAATAGAATGCCAGAGACATTTTGTTTAGATTAGATAGTACCGCATGTTCACATTGAGAAGGAGAAGGGGAAGTGTTATGATGGGGAGCAGGTGCAAGTGGATCTAGGTCACATGGCCAAAGCCTCATCCATCTGGCGCCTTCCAGGTTGCCACTCTTTTTTCCCACTTAGCAAGCCCTACCCACCTGGTGCCTTCCTGGTTGCCACTCTTTTTCCCTACTTAACGAGCCATCCAGCCTCTTTTCATTTGCACATGGGGAGCAGGTACAAGTGGATCTAGGTCACCTGGTGCCTTCCAGGTTGCTGCTCTTTTCCCCACTTAGCAAGCTGTGCCCACCTGGTGCCTTCCTGGTTGCCGCTCTTTTTCCCCACCTTCTTAGCCCTGCCTCTTCTTTCCTGCTCTTAACTCTTAGATCAAGGGCGTCTCTCGCCCGGGCATCCGAAGCAAAGGGCTGACAAAGAAAAGGACAATTCCTGTTTGGACCTGCTCGGACCAGGAGGACCCAGGGTCTGACCCCTTGCTCAGACAGCAGGTAAGCATGCATCAACACGTGTTTACTCCCTCTGTCCCCACAGGCCATCCCCACCCCCTCAGGTCCCCCTGTGATGTTCTGTAGTGCCCCCTACCATCTCCCACATAGGTGTTGCCTGTTCAGTTTGATTCTTCTACCCTGCTCCCACTAACCCCACCAAGTCCACTTCTGCAGGAGTCTGCCCAGATACATTCTGGTTTCAATGCTGGATTTGACTTTTATGGACTTCATTGATTCACGG
The DNA here is from genome assembly GCF_040938575.1 of Ambystoma mexicanum. NCBI lineage: Eukaryota > Metazoa > Chordata > Amphibia > Caudata > Ambystomatidae > Ambystoma > Ambystoma mexicanum. The sequence continues at coordinate 723,059,103 of NC_090924.1, forward strand.
TGCTTCACCCTTTCTCAACTCTCATGCTGGACTTCCTTTACATCATGCACTCATTCCTGGCCCTGAATCATGATCTTCCCATCTTCATCTTGTATCCTGGCTTGCAACATTATGTGTTACTACTGACTTCTGAAATTGTATGCGCTCTCCCCTTTTGCATCTCCCCTCTTTTTGTCTGCTTACTCTCTGTTCTCTCCTCCTCTCCGTTCCCCGTTTTCCTGTATTCTCCCCTTCTCCCTTGACTTTATTCAATGCTTATACTCTATCAGATTTGTCCCTGGACTTAGTAAGATAGCAACTTCGTCTGTCTCCTCCCCCTCACCTTACTTGTTTTCTTTTCCTCCCCTCCTTCCAGCACTGTCTGAAAAGTCATCAGGCCCAGTACGATAGTCGCTTGTTTTGTTCCTCCCCTCCTTTCCTGCAACCCTCTCCCTCACCTTTTATTTTTCTCGAGCTGTACCAGAAATGTTGTCAGGCCTAGTACGGCCTAGTAGTCACCTGTCTGTTTCCATTGCCTTCCCACTCTCCACCTCCCTTCCTTATCTATGTCTTAGCTCTTGCACTATCTGAAATGTCATCAGGCCTAGTACGACAGTGAATTTCACATCCTTACTGTTCATGGCATCTAAGATTGTCATTGTATTTTCCTTTGTTCCCTCCCTTGCCTTGAAGCACTTTTAAACACATTGGGCCTCATTATGAGTTTGGAGGTAGCCATGCCGTTTTTAGCGGCATGGCTACCCCCAAACTCGTGTCTGGGTCCCAAAAATGGGATTTACCGGGCCATTCTGACATTTGCTGGCTTTTTATCTGACCATAAAGGCAAGTAAATGTCAAATTGGTCAGAGCAAAGTGGTCTACCTTCGTCATAAGGTAGACAGAGGTGAAATAAGGGCAATGCCTAGCAAAGTACAAGCTCGGCCACCCCTGCTATGCAAACCCAGATGAGAGCCTTCCTAGGTCTCACTGGGTACTACAGGAAATTCATAGAGAACTATGGGACCATGGCTTCTCCCTTGAATGTAGTCTCCTCTCCAAAATTCCCTAAAAAGGTTAGATGGAATGAGGAGTGCAGTCAAGCCTTTGAGAACCTGAAGAAAGCCCCTTGTCAAGTTCCAGTCCTAAGAGCTGCTGGTTATCACCAACCCTTCATTGTGTAGACAGACGCATCCAATACAGGAATAGGTGCAGTCCTTAGTCAACTGGATGAGAAAGGTAGGAAGCACCCCATTTGCTTCATCAGCAGTAAGCTGAAGGAACCAGAAACAAGGTGGGCAACCATTGAGTGTGAGTGCTTTGCTGCTGTGTGGTCTCTGAAGAAGTTTAGACCATACTTCTATGGATCTACTTTTGTGATGCAGACAGACCACCAACTCTTGAGATGGTTAATGCAAATGAAAGGGGAGAACCCAAAACTACTAAGATGGTCAATCTGCCTGCAAGGGTTTGATTTCACCATTGAACACAGGTCAGGATATCACCATCAAAATGCTGAGAGTCTCTCTAGGATGTTTATAACCGACTAGAGTGAAGAGATTCATCCAGGAGTGGATTAAATACTCCTGTCCCTTAGTCTGGGGGGGTGCGTGTTAGGGAGAATTCTCCAGAATGGCTAATTTCCCTTACCTACTGAGTCCCTCAGCATCTTTGCTGGATTTATAGGATTTGTTTGTGAGTGTGAGACTTTTTTTTCCACTCTTACATGTGTTTTTGCTGTGTGTTGTACATTTTTGTGTTAATGAACCTACTCCATAGACATAATCTTTTTACTGTGTGTCACACAGCACCTTTAGTGCAGTGACACAGGGTTGTCTTTTTATACTTCCCTCTTTTAACTCCATTTTCTGGGACTGACTACTGTCTCCCAGAACATGTAAAGTTGCCATTGACTTTACTAGTCTTTTTAAATTTACAGACCCAGTACAAACTATCTTCCCATAGAGTACTGGAAGGCTTAATACTTATCCTTTTTTGTCTGATTCTCTTGAAACATAATTTCGTTCCCCTTTCTCTAAGATTTAGCTGGTGGCAATGGTATCTACCATTTGTATTTTACTGCGAGCTATGAAAATAGCCTCGGTATTGTTAGAGGCTATTGTGGTATCCTTGAATTTTAATCTGCTGGACCCCTTTTAATTTTATTTGGTTCTGGTTGGGTTTATTCACCATTTATTTTTGTAAAGGTCTTTCTCGTGTTTTACTCTGCGTGCCAAACCAGGTTTGGTTCCTTTGTTGGCCGTCCTTTGGCGGGCTTCTGCACAGAAGCCCTCCTTAGGCACCTGAGTGTCTGGGTGGACAGGATGTGAGGGAGGGGTTTGAGGCCCCTTGCACAGGGTCTTGATTGGGGGGTTATTGTAGTGTATTAAGATTGTGATTTTCTGCTGCTTTATATTAGTGAGTTGTTTTATAACTGATGGTGTAAATAAATGTATATTCTTTTACTCAGAAACCTTGAATCAGTGTTTGTTTGAACCATTGTAATTGTTGTCCTTTGTGTAACTTCTGATACTGCTCACTTTACTCTTTTCATAAATCTGGCTGCTCAGCCATCACTACCACTTTACTGTGTAGTACAGGCTTGTACCAAAGGTGAATTTGTGCTTACACTTGTAGTCTTAATTGTGTGTGGTGTTCCCGAAGGGTACTGCATATGATTCTGCCTAACAGGTGATAGGAATGGTGAGAGCAGGCAAGGGATGCTGGAGGAGGGATTGGGCAGTGCAGGGTGGTAGCCCTGGGCAAGATACCAGGATACAACAATGAGAAAGAGGGGAAGGTTTGGTAGGCACATGGTGAGAAGAGACAGGGGGCACAATAAAAATGTGTTTATTGGTTGGATGTGAGAAGAACATAATGATACCATTTGACATTGGACCGTGGGCCGTGTCCAAAGCTACAGGTGGGTGAGTAGCAAGTTCTTGATATCAGTAGTTAAAGCAGAATCAGCGCTGATGTTAGAGTTTGGTGTAGTGCTGAATCTGTGTAGTTCCATTAGGGTGTGCAGTGTGATAGGTCACCAGAAAATGCAATGATAAATCACAAATCAATCAGGGTGTGCATGGTGATTGTAAACCAAAAACTTGATAGATCATAACTCTGCCAGCGGGCACATGGAGATATGAGACCAAGAGAATATTAAAAGAAGGACAAAAGGGAACAGTAAATCTGTCAAGAATGATGGAGGAAATTAGATAATGTGCGTCAGTTAAGGTTCCAGTGTCCCTACCAGACACTAACAAAGCCAAACAGCTCCATCTCTTGACTTTGCAGCCCTTTACGAAGACATCCAATGAGAGATGCCTAAGGGAAGTGGAAATGAGGCTGTTGCATGCTTCAGATGCCCAAACCCTGCCCTGCATGACCTGTTCATGGAAGTTGTCAGACAGGGTAAAGCAGGTAAAATGACTCTGGGCCTGCAGATTGCATTAGGATCAGCCACAAACAGTGGGAGCCAACCACAGAGCATTGGGTTCTGCAGAAAACTGCCATGATCACCTTTCTAGAGAAAAAAAGTGGTTTGAACACTGAGCACACCCTTTTATCTATAGTGAACTATATAGGCTCTGCTTGTGTAGTTGGGTTGATAGTGATCATTTTTAGTGAAATTCAAGGTGCAGAGGAGAAATAAACAACCCTGGCATCTAGGTTGCGGAACATGAACTAACAGAGGAAAGTTCCCACTTTGGAAACTCACGTCCCCTGCACACAATCTGAGGTCTGGGATTCCAGACTAATAGCAGCTTTGGTTATGATTGTGATATTTTATCAGAGATAACTTAACAGTAATTCAATATGAAACATATATACATAGAAGCTAATTTCAAAAATGACAATTTTTTTGTTGATTAGAGTAATTATCTTCTTTTTATTCATGGTGTTGATGTAAAAAAGCCCAAAGCGTTTCGAGTGAATACTCTTCTTCAGGGGCATAAGTGATTCTACGGAGAAAATACATATAAAGCATATTTCAGTCAATTTGTAATAATAACAGTGTCTATAGTTAGTAATGCCTCATGATACACTTAATTGCATATGTAATAGGTATTATATTATTTGATGAAAAACCAAATGCTAATAGGTAGATATCTGGTCTCTAACATCTGTTTTTAAACACAATAATCATGAACAACATGATAACCTAAAACCATTGGCTAACCAACTGATATGTCCAATTTGACAATCCGGTAATTCTTGTATTTATATAACCGATTTACATTTAAAATTTAAAATTTTAAACCAAAAGATACAATAACATTAATGTATTTCTAATGGGGAGATAATAATGTCGCTAATCTTGTGATTTTTAGAATGTTTTTCTTGGCGCAACAGATAGTCACACGTGTAGGACATCAACCAGATGCCTGTAGTCTGCGAGTGCATTAGCTGAAAGTTAGGCAGCAGAGTTTGGCAGCCCACGGCAGGAATTTCTGCTTTACTTTCCTGCAGAAGTCTCTTTTCCCTGCTTGTGCCTGTGTGAAGGAGGAGCCAACCTACTTAACCTGCCTGCCTGCCGCGGAGCGGCCGCGGAGTTCATCAGCAGAAATCAGCAGTCCAAGGCAGTCTCCGGCATGCAACGGAAATGCGACGGACTACAGAAGACGAGGGGCGGCATCTTAGAAGTCAACGCCACCGAGGAGATATCAACAACGGTCTGGAGCACAGAAGCCTTATGAAACCGTTTTGCCCCTTTCCAACAGGAGTTTCCGATAAGACCGTAACTGACAAACCTGGCGAAAACACCTCATACACGAACATGTTGCTGCAAAGTATTTCAATGCATTCATTTATGGAAACATCAGACCCCCTTGTCACGTAGTCTGTCCCCCCTTACCGTCTCTTGTCGGTTCCATGTGGGGACCAACCCCAGGGGACCGCGTGGTGAAAGAGCAGGACCCCCTACATTGTAGCCATCTAGTCCATCTGCCCACTGTTGGTGAGGATGTGGGTCCTTGCAGGAGTGGGGGGACGGATCGAGGACTGGGGATGCGGGTGTATTCCCAGCACAGCTTCCGCACCCTCAGACGCCCGCGACTGCATCACCTGCATCGTTTGCAGTTTTGGAGTCTTTGGTGTAGATCCCCCACCCTGAACAGAAAACGTCAGTCGGGCCCACGACAACAAGTGACACTGACACTGTATTGATAACAGGAGATCTTGTAAAATACACAGGAACCTTGGCCGAATCAGATGATGTACTACGTGTGGAGCTGTCTCCCTCTAGTACTTTTAAAACCATACACATTGAAGCTCATGGGGGTTCTAAATCGCCCTTGAACTTGGACCTAGATCCACAAGGAATTAACAAAACGTATGTGATAATTGACATTCACCCCATACCCAACATGACAGATATTGGGAGCACTTCTCCACACTCACCTGAAGACGAACTGCAAAAAGTAGACCTTATTAATCATTCAGAACCCACTAAAGAGATACCAGATACTTCAAATATTGTCTTTGAACATAGCGAACATCTGGACGTAATAGATGACCCTGAAAACGGCTTAGAGTCAACGGATTTGGACACTCTTCAAATAAATCAAAAAGAAACAACAATAACAAACAAAAAAAAACAGAAAACACCGGCTTTAAGGAAACATCATTTATCCGAAAAGAAGATTTCTAAACCAACAAATAAAAACGGAATGACGCGTGGACACTACCACTAATCTTAAAGAAAAAGGAATCACTTCAAAGACCAAAAGATAGCGACGACAAATCATTAAGAACCTACAAAAAAATTAACAAAAAAAAAAAAGAACGTACCAGAAGATTCCGCTCTCCTACAGTTCTTCTTTAAAAGAAAACATGAAGAACAGCAAGCTTTTGGTGAACTATCAGATGTGGAAATACTACAAGGTGTGAAACAAACCCCAACTTGGAACCAATCGGTCCCACAAGTCTTCTCGTGGGTAGGCACAGTCACAGAGACAAAAAGGAACACTCAACAAGAACTTGTACATGGACAACTGTGCCTTCCACAAACTCTGCGACTGACCAACGAACAGGAGCCGCGCTCTGACGTTAATAGATATAAAACAAACCTGGACAATCCTCAGAATAAGGGGGATAAGGGCCCTGAGACTGACTTGGAAACAAGTGCACAGGAAGACAATGTGGAAATTCAAAAACTACACAAGAGAGCTCCCCTCATACATCTCTGTGCGGCGAATTTGCTAACTCCCCCATAAACCACAACACTACAGAGGACCCCAAGGCTAACAAGAAGGATGTGAAAGATCATACGACATCAGTGATATCCATGGATAAAGAAGTATTAAAAGAGCTACCATTGGATCCAATAACCGCTAGCTCTACTCAAGAGCCCGCCCAATTGAAATCACTAGCGCCCAAGGATACATATACGCCTTCTGTCAACAGACCAAATGACTTCACTCCAAGAGTTAACAGAAGCTTAGACCCTGTAAATATATCCACACATCTGTCCTCAAGAAGGAGACCATCGGCCAGACTGTCGGAACAGACAGAAAAGGACACATTATCTGAAAAAATGGATCTGATGGCCTTGATGTCCACCTTTACAATTGCTTTGGCGCCGTTCTCAAAACTCTACGAGGGAATCAATGATACACTCAAGGATCATTCTACATTGATTGCAATGACACACACGAAAATGACCTACTTGGAAGGCTACATCAGGGCATGTGAAAAACTGAAAAAACCTGTAGCCAAGAACACCCTATACACCAGAGACACTGGCAAAATTCAAATGAAGGACCAAAGTACAGAAACAGAAAATGTGATCCTACTATCAACAACTACCCAAAAGTCATTGACGAGAGAGAATGAACTGGACAAATTGAGAACACCTCATGAAAATTAAACGGAAGAAGTGTCCTCACTCTGCAAACCTAAAGAGATAGGCTTGAACAAAAGCACAGTTCATCTACAACTAACCTGCCACGGCAGGGTAAAAACAAATATGGAACAAAAAGATACAAGACCACTGAAGCCAACCTAAAAAAACAATGCTAAATGGTTGTGTAATACTGGAGTTGAAAGGGACAAAAAAAAACAAGGGATAGAAGAAGCACTCCCTACTCAATCACAGAACATGAAAGTACTTAAAGAAGATATATATCCAGTTTTCCTGCCATCAATGAATGCCAAAGGAACAGGAACGAGGAGTGTAACCTTCGTAGAGAAACCGGTGCATCGCATATCAACCGTCAATCAGATCGACGAAAATGAAGACAAGAGGGCTCTCTCAGTCTTAGCGCAAACAGGAGTCACAAAACAATTGAAAACGGTTTCAACCTTAAAACCTCTTATCTCTAACTCTTAGAAAATGACTCTGTAGACCTGATGGACTTATCAGTGCATTCAAAAGAGGGCTCGGAGTCCGATCTTTATTGTCTGGGGGAGGTAAACCGACAACCACAAAAGTTAACCAAAGAAACCAATAAGGATAAAACGGGCATCAATTTTCCTCCATTCATGTCTTTGGCTGAAAGTAGGGAAAGGGTGGAATTGATTTACCAAGGGAGGATGATTACCACAACCCATTATAAGAATTGGTCCTTTATGGAGTCAAAAAACTTTCAAGATTATAACTTACCAACTGTCAACCGTCATTCAGACTCCCTGGGGGAGAAGAAAAATAGCTCATCAACCTCCGAGGAAAGAAAGAGACGGAGCTCGAATCACGACGCAAAAAGCTATAATGAAAGTGAAAAAAGGAGAGGTCAGAAAGACCACAGAAGAACATAGTCAAGAGAGAGAACAAAAAAGGGGGAAAGGCTCATTTACAAGGAAAAAATAAAAAGTGAAAGAAACTTCCTTCTTAAAGCAATTGAAAAATCAGATGCAATAATCTTAAACAGGAGAAACATTATGACCCTGTTCTATTGTATCCCTTCCTTAAGAGTAATCAGAACAGAGGACATAAATATCCTGGAGTTTGGAATAAAAGGAAAACTGGATAACGTCTATCTACACGTATCTTCTTTGGTGGTACGTTTACTAATAATAAGCTTCATAATACTAGGCTACGACCTAACAGAATGTGGTACAAACGTCCAGACATCAGATGCAAACCACACTCCCAAAACCCACACTGATGATTTGTACAAATCCTCTTCTAAAGAGCAAACAACGACACGTCCCTGTCCCAGAAAAACAGACTCTAAAGAGGTCACAGTTCAGGACTCTGTGCAATTAGAGAGAAAAGATGACGAAACCCTGGAAAAAATCTGGAAGGAGACCAACTTTTATATGATAAAACACCAAAAGGTCCTCATACATCATCTGAAACTGACAGTACCAAATTTTACTTGGATCCCTTGAACGTGGGTCGAATACCTAAAGGCCCGCTCCCGAAACTGAGGATAGCATTTGCACCAGAAGTAGAAAGACCTGGATCAAATATCAAAAAAACAAGGTCAAATTACATAAGGGAATCAATGAACTTGCATTTCAAGACCCATAGAGTTGGGAAAACGAAGCTAGCAACCCCAGGAAGGACTAGCTATGGAGGACCAAATTGAGACTGTTCGAACCAAGGGGATTTCTCTGAAGTTCGGCTTGTGGAATACAAGAGGTTTTGAACACCTATTGAGACCCTCGGATGTTCGATTGAGGGACTATGATATATTATGTCTCCAAGAGACTTGGCTAAGAGACCAACCGTACATGGACGGATTTGAAACTTACCTGGCACTGGCGGCAAAGGGACTTTTTGGCCACCCTTCTTCTGGCCTTTTGACCTTGGTAAGGTCATACAAAGAACTACAAGTTATAAAGGTGATAGAATTGTCTTTATTTTTTCAGGTCCTTCAACTTAAGTGGGAAGGAAGTCACTACCATTTGATCCGTCCTAGTGACGCAGAGATTATAATAATCAATTCCTATTGGAACCCCTTGGCTCAAAGTGATGGACAGTTTCTAAATAAAGCAAATCTCATCCTTCAGAAAATGTCCTCTGATTACGACCTGTCCCATCTGATAATATGTGGTGACTTAAATCTAACATACCCAGACGTTATACGAGGAAACACTACCTGTTGCCCTAAAATACTGGCAATTAAAAGAGGAGTCAAACGGGCAAAAATAATGAAAGTGTACGACATGTATAATCTCCATTTTCTAAGACTAAAGAAGGAAGATTCTGTGCCAACTTGGGAAAAAGGTGCTTCGACAGCCATATTAGATCATATTTTTGTCACCTGAGAATTTCTTTCCCACATCACCAAATTTCAAATCGTACCCTCCAAAAATAGTGATCATAACATGCTAGACTTCACGTGGACATCATTTCAGAAGAAAACAATACAGATGAAGTTGTCTATTGAAGAATCTGGTGGAAGAATAAAACTTAAAGTTAACACAGGAGATGTGGGAAACCTGGTTGAAAATTATACCAAGGTTGACACAAATAAGATCCAAACTACCTCTGATTTTGAACAACATCTAAACATGTACCGATACATGGCTAAGAACTCAAATGAAATCTGAATGGTATAAGCGATACATATGATAAGGCTTTGGTCGAAGAGAAGAAAAAACAGAGGCAAGCAATCCATCTGTCAAAGAAAACCAAGTTCATAAAGGGCATACAGTCAGCAGTTTTAGGGAAAAGGTCTTATAAAAACTGGTTAAAAGCACACAAAGCATCTATGTACCAAGAAGATGCAGAAACATTTTTATGACTCATAAACGGGCGAAAATCGAGGGATTTTTGGCAAGCCATAAAATCATGGACAAATGGGACAGTGAACAAACTACACAATCACGTCAGTGAACAGAATTGAATGACCCACTTCATAGAACTTTTTAAAAACCTAAATATAGGGAATTTATAACCTCAGACCAAGTCAGAAGTGGAATGGACATTACCCATTGATGTAACATCTATTGCAATAAAAATCCAAAAACTGAAAAATTCCAGGGCACCGGGGCTGGACGACTTAACAAACGCCCACTTGAAATAAACTCCGGAGAAATGGGCCTTGTTTACCAGAGTTGTCTGTGATACAATTATAAGAACAAAAACAATACCCTTATCTTGGAAAAAAAACAACTATAGTTCCAATCTACAAGACCAGTCTAAGAGACAACCCTAAGAACTGTAGACCAATAGCGTTGCTCGACGTTATTGGTAAGCTCTTTGATTCAACGTTATTAGAGCTTTTTAAAAAATGGGCTGAGGAAACAAAAGTCACCGACCCATTCCAGTCGGGGTTCGTTAAAAATGTTGGAACCTTAGCAAACATCCTCCTAATTAACACCTTAAAAGGGAAAAACAAAGAAGGTGGACCTCCGATTTACATGGCCTTTGTTGACCTGGTCCAGGCTTTTGACCAGGTCAACAGGGAGCTTTTCTGGAAAAAGCTGAAAACAAATGAATGTCCATACAACATCCTGGAACAAATTCAAGCTCTTCACACTGAAACTTCAATATCTGTGAGATAAGACCAACTGGGAACCATCTCTAAACCCATTCGAACATCGAGAGGAGTTAAGTGGGGCTGCCCATTGGCACCTACCCTGTTCAACGCCTATTTATGGGATTTCAAAGAAACAGAGTCTTTGGTAAGATCTTTCCTGCCAAAACTGGGTGGGATTAAGATTTCTCGTCTTCTATACGCCTACGATCGAATCATCTTTGATCATGCACCTATAGGCCTGCAAAGGCAGCTAGACAACATGAGTGCGTACGTAAGAAGAAACAACTTGGAAATCAACATGACCAAAACACAGATAATGACATTTCAAAAATCAGGGAAATAAAACACCAATTTCACATGCATTCTGGAGGGAGCAAAAATTCAAATATCTGGGTGTCATTATAAGTAATAATCCCACAGTAAAGAACATGCAAAACCTGTTGGATAAGACCAAATTACTGACGGCTCAAGCAAAGAAAATCGAAAGAAAATTCTGTAATTTTTCATTGCAACCGATCATGCAGATCTACCGAACGAAGGCTGTCCCCTCAATTGTTTATGGAGCAGAAGCCTTTTCAAACCTTCCGGACGATCTATGGCAGAAACTTGAAAGTTTTTTCTGGAGGAGCCTGTTGAATTTACCACCATCAGCTCCTGTGGCCCTAATTAGAAGGGAACTTTGTATATTCTCACTAAGTGCCACTCTAGAAAGAAACCGACTAATGCTCTTCAGAGAGGTGATCATTCCTAAACGATCAACAATCTTCAAGATTATCCATGACGAACTGCATAACACAAACTCTTCTTGAAATCATGGGCACCAAAAATCACTCACATCCTTACTGATATAGGATCAACAGAAACTGACCTTATAAATAATCCAACAAAAGTGATAACAAAACTAGAAACGTGGGATTGGATAAAAACTCAAGCTACAGCCTCCAAATATAAATCATGAGAGCTCGTTTGAATATCATCACAACAAACGAAATAAGAGCAATCAGCGGGATTTCAACTTCAAACTCATGTCGGTTCTGTGAAATGACAGACCAAAAGGAGAACATCAGACACCTGCTTTTAAACTGAAAAGGTTTGGAGAAAGAAAGAACGACCCACATGATCCACTTGTTTAAAGATCTAGAATACTACGATGAAGAGACTTGGTGGAATTGCCTAATGGAGAGAGAGAATTACTGCGACCATCGCAGTGACCCAATTTCTGCAGAATATTGACCTTACAAAAACCTAGAACAAATTGAAGTTTTCCTTGGAAAAATCAAAAGCTCTATTGTCAACCCATGATGATGACAATAAACTTAAACCTTCTCTCCCTCTCCTATGGACATTTCAAATGAAGGATGTAAGAATTTTTGTAAAAAAATGTGCAAACATTTAAAAAAAAAAAAAATGAGCTGTAAAAATATCAATGGGTAAAAGTGTATCCGCTTTTGTGCGTCTAGTCTAAATTAATTTAAAAGTGGATACACTTTTACCCATTGATATCTTTACTTGACAATTTTCAGCTAATACAGTCACAGACTACAGACATCTTGCTGATGGACTACACGTGTGACTGTCTGTTGCGCCAAGAAAAGCGTTCTACAAATCACAAGGTTAGTGACATCATTATCTCCCCATTAGAAATACATGAATGTTATTGTATCTTTTGGTTTAAAATTTAAAATTTAAATCGGTTATATCAATACAAGAATTACCGGATTGTCAAATTGGATATATCAGATGGTCAGCCAATGGTGTGAGGTTATCAGGTTGTTCATGATTATTGTGTTTAAAAACAGATGTTAGAAACCAGATATCTACCTAGCAGCATTTGGTTTCTCATCAAATAATATAATACCTATTACATATGCAATTAAGTGTATCATGAGGCATTGCTAACTAGAGACACTGCTGTTATTACAAATTGACTGAAATATGCTTTATATGGGCCTCATTACGACCCAGGCGGTAAGTTACCGCCTGGGCCGTGACTTTACCACCATGGCGTAAACTATGTTTACGCCATGGTGGTTGGCGGACTTACCGCCCCATTCCGACCTTGGCGGGGCGGTAAGTCCCCAATCCCCATTTACCCTTCCCCATTCCCATTTTTGCCCCATAGGGCATAATGGGAGTGGGGAAGGCGTTAATTACGCCACCGTAAATTACGGTGGCGTAATTAACTCCATGGTCCCTTAGCGCCATGGATTTTAACACCTGCTAAAAGCAGGTGTTAAAAGCTCCATGGCGCTAAGGGACCTCGTACTCAGGCGGTAAGGGTCGGCGCTGTTTACGCTGCCGTAAACCCCTTACCGCCTGGGTCGTAATGAGGCCCTATGTATTTTCTCTGTAGAATCACTTATGCCCCTGTAGAAGAGTATTCACTCGAAAAGCGTTGGGCTTTTTTACGTCAACACCATGAATAAAAAAAAGATCATTGATATAAGCAACCAAAAAATTGTCATTATTGAAATTATCTTCTATGTATTTATGTTTCATATTGAATTACTGTTAAGTTATCTCTGATAAAATATCATAATCATAACCAAAGCTGCTATTAGTCTGGATTCCCAGACCTCAGATAGTGTATAGGGGACGTAAGTTTCCAAAGTGGGAACTTTTCTTTGTTAATTCACCTTTCTAGACAACCCAATAATTAAATTAAATATGCATTCATTGTAACACGGGATCATCAGCATGGAGTATTAAATAACAACCTGAACCAAATAAACCAAATCAAATGGTAGTAATATGCATAGATTCAATTCATTATCACATTGGATTGGCTTTCCACAATGGATTTAAGACAACTTGCCTCATCAGGAGTTGGGCGGTAGTCCTTAAATGTGGCGGTAACGTTATTACCACCACAGTTAAGGGTCCGCCCAAACATGGGTCTGGCGTGTTTACCCCGAGCTCAGAGCACTCTCTACAGCTCTGTAATGAAAATAGAAAAGGGACAATGTCCTTTTTCTGAGTTCTCCATATCCATTTTCTCGGCAGGCACGGGTTGTGTAGGCAAGTTTGCCATAAAATAATCCCATATTAACCCCCAGATGACCGCCTAGCTTTAACTACCATGCTCTGAGGTGGGCTGACGGAGTAACAACCCTAAGCCCATGAGGCCAGCCCCAGACCTTTGTAGCTAACATTACAGTAAATGCAGATTCGATGTTATACTTTTTAAACAACAAAGGTCTGTTTATGACAGTGAGGACAGATTGAAAAATGTTCAGCACAATAAGGGCGTCTTTCAGTATAACTGCTTTGCATGGGAAGGGCAGAGTCTGGTATGTCCTGTTGTGGAAGGGCAGATTCCAATATAGACAGCAAAGGAAGGGTAGATTTCAGTAGAGACAGATAACACAGTAAATGACTGTGCTTAACCTTATGCCCAATGGTGTCCTTATCTACAAGCATGCATTCGTTTTGTCAATAGCAAGTTTATTTGTGAAATAGCAGCAACTTACTAATGTACTACATTGTTATATGCAAGTCAGACTTAGACCTTGAAAAGGTTTTTCAAATTGGTCAATAATCCCTTTCAAATTACGTGTTTTGTTTAAGACCATTAAAAACTACTAACCACATTTTAGCATCTGTATCTGAAGGCCGCTCACAAAAGGGCGATGTTGCAGAGAGCCATGCTGAAGGCCTCCATCTGCAAGACTGGCCCTCCATCTACCCCTTCTTCTGTCTTCTTTAGAAGGCCCTCCCCCTGCACCCACTCTCCAGCTCCACGTCCCTCCTGCTTCCCATATTCTCTCCTCCGACCGCACTCTCCGACCCTTATGACTGCACTTACCGGTCTTCCAACTGCTTGGCATGGCATATCCGTAGACCGTTAGGGGGAATTACATTGCACTATTGCGCATCAGTCTTTTTCCGGCGCACTTTAGTGCGCTGCGCTTCACCCAAGCAGTTTGTAGAACACAAATGGCAGTTTAGTCTGGTAATTTCAAAAAGGTTATGGTGCAGGCAACACATTTTTAAAAAAACATTCTCTTCATTGCCTTTCCAACTAAAACCTTTTTTTATTTGAGTATCTTTGCACATTTTCACAAAGGTGAGCCTAATTCTGACAATCCGAATTCTTGGGATGCACATTCAAACTGCATAAGGGTAGCCATTAAGGGCCTGATTTACAAAAATGTTTTAACATGGTAACGTCCCATTGAAAACATTTTTTGGAAAGCAGGACCACAATTCTTACAACACTCATGGTTCAAATCGAAAAGGGCGTGATAGTAGCAAACGAAACACACTTAGGACCCGATTCATGGAATTATTAGCACAGTGCAAGGTGACTTTGCACTGCCAACAAAGACCCTGGTGCACAGAGAAATGCAAAGTGCATTTTTGCAGTGCAAAGTGACCTTGCACCACTTTTGCATCGTTTGCACTGCAAAAATACACTTTGTACCGCTCTGTGAATCAGGGTTTTTGTTGGCAGTGCACCGCACAAACAATTCCATGAATCGGGCCCTGAATGAATGATAGCATTTCCTAGGTGTACGCTTCAGCGTGGCCTCTCTCCGGTTTTACTGAAGCAAATTGCGGTTTCATGACTATTTAAACATATTTCGAAGCAAATCACATTTCCGCCGCAACATGGCAACAATTCGTTTGAGTTGTGCCGAAGGCCTTACTCTCCACGAACGCAAATGGTACTGTCAAGGCAAAGTAATGTTCATGTTTGTCGATCGGTGTTAAGTGCAATTCCAAATGTCAAGCAGCCCATCTTGCAAGCGAGTAAGAAAATAAATAGGAGTCATTTTCGTGTTACTCTTTCATTTTTAATGTGCTATGTGAGCACAGACTACCTTGATTGATGCAGGGTAACACACACTATAGCCTCAATGAGAAGATTGTAATGTTACAAAAGAAATTAGAACAAGAAACGGGTTGCACTGTAATCTTTAAAACGTGATGACTTCTTCCATCGCTGAGAAAGGTTGACAGATTTACATCTGGTGTTGCGAGGAGTTGGGCCTCTGGAGAGTTCTCATCAGTGATGCAGCTCTTCCCAACAGTGACCTTTTCCTATTTGTTGGATGCATCACTGGACTAATAACAATTTGCACTCCTTTATCGTTATTTCTCCTCTATCTGTCGGTATGGAAGCTTCATGAATGCAGAAACTGCCTCTAAACTGGTCAGATTTTGTGTTTATTTTGGGTGCACAACGTCAGGTTGAATCTTTAGGAATGTCTACTCCGAAGCACAGTTTTCAGTGTAATATCTGTTCTTGGGTCAATTAACATATGTAGGAGGGCCCACCGTCCCTGTCAAGTTATGAATTCGCCTCAGGAATAATTGACTAAAAATACAGAAGCTGCCTGATACCTAGACAGGGTTTTTAGACAACAGCGACCTTAGAAAGGGAGGGTAGCAGCCTCCAAGAAACCAGCACTGTTTCTGTTCAGAAAAGGAGAGTACAGGATTAAGAGTGGGGCTTAGCGTTCCCACATACTGCCTAAATGTAGTACTACATTCCAGATCAAGGACAGCCAACCTACAGCAGGCACCTGCTGCCAGCATGGTAGCCTAAAGCAGGAGGGCCTCGAAGATGCACTGGCAGTCATGGTTGGCAGTCATGCCACAGCTTGGGCCCAGACCAGTCTCTTATGGTGATGCCAAGTCTCAGGCATCCATATTCCTGTGTTCACATCCTTTCAAGATCTGGGCTGGGAGAAGGACAGAAACACTGTTGTCTGTCCCCCCTTGATTGTGCTGTAGTTATAATAAACAGGATTAACTCCTTTCCGGGGAATGCAGTATTCACCAGAGTGAGGTATTATCCTTCCCACATACTTCAGACATGTATTTCTCCCCCTGATGAGTACTTGAATCATTTTCGAAAGGTGATTAGCTGAGGCACTTGCCATATCTCCTCCAGTTCCACGCCACTAGCCTGAATTATGCCTGCATGGATAGTCAATGGTGTGAGAAAAATCAGCCCCGCCTTTTTCCAAACACTGCCCAGAGAGTTCACTTTAAAACAGACACTTTTCAGTGAAAGGGTACGCTTTAGGAGGACTTCAGCGACCCACACCTCATATGACTACAAATATTGACAATGCATTACATTATTTTTGGTGTTTTGTAACAAACCACATGCAGAAATGTTGCGTTTCTGAGAGCCCAGAATAAATTAGTGTTGGGGGAAGGGGGTTCCAGAGGGGTAGGGTTTGTAGCTAGGGACTAGTGTGAAACAGAGAAAAGGCGAGAAACGGGAAGAAGACTACTCGCACAGCGTCACAAAAGTTTCCTTCCTCTAGTATGTAACTTTCGCCACAGAAATGTGTGTGTTTAAAAAACATATTATATTGAGATATGACTAACAGTGCCAATGGCTTATTGATTGATCATATATTCAAACAAAAAATCAGGATGGGAGACCCAAACTTTAAAGATTCAGGATAATTTTAGTTTAATATCTGAATTTTGGTGATGATACATATAATATATCAATTGTTAGCCGCCTAATAACAGACAGACGGACAGTTGTACTTTTGATATGTAGGTGTACCACTAGGTACCACCCTCAAGAGTGTGGAGGGTGCAAGCCTTCTGATTGTGCAAAATCTATTGGATACACAGTTAACAAGAGTTTACAATAGAAGAGTGAATGCAGCCCAGGACCTCAGTTAGTCCATGGGTATTGGCATAGGGAAAAAAAACACAACAGCAGGTGTATACAAGAATGCAAGGGGTGGAATTGTGTCATAGATCGACACTGTAGTGTTTCGGCCGCAGGGTACGAAGACTGGACGTAGGTGACTGGGATGGCCTTCTTCAGGATGGAGATGAAGGGATGAAACACTGTCCGTGGGGTATCTGTGGGATTCAATGACAGATAGTTTAGGAGGACAGCACCATTACCATCAAACCCGCTGACAAAGGCGGCAGTATCGTTCTCATGAACACCAAAGACTATAATAGAGAATGTTCCAGACTCCTGGCTGACACTACATCCTACAAAAAACTCGCCAGAGACACAACACCACGATTAAAGGAAGAAATCGCTAGTCTCACAAAACACACAGAGGAAGAAGGTTGGATATGTGACTAATTCCATCAGAATCAGTGGCCACTGGGCCACTGCCTTCACCTGACTTCCCACATGGTCGAAGACTCTCAGAAGCCCTTACCGCCGCACCGCTTGTCGGCTCACGGTAAGCTTCTGTTCACTGGTGCTTACTCTTTGCACCTGTCCTGACATTAATTGGTCACTAATAAGTTGCGCAAATCACCAATTAACTCTGGAGATCCCACTCATCCTAAACTATCTGTCATTGAATGCCACAGATACCCCACGGACAGTGTTTCATCCCTTCACTTCCATCCTGAAGAAGGCCATCCCAGTCACCTACGTCCAGTCTTCGTACCCTGTGGCCGAAACACTACAGTGTCGATCTATGACACAACTCCACCCCTTGCATACTTGTACACACCTGTTGTTGTGTTTTTTCCCTATGACAATACCCATGGACCAACTGAGGTCCTGGGCTGCATTCACTCTTCTGTTGTAAATCCTTGTTAACTGTGTATCCAAGAGATCTTGCACCATCAGAAGGCTTGCACCCTCCACACTCTTGAGGGTGGTACCTAGTGGCACACCTACATATCAAAAGTACAACTGTCCGTCTGTCTGTTATTATGCTAACAATTGATATATTACATGTATCATCACCAAAGTTCAGAGATTAACCTAAAATTATCCTGAATCTCAAAAGTGTGGGTCTCCCATCCTGATTTTTTGTTTGAATATACGTTCACCCTCCTGGGCATATCAGGACCTAGCCAGGCGCCCTGTATTACCTGTTCCTAGCACAACCCACAGTTGTAGGACTAGCTATATCCCGAGTATGGATTAACAGCTTTACTCTATTATACCAGAATGGAAAAAGTCAATATAGTGGCCCTCATTAGGACCCTGGCGGAGTGGGTTTCCGCCAGCGCTAATCGCGGCGGACCCGTCCGCCGTACTACGAGTTCCCTTAGCGCCATGGAGGTTTTCTCCGCCTGGTTTTACCGGGCGGAGAAAACCATGGCGCTAAGGGACCTCGTTGTTAATTACGCCGCCGTACTTTACGGCGGCGTAATTAACTCCTTCCCCACTCCCATTATACCCTATGGGGCAAGAATGGGAATGGGGAAGGGTAAAATTGGGATTGGGGATTTACCGCTCTGCCAAGGTCGGCATGGGGTGGTAAATCCGCCAACCCCCATGGCGCTATCGACGGCTTTCCGCCGTGCTTCGCGGTGCATTTAGCACCGCGAAATCCGCCAGGGTCGTAATGAGGGCCAGTGTCTTACACTGACGAATATTTCAGGAAACCTTTAGGCACAACCACCTCCATTGGATCACAAGGAGGTGCCTTAGAACAAGGATCCAACAAAGACGCACTAGATGCCATCAACCAGAGAAAGAAGAAGCTCATCCGCACAGAGATGCACAGTACTTTTATGTCAGAGTACCTTAAAGCGGGCATCAGACCAGAGGGGCTACAGGTTAAAAATATCTCGAGAGTGTTCACTGATAACCCTAAGTTTAATATCAACTTTAGTGGAGTGGGCAACAAATGTAGCCATGATTGGATAATCCTTATCATCGATACAGCGGAAGAGGAATGCAAGAAACAAGGAGAAGAACCAGCAGCCCTTGAAAAAAAGTTTGCAGATGATACCACCATCACTGACCCCAAACTCAAACTTGATAAACTAGAAGAAGAAGTGGAGAAGTTCAAAAAAATCACAATAGATCAAAAAGTTCAAACATTTAAGAAAGACCTGACCAACCATGCAGAAGAGAAAACCTACCCATGCCTAAGGGAGAACTACTACGTCGAATTACAACAACAACAATTCAACAACTATAATAGACGGAACAGGATCGTCAACTTCTCATGGAGTTTGGGATCTGCCAGTGGGAGTAACACCAGCCCAGCAGGTGGCAGCAGAACAACGGCACCCCTCCAACATCCTTTTTTTCAAAGAGGGGGACAACGGGGACGGCCCAAGAGGCGACCGCAACCATCAGGCCAATATATGCAAACCAGGTAATGGTATTCGAATCAACCGTGATACCAACACCAACTCCAAGAAATTATACCATGACCTCCAAAACTATACCTATCTTTAACCTCTCTACAAGAACCCTCAACCACGCAGAAGAAGCCCTTCTGGAAAGAGGTCTTTCTTTTGTCCCTGCCACAAAAGCTGATTCATTCCAAACTGAAGCAGACCTCAGGAAATTCTTACGGACCATCCGCCTTAAATATTTTTTTGAGGTGTACATCCCACAGAACCCTGGACAAGACAACACTGCTGAACCCGTACAAGAATGTACTCAAGTGAACCACACTGGCCTCAGACTCAGATCCACCTTTGTACCTCCCCCGCACACCATCCCAGAGGAGTTTCATACTTTTGAAAAAATGGTATTAAAAACAGTTACCGAAGGACTCTCACAAAATAATTTCTACCAAGACAACCTGAAACAAGAAGAAAGGAAAGCCTTGAAAGAACTCAACAGCGACCGCACCATTACCATCAAACCCGCTGACAAAGGCGGCAGTATCGTTCTCATGAACACCAAAGACTATAATCAAGAATGTTCCAGACTCCTGGGGCTGACACTACATCCTACAAAAAACTCGCCAGAGACCCAACACCACGATTAAAGGAAGAAATCACTAGTCTCACAAAACACGCAGAGGAAGAAGGTTGGATATGCGAAGATGAGCACAGATTCCTGAATAAAATCCACCCGAGGATACCCCCTTCTACATACTCCCAAAGATACATAAGAATGCTGAAAAACCACCAGGAAGACCCATCGTCTCTGCATGTGATTCTTTGCTAGAACCACTGTCACTCTACACAGACTTCTTTATGAAACCCTTCATAGGAACCATGAAATCATATGTGAAAGACACAACGGACACCATCAGGATCCTACAAACAGTCACTCCAACATCGGATTGCATTTTAGTGACCATGGACGTGGAGTCCCTTTTCACATCGATTCCACAAAAAGAAGGCTTAGAAGCACTCATGACTTAGCTCAACAAGAGACCAGACATCACTTCCACGCCCACCAACTTCATACTCAAATGCATACGCCTCGCCATGACGGAACACTTTTTCCTCTTCGAAAGACAGCTGTACCAACAAGTCGAAGGGGTGAGCATGGGTGCCACCTTCGCCCCAGACGTGGCCAATTTATATATGGCACAATATGAAGAAGACCACATTTTGAACAGCAACAATCCTTACCTCAACAACATCTTAATTTGGTGCAGATACATAGATGATGTCCTGCTCATCTGGCAAGGAAGTAAGACCGAACTCATTTCTTACCATCACTGGAACCCCCACATCAGATTCACTCAAGAATGGGACCACTAGACCATCAACTTCCTGGACCTACACATTTATCGCACTGGCAACATTCTCAAGACTTAGCTGTTCAGAAAACCAACAGACAGGAACACCCTTTTACACTTCTCCAGCTACCACCCAGTTGGCCTCAAATACAACTTATCGTATGGCCAATTTCTCCGGGTCAGAAGAAATTGCACTGAGAGAGAGAATTTTGAAATCCAACAATATCTCACCAACAGGGGATACCCCAATAAAGCCGTAAAAATGGCCAAAAAGAGCAGCTAACACAGATCGTACCATCTGCCTCACCACAAAAGAGAAGAAACCCATTGAAAGAACTGTCTGTGTTACTACATTCAGTCCTATTACCAACCTAACCAAATGTGGGATCAACAAACACTGGCACTTTATCAAAAATGAAGGGACATTAGCTAAGAAACCACTTTTTGCCTTTAAGAAAAACAGAAACCTCTGAGACACCTTGGTCCATACCTTTCTCAAGCCTGAAAAGGAGACTTTCACCCTATGGAACCTACCACCCAGCCATGACACAACTCCACCCCTTGCATACTTGTACACACCCGTTGTTGTGTTTGTTTCCCTATGACAATACCCATGGACCAACTGAGGTCCTGGGCTGCATTCACTCTTCTATTGTAAAACCTTGTTAACTGTGTATCCAAGAGATCTTGCACCATCAGAAGGCTTGCACCCTCCACACTCTTGAGGGTGGGACCTAGTGGTACACCTACATATCAAAAGTACAACTGTCCGTCTGTCTGTTATTATGCTAACAATTGATATATTATATGTATCATCACCAAAATTCAGAGATTAAACTAAAATTATCCTGAATCTCAAAAGTGTGGTTCTCCCATCCTGATTTTTTGTTTGAATATACGTTCACCCCCCTGGGCATATCAGGACCTAGCCAGGTGCCCTGTATTATTACTTATTGATTGATCAGCCATTTTGTATGCATCCTTACAGACAGGGGCAAACAAGAGATTTAGAGGTATATCATGTCAGCATGGGGAATGCTGGAAGTGACAATGAGAGCATAGGCAATGCGGACTATCTAATCTGATGTAGGGGAAAGCCTTGAATAACCAGCATGTTTTAACCTCTTTCCTACAATGACGGTGGACTCTTTGGAGCCTCGGCTTCCATGGAAGAGAATTTCTTAGCTTAAAGCTAGTGTGTGTCAACATTATTCCTCCAAATTGTGTTTTTTTCTGATTGGTGACACTACACAGTCCTGATCAAGATGATCTGAGTGATCTATCCAGGGTGTCTGTGCCTGATGCAAGGACCACACATTGCCATGTGTATCATGCACAGGATTTCAAAGGTTAGTATATGCAGAGTCATGATCCAGTGTAGGGTTTTAAGCACTCGTCGATGTGTTTTCTGAGTCTGAGCACCAGGTGTAATGCATAGTTCTGGAACAGTTGGGGGTGATTCAAACTATTTTCTGGTAGCCCTGCATAGACAAAGTTGCAGTAGACCATCTGGTTCAACATTACAGCCCTGATGATTCCTATTCTGTGTTGATATTCAAACATTAAGATGATCTTTCTGAGTAAACCTAGGAGGTAATGAGTGGTTATAGATAATGTAAGGGCTTGACTGCAGAAAGAGAGGTTGGTCTCAAAGGCAATGCCTAGTTTCATTGCTGACAGGTGGAAGTCTGCTCCCGCATAAGCATGCCAAACCGTAAGATCTCTTCCATGCTTATCATCCATTCATGTTTTTGCTTTAGCTGCAGAGTGATGTACTTTGTGGGTAGGGGCATGTGGTCCGGTCAAACCCGGATCTCTGTGTCATCTGCAGAGAGCTGGAATGGAACGGAAGGGTACACCGTTTGATCATGTTGGCTTCAAGAATCTCCTATGGACTCCAAAACAGTTCTGATTTCACTGATTCTGGCTATGATCAGGGTGTGCAGCACCCAACATCCTGTGAAAATGGACTCTTCACACGTACACTATAGAGACCCTTTGCCTTGGCCACATTGTATTTAGTCTGGACCTTCAGACCCTGCTGAAGATGGAGCTTAGGTCGCTCCTCTGCAGCCTTTGTTCTTTAGCTCTCTTCTGACTCTGATGGGTCTTTCCAGAGGACGGATGAAGGACCAGCACCTTGACGATTATTAAGAGTCAACTCTGATGTGGATCTCCATGTCATACACTCATTCACCTCGTGTTTTAAATGAAGATTCTCTCACCCCCTACTTGGTCTCGAGTTGAACAGGAATAGCGTGGGCAGATGTTTTGTTTCAAAATCATGATTGACATGTTTTAAGCCTGCATATTGCAGTTCGTGATCTCTGATCATGCAGTCATTAGTATTGAACCTCAAAAAACAGGGTGGAGATGGACTGATGATAGATCTATATATAAGATTCATAAATATGTGGAAGGAATCTGGATTGTTACTATGACACTTTTAGAAAATAACCTAGATCAAACAAGGATATGTATGGTCCGGGATTCTCTGAACGTAGCTGTAGAGTGGTAAAATGAAAGTCTGATATGCGGGTAACAGAAGTTAACTTCTTTACTAAGTTCCAGTGACAAGGTATATACATCATTTAAGTCCAAGGGTAAGTAAGTTGGAAATTACACAGGAGATATCCACCGGCCTCCACTCTCACAGGCTGCTTCACTCCAACTGACATTCATGGAACTTGCAGGGGCACTCACACGACAACATTCCACACGCACACATTCCACAGGCACACATTCTCTCAAGCAGGCATTCATTCAGGACCAAGGCAGGGAACACAAGACACAACTGTAGCAAATCAGGTGGAGTCATGTAGTTATGTTACACAGAAAAGGAACGCATGTAAACAAGGAAAGCAGGGGGCAATCTCAAATTGTTGAGTTTACTAGAAATACAGCCACAGTCTTTGTTGGGTCAAGATCCCAGACAATCAATTATTACAGAGAAACTAAGATTTGTTCAGACTGATCTTCAAGCTGTAGCTCAGGAGCAAATCCTGTTAAATGGTAAAGAACAACAAACTGCAATATGAAAATAATACACATGTGGTACACATTCTCGCACATCAAGGTGGCATAGTGTTCCCCATATGCAACAGCCTAACCCATAACCCACCCTCTTCGTTAGTTATAATCCACAGTCAAGGGCTATGCTAATGGTAACAGTCGAGGTATACATCTTGTATTGTGCATAAACATTGAAACTCGGCGTTTGTAAGGGTCTGGACCTGTCTGAGATAAGTCCCTAGAATTCCCAGCCTCTTCAAAGAATAGTCTGAATTGTTAGCCAGCAAACATAGTTATATGCCTTGGTTCCGGCAATCTTAAAATTAACCTTATGTATACACTTTAAGAGTAGTATCTAATGTTCTGATGCAAGCAATCTACAGAAAACGGCATTTGATAGCTGAGTCCATGAAAAGAAAACACTAGATGTCTTAAGAAGCAGTGAAAACATGACAGCACTTTCTATTCTGAGCTCCAAATATGCTTAGAAGCCAGTATCCAGCATTAGCAAGCAGGTTCTATCCACATATCCAGGCTCAGTTTACAAACCCTTCCTCCCTGTGATAAAGAGTAGTGTCACGTTTCTGCTGTCTTAGACATCTCCCTTACACCTACCAGGGGCAGCTTCTTTCATATGATTCTAGGGATCTTTGAGTGCACGTGACTAGGGTGTCCTATCAGGATATCTTTCCTGTGCCCTGTCATAACATTTCTCAATCTTGTATACCTCATTACAAGTTGGGCGGCGCAGGTTAAATGTGGCAGTATCACTGTATACCACCACATTATCACACTGCTGAACTATGAGTCGGGCAGAAAGTTGGAGGATTCACCTCCAGCTATGACCTGGATGTAAATCTGCTGACTTTCTGGCCATTTTCAGTGGAATTACTGCAGAGGAATTACCGCCACAGTAATTCCAACACAAATGCCCCACTGAGTACCATGGACTTAGAAGAAATGGGGATTTGCACCACCGCCACCACTTGCAATCAAGCAGTAATGCCGCCAGACAAAGTAGCGATAGCAGTAATTCAGTTTGGTGGTATCTGGGTGGATTTATTGCCCAGATACCACCAGACTCATAATGAGGCCCTGATGCCTCATTATAAGTCAGCCAGTTTGGTATTAAAGTGCTGGTATTAACGTACAATGCCACTTTACCAGACCAGCTGACTACAGGCTTGCTGGTGGGGCACCTGAGTTACCTCAGCTCAAGGTAAGGCAGGCACTCTATCAGCAGAAATCATCATTCTTACTGGCACTGGTGTTGCTGGTAATGACAGAAAATCGCTTCATGGAGTCCTATGGATTGCCATGAATGGGGTTTAACACTGTCACTCTGGGCGGAAATGCTGCTGGACTAAGTGCCGCAAACTGTAATAACATTTGCTGGTATCCTGGTGGACTTACCACCAGGATACTGGCAACCTTAAAATGAGGCAGTGACCTTGCACCCATTTTCAGTGGAATTTCCATAGCAGAATAACTGCAGCTGTAATTCTGCTGAAAATGCCCCATTGAGTCCTATGGGCTCCACGAAAATGAGGATTTACACCACCACGTGTAATCCTGCAGTAATACTGCCGGACCAAGTGGCTGTAAGAGTAGTTTAGTTTGGTGGTATCTGGTGGATTTACCACCCAGATACCAGCAAACTCATAATGAGGCCCACTTTACTTTACTTTAATTTCTACCATGCTCCAGGTACCCGAAGGCTTACGGGCGCACACATAACAACATAACAAACGCAGACAGAACAAAAACAATTGAGAGAGTCTCAGTTTGTGTTCCAATATGATACATGATTCTCTCGGCAGCTCCAGGTACCTAATAAAATGAGAATCATTTTAGTTTCTTTTTGAAGATTTCAGTAGACTTGGCCTCTCATAAATCCAGGGGGAGAGAGTTCCATGCCATAGGGGCTATGCTAAATGCTCTCTTTAGAGCTTTACTGGATTTGCATTGCACCGTTCTCCGCAGGTGGATGTTTTTTGGATCTCAGAGACCTGGGGCTCAGTTTCTCCACTGCCCCTTCTGTCAAGTAGATTGGCATGCGGCACACGTGGCATTTGTGGATGACCAGTAGCAATCTTAACTGAACTCTTGCCTTCACTGGGAGCCAATGTAGACTGCGTCTGTCATCGGTCACGTGATCTCTCCATTTACGACGCTTCACTACCCTGACTGCACTGTTTTGTATCACCAGCAAATGGTTGATCTCAGATTGTGGGGTCCCAATACGCAGACTGCAGCAGTAGTCGGTCTTTGAGCCAATTATGCCTCTGGCTATTGTCTCTGCATTATTTTGTGTGATTAAAGGCCGGAGTTGAGCTAACAGCTTTAGGTAGTAGGTGGATGAGGAGACCAGGTTGCTCGCTTGGGATTTCATGTTCAGGTTCTGATCTAGTGTTATGCCAAAAGTTTTGAATTTCTTTTGTGCCTCGATCTTAAAATCTGCAATGTTAAAACTGTTGAACACAGATCCTAATTTGGCCAGTTTCTTATTCATTCCTACCATCATAAATTCTGTTTTTTCATTGTTCAGTGGTAGGCCATTCTGTGCCATTCAAGTCGGGATGGAGTCATATACTTTACTGATCTGAATTTCGTCTGTGCTATGTAATCCTGTAAGAGGTAGGACACATTATGTATCATCCGTGTAATTAGCGAATAGGGTGCCTTTATGCTCTAGCATGTCAAAAAAGGGCACCATGAAGATGCAGTGAATTGTGAAAAGATTGCCGTATTCTTTGGATAAAGACACTCTACAGCGTTTTGTGGAAAATGTCTAAGTCTCCAGACTCTGCATTGACATCCCATAATTCCATATACTTGGGAAGTACGCACATTTGCGCGCGCGCATTTGTGAAAGAGTAGTTGTTTAAGATCAGTTGCTACAGGAGTTGCAGGCGAATGAATTGTGAAAAGATCCCGGTATTCTTTGAATAAAGACACTCTACGGTATGAACGCTGACCTGGTACTTGGAATCAAATTGAACAAAAGCAACCAGTGACTAATAGTAACTAACAACGACTTTCTTCTATATTAGGAGTTTTGTGGAAACTATGTAAGACCTCAGACTCCGCCTTGAAATTCTATTATTCCATATACTTGGGAAGCGTGTGCATTTGTGCACGCGCATTTGTAGAAGAGCAGTTGTTTAAGAGCAGTTGCTGCAGTTGGGGAGGGTGAGGGAGAGAGGGGGCGTTGTAAGTTACTTTGTGGAGTTACCACAAATTGGCTACTACTACGCTTTGTCCCCCCCTCCTGTTAAAGCAGCCTCTGGAATTACCAAGTGCAAGCAGCAATAAACATGCCGGGAGCATACATGTTGGTATCAGGTATGCTTAAAATGTTTGCTTCTGTGCATTTAATGCTGAAACGCATAAGTCATAAAATTAATCTGATTCGTAGCTTAAATACGCCCCAACGAAGTGAACAAGTGGTAGGTGCTGCGGCCGCGTCTGATGTACGGCGCTTTTACTCAACCACGCCAATTGTGATAAATGAAAACTTTTCTCAGGGAGTATTGGACTCGAATTTGACCCAAGACTCCATTATTGAAGCAGGTTTTCAAATGGACTGTAGTGGAAGGCTCCCGTAGGTTCGATGATTTGGCACACGGGTGTACGACCTCTGTTGACAACGTACCCACTACACCAATTGCCAGCTTGAATAATGGAAAAAATATAAAGAGGGAAGCGAGAATTTCTCCATCAATGCTGACCCACGCAGAGATTCACCCCCAAAGTTGTCCCGAGCAAAATGGTAATGCAAATTGCAGTGGTGTGGAGGAAGGGGCTGAGGTCACTGATACATCATTTCTCCATCTCTCTCATCATCTCTCTCATCATCTCTCTCATATCATCAGCCCCTCGCAAAATGAATTTTCCCAGTCAGTGGCAATGTTTTTAGTATCCGGACAAAACTCTCCTGCCCTCTCACTATCATTCGCTGCTCCGACTCCTAGAAGGAGAAGTTTTCCATTCCACACGGAGCCAATAACCTAGCCGCCGGCTGAGTGCAAGATCTTAGAAAACACTTTACAAGCGATGAACACCACACTTTTTTCATTAGCCAAATTATATGAGAGCCTGGATTCTCAGTTATCAAAGCAATCAGACATGACAATCTATTTGTTAGAATGGCAAAAGGGCTGGAGTATTTGCAACAAGCGGAAGGAAGACGTAGCGGAAACAGCGTTGAATGTCAATAATACTAGCTCTGATAGTCCTAAATAGTGAAAACAATGTGGTATTTTCGGACGTTGAATCCAGGGACTTCCCAACATCGGAAGCGGGGGAGCAGAGGGTGAAGAACCGGAGTAAGATTGGGGATGCTTCTGTGACCATTGTTAAAGATTTGACCCAATCTAGATCCAATATCATTGGGGAGGTGACAGTAAAACAGGTCGACATCAGTTTAGACAATGTAGTGGCGAGTTCAGATGGGAAAACCAGCACGTATGATATGTTTGCCAAATCAAAATCAAAAAAATGTAGCCTCTTGACGGAGCAGAAGAAAAGTAAGAACAAGACAAAGTTGGTTTCTAAAAATCGAGCAAGTGCACCTCAATTTGTGAAGAAGATTACTCTGCCCAAAGTAACATCACAAGTGGCGAGTAATACAGTGATCGATAAATATAATAAGATGGCAAAGAGGAAAAGTGAGCTGAGAATAACCTAGAAGCAACTTTGTGACAACACAGTGCAGGTGACCAGTCTAGAGCCTTAGACAATCTGGTCAGTAGAATGGAGTCAGAGAAGCAGGGCATGGTTCCACCTGAAAGAATATATGGTTTGGAAATTGGAATTGGAACAACAGGGAATGGCTTCCAAGGCGATTAAAAGCTTTGCCACACACCAGTTGTACCTCCCAAAACAAATCAAGGTAAGTGTTCAGGGTTCAAAGTGAACAAAGTAGTAAACCAAACGTTTGGTGTTCAAACAACCAACACTGAGATGATTTCCACTAAAGGTTTCATCATCAATCCTGGGGACCACAAAGGTTATAAATCATCCTTGGAGCAAAGGAGAGAGGAGATTGCTAGGTCCCTTGGTATTTTTATGACCGGGATGGCCTTCCAGCCTCTTCTAGCAGTAATAGGACCATTCCACATATTCAGGGAGGAAACGCAGGGCAAGCTGGGGTTAATCAAAGTGGGTCTCAAGGCAAGGGAGAAGACCTTTTATGGACAGGGGGGTAGATTAGCTACATCCCAGAATGTGAATAGTTCTAAAAAATTATCTGCTCATTATTTAATCATGCAATGCAGAGGTAGTCCCTTTGCTGAATATGACTTGAATAGGACGTGCGTATTTAATAATATGAGTGAGATACCAAGCTTGGAGTATCTAAGTTCTAGTGACATAGATCTGGTAGAGTTTATAGATGAACGTAGTACTTCCATTGTGAAACTCTGGATGACTTCTGGGGTGATAATGAACTTAATATGGCAGGCTTGTGAAGACTGCCATGCATTGGGTTTCTTGATAGGTAAGCAGGTGTATTTAAATCCACATATCCATCCACAGTGGTCCAGACCAAGCAACATGTTGAATCAGCATCAAGGTGACAAGACTTCTCAAACCCTAGTAAGTAGACAGTTCCCAAATCAGCATCAAGGGGCGAGCTCCAATGCAGCGCAAAGTTTTGAACAAATCAGGTTTCTGAATTTTAAGCTCACCTGTTTCCAAAATGTTCCGGAAGATAAGTCAAGGGTGCTAAATACCTGCATGTAACAATCAATGGAAACCAATATAGCTATTTACTCCCTTGCATCCTGGAAAAAAAGGGCCATAAGCATTTAACCTTTGCCAAGGCTAATCCACTCAATGAATATGACATCCTGGAATTTCAGGAAGTATGGATGATGTCACCGCCAATATGGGAGGGTCATCATATCTCTCTCATACCTGCAAAATTACTGGTAAGCGGTAGACCAATGGCTGAACTGATGGTGGCTGTCAGACTGGTAGCGGAATTCAGATCAGTTCTTGGTCATCACCAAATATGTTCAACATATTAGTTAGGATACAAATGCCGGGTGGGGTGTTGGCTTTGGTAAATGCATACCGGAACCATGTTGGAATATCAGATGATAGATTTTTAGAAGATGTGGAATCCACATTACAGCTAATAAATGCAGACTCAAATATGTCATATGTGATGGTTGTAGGTGATCTAAACATCAAATGCCTTGCAACACTGACAAGTCAGCTCCCCCAGGCAACTCTTAAATGGATTGTACTTATGAAAGAGAGACACTTGCTGATGATGAATGGAGCTATTAGGGGTGACATCCCACCAAGGTGTACCTGGCAGCGAGGCAAACAATCTGCCTTGTTAGACTACATATATGTAAGTAAAAATCTGTTTGCAAATATTGAAACTTTCCAGGTACAACCTCAGACAAGCAGTGACCACAATTTGCTGGAACTGAAATGGCGGGCAGGGACTAATATGAAGCTACCTATCAGATCTAACATCATACATTTACGAGCCTCAAATGCAAGGAATCAATTTAGATGGTCTCCTACAGTGCTGGCAGAGCTGGAACTTCGTTTAACAGACTTCATGAAAGTTATAGAGCAGGAGCTGATTCCCTCGAGTGGGTTATATGTCACCCTGTTAGAAAGATATCATCAAAAAAATATCATTGGGAAATCTAACAAAGTAATGCACTTGCACTCATACGATGCAGAACTGACACTTAAAAGGGCCCAATATAGAGCCAATCGGAAATATGAATTGAAACAAAATAAACCCATGATACAACAGAACATGAAACGGATGAAAAATAAATATAAAACTATGTAAGGTCAAGAAGAGCCAAGATCTACAAACAAGATTCAGAAAATATGTTAAGTGCTTTGGTATCTAAACATTCAGCCACTATCTGGGAACTGTTAAATGAAGCCCAGGGAGTGAACCAGCTGGGAGTACAAATGAATGCAGTCCCAGAGGAGGTATGGGTTAAATTCTATCAATCTTTATAGAAGAGATGCACCTGCCCGTTTTGAAAAGTTAGGAGGGGATATCTAGGCAAGCAATCATTGAATTTTCTAGACAAGACATCTTGTATCATATAGGCAGTTAAGTTCATCCCGGGCCCGGGGGTTGACGGTCTATCTAACCAAATGATGAAAACGCACCCTGAAGCATGGGCCTCAATCTTGTTTATAATTTTTAGACAAGTAATACATACTGGTAAAATCCCAGCTTCTTGGCAAAAGTCAATTGTGGTGCCCCTATATAAAAAAGCAGATCGGCAAGCGCCCGAAAATTATCGACCAGTTACACTTTTGGACGTCCCAGGCAAGTTATTTGCCTGAATAGTCCTCAAGCACTTTATAACTTGGGTAAACTGGTCAAATACAGCCAACCCCTTTCAGACAGGGTTTGTCACCGGTATGGGGACATGTGTGAATTTGATGACTCTTCATCTGATCAAACTACAAGAAAAAGAAAGAAATCAAGCCCTATATGCAGCCTTTGTCAATTTTAAGGCCGCCTTTGATTCCGTTTCAAGAGAACTCCTTTGGGCCAAATTAAAGAAGGCTCTGTGCCCTTTTCCTTTGTTCTATTGGATCAAACAACTTTATACCAATACTTCAATCCAAATTCGATTAACATTGGATGGAAATTTGTCAGCTCCAATACAAACGCATCGGGGGGTAAAGCAGGGATGCATTTTTGCCTTGGCTATATTCAATTGTTTTATATCAGATATGAGGTTCTCCTTTCTGGGCATCATGTCTGATTCTCCAAGATTGAGCGGACAGTGCATCCCCTGGTTGTTTTATGCTGATGACTTGGTGTTGTTGGCTAAAACTCCCAGGTAATTGCAGTTACTGTTGAATCAGTTGAGTGCCTATGTGGAGAGTAATTGCCTGATTAATAGGGAAAAATTTAAGATTTTAGTAAATTACAACTCCCGAAGAAAATTAAGAAGCCATCTGAAGTGGACCCTGCAAAATAGTCAATTGGAGGTAGTTAATGAATATAAATATTTAGGGTTAAATTCAAATAACCACTCGGTAGATCAACCCTATTATGAAGACATAAAAAGGAAACTTAAAACTGCCACTTCCCAATGCCGAATGATCATGGTCAAATGTGGTACGTTTTCGGTGCTGCCCGCACTGAACTTTTATAAGCAGAAAGTGGTCCCTACATTATTATATGGAGCTGAGACAAGAGCATGGCGATATGATCTCTTTGGGTCAGTTAGAGGTTTCTATTGGTGGAAAACTTCACATCTACCCCAGAGACAACCTATTTTGACCATAAGACATGAATTAGGACTAACATCTTTAAGCACTGGTTATAAGTGGAAGATGGCCTCATTTTATTTAGCAACTAATGGCAACACACTTATAAATGTTATTGCTAAGTATTTTATGACAACACCTCACAAGCAGATGCAGCTTTGGTTATTAAAGGTTTGACAATGTTTGAAAGATGCTGACATTTCTGATACCATCTTAGAGGCTAACCATGACAGAACCAAATGGAAATTGTACCAGTGAGACTGGATTCATAACAATGTATGAAATTACAGATGTTCAAAAGCCACAATTTACTATGTAAAAATATGAAGTGTTGAATCCCATCTGGTAAAATTTCCAAGTGCCAAGGCGAGGAACCAATTTTTGAGATTTCGCAAGGATTTATGGC
The DNA here is from genome assembly GCF_040938575.1 of Ambystoma mexicanum. NCBI lineage: Eukaryota > Metazoa > Chordata > Amphibia > Caudata > Ambystomatidae > Ambystoma > Ambystoma mexicanum. Next base: position 723,091,598 of record NC_090924.1, read on the forward strand.
TAACAAGAGAAGTAATGATTAAGCTCCGACAGCACAATAGGGATGATTCTGGGTGTAGATTTTGCAAACATCTGAATCATGGTGAAATCTTGAAACACTTGTTGATGGAATGTATTCATCTAATGGATCTGCGAAGAAAATATTTGTATCATTTGCTGGGTGTGTATCAACAGCTAACCATAGACCTGATGTGGAATGTGTTACTTCATTGTAGGAAACCTTCCATAAAAATGGCAATTGTTAACTTTTTGAGTGCATAGGACCTGGGAAAAGGGACAATGAATGTTGAAGAACACTGACTCAACCATTCTGAATCAAGATAATTAGGGTGATATTAACTGTTGAATTCAGAAATGTGCAGATAAACATGATTGAAAAAGTTGTTTGAAGTTGAGAATCTTTACTGCATTATGCTGGAAGTTCCTTCTCATTGTATTTTATTATGTTTTATTTTATTTTACCTCCTTTTGTATTATATTATTTTGTGAGATAATATTTTATGGAATTTCATTGTATTATGCTCATGTAAATGTACATCAGATGACTTATTTTTATATTAGAACTTTTTTGTAAAATTGAAAGGTTGATTAAAAAGCCAAATCAATAAAAAAAAAAAAAAACATGAAGATGTTATATAGGGACGGGGAGACACATGCACCCTGTCGTACACCATAGACTAAGGCTACCGGTTCAGCCTCTGCTGGCTTAGCTACCCTGCCTTCCATTTAAAAATGATGCGATCCACTGAGCAGCTTGCTCTGAGAATGAAGTGACTTCCTTTAGCCTGGTGACCAAGATGGAATGATCTGCCAATTCAAAGGCCACGGAGAGATCGAGAATCATTAGCAATGAGGCTTGACCCAAGTCCATAACTTCCAACAGCTTAGATCTCAAGTTGTGGAGGGCTGTCTCAGTCCCATGATATTGTCTGAAGCCCGATTGATACTTATTCAGAATCTGATGGCTATTCAGCTAAGATGAGATTTGATTGTATGCAACCCTATGAAGAATATTTAAGAGACATGGGGTGTTCGTAATCAGCCTATAGTTAATTGGTGCATGTGGGAATACATCTGACTTTTTGAGGAGGGTTGTTATACATGCTTTCTTTAGTCCTTCCGGCACAAAAATTATTTTCAAACTAAGTATTCACTAATTTAGTGAGTGCTGGTAGTAATGTGGATACACACTCCTTGATGATCAGGGTGGAACAACGGTCCCCCTTGCAGCTGGTGGTTTTTAGCTGCCTAATGACCTTTGCCAGCTCCTCTTCTGTAATAGGCAAGAATTTACATTCCGGCTGTATGCTGGGTTTACTACTGACAGCCATATGGTCTATTTCTAACAGTTTATTAAAGTATTTTTTTATGCCTCAATGCATGTTTTGATTTTTTCTGATTTATCCATCAGGCCTCCTGGATTGATGAGCACCATGCCTTATCTTTCACTAGTGGTTCCTTACTGGGTCCCTTGGGGAATTTCTGTTCTCTTAGAATCTTGAATAGTTCTCTAATATCTGAGGTGCCCTTTGCTATTCTATCGTTAAACATGTCCTTTTTAGACTGTAGAATTGCATTTTTATAAATCCTAGCCGCTTTTTTATACACTTCCAGGCTTGAAGTGTCCTGCCTCTTCCTCCAATCGTAGAAGTATTTGCTTTTCCTTGTTTTTAGCTCTTGAATAGTTGCATTAAACCACCTATTATTCTTACGTTCTTCAAAGTTAACATTTTTCTTTAATGGTGCTAAGGTTTCTGAAATATCCTTAAAGGAAGTGAGACAAGATGTGGTCATCTCTTGTAGTGTGTCCACCTCCATAATTTCTGCAGTAAGTGTAGAGACCCAAGGTTTTAGTTTGTCCGAAGTTAGTTTCTTCTGGTTTCTTACTAAGAATGGTACCCTGCTCTAATTGTTTTTTAATACAACATACTTTATTAATCTGAAAATATATACATGAACGATCCGGCCGAGGACATGGAAGGACTTCACAATGTGGGCGGCAACACAATCCAATGTGTGTCCCTTTTTACGTGCGTGGGGCTGTGACCACTTGGCAAAACCCCAAGGTGTTCAAAGCAGCCTTCAAGACACTAGCTGTGACATCTGCAACATTACCAGGCCAGTAGTTGAGATCACCCAGTATTAACAATTTTGTGTTTGGTTTAAGCAGCGGTAGAATGCGATTACACAACTGGTCAGGGAACTCAGACCCTGCTGTTGGCGCTCTATATACCTATATAGCTTGAGATGAATTTTTATAATGTATGCTGTTCTCCTGGTCACATTTGTTTAATATTTTTGTATCGCGCACCAAACCCGGAGATAGCTGGGCGCTTGAAAGCTTGAGGTTACATGCATGCAATGGAGGCAAGCACATACAGGCATAGGATAACAATAAATATCATGGACCCAGGTTACATATGGATTTGAGGTGAACGTGGCATACAATGAGTAAAATGTCAGACAATAGGGTAACAATTTGTTGAAAACAAGTTAGTGGTGATTGGAGAGGCAGTTTTTTTAGGTTGGCTTTGAAGGAGAGGAAGGAAGGACCTTGTTTGAGCACCGTGGGAAGGGAGCTCCGGTGTTTGGCAGCTTGGACAGCGGTTTTGAGATTGAACCTTGGTGTTACTAGGTTCAGGTGGAGAGCAGATCTGGTAATGCGAGTGGGTTTGTGCAGGCAGATTTTGTCTGCCAGATATCTCGGGTCTGAATTCATGAGGCATTTGAAGGTGATGGCTAGGGTGCGTAGTGTGATTCTATCACGGATGGGCAGCCAGTTGGCATTCTTTCTATGGGAGGAAATGTGACAGGATCTGGGTAGATCGAGTGCGGCTCTTAGTGAATTGTTTTGAAGTACCTGAAGTCTGTTTAGATTCTGTTCAGTCGGACCAAGGAATAATGTGTTAAGTAATCCATTTTGGAAAGGGCAAGTGCTCTAGCTAACGTTAGGCAACTGCTTGTGGAGAGGAATGGTTTGCAACTGTAGATCAATTTGTTAGTGTAGGCCGTAGAGGCTGCAACACTGTTGACCTGTCTTTTGAGCGAGACGGTTGAATCAAGAAAGACCCCTACAGTTTTTATCTCTTTGGAGACGTTGATCCTGTTACCGTCAATGAGATGAGTATCTGCCAAATCTATGCAATCTAAATCAATTCACACGATCGATCTTTATCAATAGGTGTAAAAAACGACTGATAAAAGTATTCCTGTGCTGTCCAAAATCATGTAGGTGAATGGCGGGTGTGATTTTATTTCATGTTGGCAGCCATTATATCGTTGCAGTGGCACTATGCAACAGATTAATTTGCAAGCTGGCAGTTGGATATGTTCTGATTACCCACTATTTGTTTTTCAAACACATTGTGAGAACGAACTATAATGTATAAACAAGTTGTGCATTGCTCCATTTTAGGCATTTATTCCACCCACATAGAGTATTGTTGCATTCACAGTTGACAAAATATCATTTCAGTTCATGCTGCGAGGAATATATTTACTGCATATTTTTGTCTCTTCACAGTTTAATGAAATATATCTGTGATGTCTTTCTATAGCCAAAAGTGATAACAATTTTATACTTTTACAGTTATGAAATCCTGTTTGAGCTTCCGGTGAGAAGGTTCTCATTTTTCACAATTATTAAACAATATATTTTACATTGGAAATGAAAACCACTTTGGATGTCTAAACATTGCTGCAGACAAATAGGGCAATGGATTTTGCGACCATTAACACTCCTAGGAAAACACTGCGTGTGTGGGTTTGTGTTCAAGGCTATTGTAACTTCTGTTCAGTTCAGTATCTAATACAACTAACATTTATGTTTCCAAGTATGTCCGCATCTGCACTACATAGAGCTATATTTTAGTGCATGACAAGGTGCTATATTACCATCTCGGAACTTTATCGAAATGCATTGACAGAGGTTACATTGCCAGTATTTGAAGGAAAGCAGGTCACCTAATCACTTAAATGCTGCTGAAAGTAGACATTGGCAAATGTAAAAAGATTAAGGAGTGTTGACAGTAGTGGCCTCTCAGCTTAGGTGTGACTTGATAACACATGAATAGGTCATTTCCTTGAACCTTCACCAAGTTGTTGCCTGATATTGGGGGTCATTCTGAGTAGGGCAGTAAGGGTTAACGGTCACCGGTAACGAGACCGGTGCCGTTAAACCCTTACCGCCCTATTCCGAGTTCCCTTTGCGGGTTGGTACTTTTTTGCAGGCGTTAAAAAACCAACCCGCAAAGGGACCTAGGAGCTAATTACGGCATCGTAATTTACGGTGCCGTAATTAGCGCCTTCCCCATTCCCATTAAGCCCTATGGGGCAAAAATGGGAATGGGGAAGGACCCATGGTGAATGGGGAATTACCGCCCCCGCAAACCTTGGAATGCGGCGGTAATTCCGCCATTCACCATGGCGGAGTCGGAAAAATAAAGGCATCAACCAAGGCGCTAATAGCGCCTTGGTTAACGCCAGGGTCGGAATGAGGCCCATTGTTTCTTCATGCCTTGCTCGCGTCCCGGCTTCTGGCCCCTGGTGCCCATCATATGTTGCAGTGGCATCTAGCGGACCCAGTGGCTTATTTAGGCTTTCTGTTGCTCTAGGCCCAAATAAGTGCATGCACCACCCCAACTTTACTCCACCTCCGTATTGCTTCCTCTCTATTAATTCAAACCTGTCATCTTCTATGTTATGTTAGTGGAAAGTGTGTTTTTATATCTCTGCTGAACAAAACTTGGAGAAGGCAGTGTGTTCTACAGTTTAGTACAAAAGAGGTCATTGTTACAGCAAATTCTCTACTTCCGGTTAGGTCCGAAAACAATCTTTTAGAGGAAGAGATGAGAACATAAACTGTCTGCCAACTGGACACAAGTGAGAGAAAGTTGGAAAAAGGAATATTGGTTTCAATGCTAATATCTGGTTTCTCTCATACATTGCCTGCTGTTACTTTATGAGAAGCACCTAGACTGGTCTGTAATATTAATGTAACATAACTCAATTTCTACATCCAGTCTTGTCAAATGGTAAAGTTTACATTAGTGGCCCTGTAGTTATGGTTAAGGTGCTGAACTCATAGAAAGAGCACTTTTTGGGAAGTCTACAACTTTGCCCCGCCTAGACGAGTTCTCACCAAACCTTGCAAAATAAGTATATGGCCACCTCGGAATGAATCTTTGGTGCGGTTTCGTCAAGGGGGATCAATGTTATGGGGGGTCCCAAAATATGTGAATTCATCATAGACACAATACAAATAATGTTTTGCTTGTGCCTACAGCCAAAACCGCTGGATGGACATTCACCAAAACTGTTCCAGGAGTGACGGCTTGGTTCTGAAGGTGTGCTTTTGCAAATTTGGTCTAAATCTGTCCAGTAGCTTTAAATAAAATGTCCAAAAAGGAGGTAAACAAATTAGCGATATCTGGGTATGGTCGGTGGACTCATTTCCTGATTCTGATTCTGCAGACTCCTCTGGGCCAATCAGGGGTTGGCTTTATGTCCACGGACAGCAAAAACGCACTCTGATTGGAAATTCAAAAGCGTGAGGTGCATCATATTTTTTTAAACAGTCGCCATGTTGGATCTGCATACATAACTGCAGTCCACGCAGTTACAACCAAGTTTGGAAACTGCATTTGGGGTTATTTTGTGGCTGAAAGAGGTCCTGGAAAGGGTGGGACACTGAAAAAAAGTTGACAGGGGGCTGTTTTTATAGGTACAAAAAAGCAGTGCAAGTGGCGCCAAGTCTGCAGTGATTTTTACTGCGCGGACGTCATTGGGAGTCGGGAGGTTCAGGGTGAGTGTTGTGATTTGTAGATGTATTGTACATAACAATATATAAATGGAAAGCTGATTACCCCTCTCTTAACCCACACATCTCAGACCAATGACATTTAAGTAAAACCTTTTACCAAACTCAATTGGTTAAAGTACATAAAAATATCTCCACCACGGGACAAGATTTTTTTCAAAATGCATTCAATACCTTTAATCATTTAAAAACACACCATTATTCACAGTCAAAATTATATAGAAAACATATATAAAGCACAATGGAGTGGCAGAGTGACTAGACACTTTCCTTCTGCAGTGTAATTATTTCACAACCAGTTAACAAGACAGGAACAAATATTTCCACACTTTCAGATTTCCATAATCTATCTCTTATTGCAGATTTAATCGCAACCATCTATAAAGGTCAATACTAGACCGAGAAAAGATATGAGGCTAGCTAATTACAGTTTCATTTACTGTCAACATGTTTTGGCCATAGGGTTCATTGAGCACTATCTGTAGTACTTTTTCTCCAAAACAATTTAATAGTGGCCTTCTTCAGGACAGGAACATTTCTTTGGTTGGTATTCAATCACGTGTGCCCCATTGTAATTATAGTGATGAATACCCTACAAACTAATAAAAAACATTTTTTAAGGTCAACTTTTAATTCACCCTTCTTTTGATTTCAAATGTAAAATATGTCATTGGTCTTATGCTGACAACAGACACTAGTGGGCATGAGTAAATCTGATTATTCAATAGTCTATTTCAAGTCGTCTACCTTTATCTTCTCCCTACAAACAGAGAGAGGACTGCTTTTAGAGGCTAGCTTCAGAACAATTACATTACTTAGTTCACCTGACAGTAAGAGATATTTACCTGGTGCATCACAGTTATGTATTTGATGTTGCCACAAGGTAGAGCTCTTCAGTTGGATTAATCAAGTTCCGAGATCAGTGGACTTCCTATTGGGGCGAAAAACAAAGCACACACGGATATTTGTTTTTTAAACCTTCAGTTATCAGCTATTCAATAATTACATAGTCTGATTCTGATACCACTTATGTACTTCATAAGGTTTATCCCTTATTGCTTCAGAGTTTATATACATTATTTAAATTTCAGAATATCCATGTTTTATCCTTCACTAACTGCATTATCAAAAGGACACCTTCATGTATTTCTGGTATGATTTTTTATTTTGTTTACACAAACTTACTTGTTGTGAGTGGTTGTTTATTGACAGAATGCGTGGTTAAGGATTGCTATATATTATTCGAAAAGCGTTTGGCAGACACTGTATCTAGCTCAGATAAAAAAAACTGCTCTAAAAATAGAGGAAATAAGGAACAGGGGTTTAGAACAAAATGGAGCATGGGTTTTTAGCAGACAAGTTAAGTAGTGCCATTGTTCTGAATTTGAGTTCATAGTCTGCATTAAGTGCGATTTTTACTCTTCTATGGCACATCGCCCCACATTATTATGGTTTATTTCTACTCTTAACCTATTTATTTTTAAATAGCACTGTATTGTAGGTACATGTTATATGGTTTAATTCTATTGTAGTGGTTGTGGCCATTGGCCAGATTCTTGGAGGCATGGCCGTAGCATGGCATATATCTATAGTAATTATAGGTACTGTAGGAGGAGTATATAATATTTGTAATATGGTGGAGTGATGTGATTGATGTATATATGGTAATTATGATCATAGCAGAATTGAAGACAGTGGTTATGGAATCTGTATTTATTTGTGAATAAAAAATAGTATAATAGTTGGTATGGTTACTTAGTTGCATATGTTAATAAAGCTGGAATCTCTAGTTCTATTTCTGTGAAAAAACAGTACAATTTGTTAAAGGAGATAGCTTGATATGATATGATATGATATGGCATTTGTAACGCGCCTATACACAGGTGTTTCAAGGCGCGACGAGGCAGGGAGGGGAGGAAACAAGGGGAGACAGACAACGATCCTACTAGGCAAGGTGTCATTCAGATCGCGCAAGTGCAGGGGTGGGGGAGGGGGAAAAGTGCAAGGGGAAGGGGAGGGGGGAAGTGCAGTACAAGGTAAGTGGCGTAAAGTAATTGGCAAGTGCAAGGTAAGTGCAGAACAAGTGCTGGAAAAGGGGGGGGGGCTGTAGGGATACAGAGACAGTCCCGCAGTGCAGAGGGGTTCCAGGGCATCAGTGCAAGTGGAGAGTGGCTGCGCCCAGGACCGAGGCCGTTAAGAGTGGTCCAGTTGCAGAATCAGTGCAGTTTCAGTGAAGAATATTAGCTGTTCAGCAGGGGAGAGGGAGAGAGAAAGCAGAGGCAAAGATGAAGGTTTTGAGGTGCTTCCGGAACTGGAGATGGTTCTCCTCAAGTTTCAGGGAGGCAGGAAGGCTGTTCCAGAGGGAGGCCCCTGCCGCGGAGAGAGATCTACCCCCAGCTCGTTGCTTCGAGAAGCGGCTGACCCTGAGGGAGTTGGAGGCGGATGAGCGAAGGGCTCGGGAAGGAAGATATTTGGGAAGAGAGAGTTGAAGGTATTTAGGACCAAGGCCCCAGAAGGCCTTGTGGACAATGCAGAGGGTTTTGAACTTTATCCTCGCAGCCACTGGGAGCCAGTGTAGAGATTTCAGTCCTGGAGAGATACGGTCCCTGGGCTTGAGGCCAAGGACAAGTCTCGCAGTTCTGTTCTGTATGAGTTGCAGAGGGCGGAGAGTGGAGGCAGGCAGATTAAGGTAGAGGCTGTTACAGTAATCCAGCTTCAAGAGAACCAGGGCTCGGGAGACAGTGAGCTTCTGGGGGAAGGAGAGGAAGGGAAGAATACCTCTGAGGAGGTGCAGCTGGTAGTGTGACTTCTTAGCGATGTCAGAAATATGAGGAGAGAAGGAGAGTGTGGAGTCGAAGATGACCCCAAGGTTTTTTGCATTGCAGGTAGGAGCAGGGAGGGGGCCAAGGGAGGCAGGCCAGAGAGCTGCAGGGAAGGAGGGAGTGGGTGTACCGATGAGTAGAATCTCAGTCTTACTGGCATTAAGGCAGAGGTCATTGGCGGCACACCATTCCTGGATAGCAGACAGACAGTCAGAGATGAGGGAAGGAGAGGGGGAGGCTGAGGGTAGCCTGAAAATGAGCTGGGTATCGTCCGCATAGCACTGGAAATTAGGGCAGAGAGCGGCGATGCGGTGGGCAAGGAGTGCCAGATACTGGTTGAACAGCCAGGGAGAGAGATTAGATCCCTGGGGGACACCACAGGTGGAGAAAAAGATGTCGGAGAGGAAGGACCCCAGTTGGACCTGGGAGGGTCGATTTGAAAGGAAAGAGGTCAGCCACGCCAGAGCCTGACCAGTGATACCCAGGTTTTCACGGAGACGGTTGAGCAGGATGGCATGGTTGACAGTGTCAAAGGCAGAGGAGAGATCGAGCAGAATGAGAACACACGGAGTGTTGGAATCGAGGTTCAAGAGCAGGTCTTCACGGATGTTCAGGAGAGCAGTTTCCGTGCTTCTGGCAGCTCTGAAACCAGATTGATGGTCATGAAGACTACCAACAGATTCAGCATGGAGGTTAAGCTGGGAGATGGCCAGTTTCTCCAGGAGCTTGCCCAGGAAGGGAGTGATGGAGATAGGGCGATAGTTAGCCGGGCAGGAGGGGTCGGAAGAGGGTTTCTTGAGAAGAGGGTGCACAAGGGAGTGCTTGAGGGGGGAAGGGAAGACTCCAGAGGTGAAGGAGTGGTTGCAAAAGTCAGCCAGGGCAGGAGCCAGGGAGTCGATGTGGTCCTTGATAGTTTTGGAGGAACAGGGGTGAACCTGTTTAGACGAGACTTTCATAGATCGGACTTGTCTGGAAACCTCGTCAGCAGAGAAAAGTGGAAAGGCAGAGAAAGAGGGAGGAGGGGTGACTGCAGAAGGGCCAGAGGAAGAGCCGGGAAGGGAGGAAGGGAGGTGAAAGGAGGAGAGCGAGGACAGGATGTCCTGAGTTTTAGAGATGAAGTGAGAGGCCAATGCAGTGCAGAGGGCCTGGGAGGGGACAGGAGAGGTAGAGACTGCAACAGGGTTGGCCAGCTCCTTGCAGATTTTAAAGAGTTCGGCGGAGTTGTTAGATGCCGCAGAGATGCGGGCTTGGATAAGGGCTCTCTTCTTGGTGAGAACGGAGAGCCGATACTGCCTTTGGAGCAGGCGGCAGGCCAGTTTGTCAGAGGATGAACATGAAGCACGCCATTTCCTCTCTGCAACCCTGCACTTGCGTTTTAGGGTGGCGAGATCCGAGTCATACCAGGAGTTACATTTGGCTTTGGGCTTCAGGCGGATTCTCATGACGGGGGCAAGGATATCAAGAGTAACAGATATAGCAGAGTGGAGCATGGAGAGGGCTGTGTCAGGGTGGGAGTCAGCCGAAGGGGCGGGGGGGGGCAAGAAGGTAGCAGCGAAAGCCTCAACTGACACACACTTCATGGGTCGGATGACCGAGAAGGTGGGTGGCAGTGAAGAGGGTGGCTTTGCCTGTGGGGTAGGGAGGGTGAGGTGGGAGGATAGGAGAAAGTGATCACTCCAGGAGAGAGGAGTGGAGAGAGGGACGGAGAGGGGAAGGTCAGAAGAGATCAGAGCATCAAGAGTGTGCCCAGCAGAGTGAGTAGGCCCAGACGGGAGAATAGAGAGTGAGAGAGAGTCGCAGAGGTCACGAAAGAGAGCAGTGGGGGGACTGGAGGCATCAAGCTGGATGTTGAAGTCGCCAAGAAAGAGGAGTTGAGTGGTTGAGGACAGGAGTGAGGAGAAGAGGTCAGCCCACTCAGAGAGGAAGGAGGAAATTTGACCAGGTGGCCGATAGATAGTAGCCACGGTAAGGGAATGGCTAGGAGAGAGAGAGAGTCGGCAGACAAGACATTCAAAAGAGGAGTAGGTCTGCGTAGGAGTGACAGTGGCAGAAATCCACTCAGGGAAGATAAGGGCAACACCACCCCCTGCACGGTTAGGCCTGGGCATGGAGAGGATCTTGTAACCGTCAGGTAGGAGTGTGTCAAAGCTGGTGGCAGAGCTGGCTGTGAATCATGTCTCAGTGAGACAGAGGACGTCGAGGTCCAGTTCCTCAAGAAGGTGACAGATATCAGAGGAGTGTTTGATGGCAGAGCGAGAATTTAGAGTGGCAATGTGGAGAAGGTTGCCCTCCTTGAAGAACTTCCGGGGAGGGGTACAGATCAGAGGTACGCCCTGCGGAGGTGTTGAAGAAGGAGGTGAAGAAGGAGCACGAGAGGGGGCAGGGAGGGAGGGTAGAGGCAAGGTAGCCAAGGATAGAGGAGGGGGGACAGCAGGAGAGGAGAGGAAGTTGATGAGGTGTGGGAAGCGTCTATCAAAGAGGAGAAGGTTGGCCTGAGGGCCTTGGACCAAGATGGTTCCATTAGCGTAGACATTAATGATGGCCTTAGAGGAGCGGAAGGGGGCCAAGAGGACATCCCAACGGGTGCCACCATTAATGGGAGAGGAGGAGAAAGGAGAGAGCACAGAGACCATATGAAGGGTCCATAGGTCAGGCGAAGGCACGAAAAAGAGGATGTCAGTGAGAGTTTCCTTAGAGCAGGCACTAGTGTAGGTGTCAGCGATAGGGAGGCCTGGGTTGGAGACCAGGATGTCCTTTTTAAACTTTTTCCTACCAGATTTAGTGAGGAGAGCAGGATAGTCAATGGAGAAGCAGTTAGAGAAGATAGGCGAGACAGAGAGCACCATGGAGTAGGAGGGAGGGGGGGGAGACAGACGAAACGAGAGCACGCGGACAGGAAGTGAGCGGCAAGCACAAGTTACCACAATTAGAGCAAACAAACAGTAAAGCGTATTAGGTACCGGGCCACCTAAGTTTGAGAATCCTGCGAGGGGAGAAAAAACACCCTAGTTTACCACAGTTCAGAGCAAACAGTAATGCGTATTAGGTACCGGGCCACCTAAGTTTGAGAAACCTGCAAGGGGAGAAAAACACCCTAGTTTACCATAGTTCAGAGCAGTTAAGTGCCAAGGATATGTATGCTCGTCCTTTTTGCATAGACTTTCATAACAGCCTCACATTTAAGGGGTTAAAACCTTTAGTTGCATACACTTGTACATATAGATTTACTCTATTGACCCTCATAAGTAGTACATTCTATGTATTAGGTTTGGTACAACATTACTGTTTGCTTGTTGCATTGACATGGAATAATCATTGAGTCATTGGGGAAAAAAATCAATAGTGGATAAAAAAATACCTGAGACCCTTTAAGGTCTGTGAAGGCAAGTCCCATTATGCTCACACCAGATATAATACAACCCACTAGGGATAAAGGCCAAGAGATTGCTTGCAAGGATAACAAGGTTTAATTGTACAAAATACAAGGTGTCAGCAGAGGACTCTGCTACTCATGAATGTTCCATATGAATTATCATGAACAGTACATTATAAGCATCCACAGCGTCACTATGGACATCTTCCAAAGAGTGTAAACTCACACAGCTGATTAGTGAGATCATAAACAAGGTCCAGCTCTATAGAGGATACCAGTGTATGATTGCTTTCCGTCTACGCCATCTGTCGGTTTCCAAATGGGTCAGCTGGGCTCATCTCTCCAAGGATCTGAAGGTCAGGCTCTTCACAAGTTGCTGTTCCAAGGCTACTATTGTAGGCTAATGCTACTACTACATCATTATGGCATGCATCTGGGAGGCCTGGGCACTGGCACCGGGGGGGGGGGGGGATGCAGTCATGCTGACCCAGACATTCTGTGTTCTTTCTACATCACAATCGTTGCACCAAGGTTTCCAACCTCATTTGTGATCTATAACGTATGCTTTCCTCATACTACAAAGGGTGTATTTGTGGAAAGAGGTGAAATAGTTGTGCATGTTTAGGTCTTTTATGACCATTGGTTTTATCACTGATGGGATGGGGTCTCTTATTATCATGGATTGCTGGGGTTCTTCGATTGGGTCATTGGTGGGTGCCATTATTACTGGTGGGGGTTAGAGGTCTGTTGTTGGCCTGGCTGTGATGAACATGCTGCTAGAAGCCTGTCGCTGTCTCATGGACTTGCAGGGAGTATTCCTTTCTACGATAGTGAGTAATTGCAACAGTTAGGGTCCAAAGGGACGTTTCTGTGAGAATTAGCAGCGCAGGCTCATCTGTCTTCAGCATTTTGGCCTTTTCAGGTTTATTCTGCTGGGCCTTCATTTACCGCGCAGCTATGTAGGTCTGCCTGTGTCTTCCATAACATAAAAATGGCCTCTCTTTATATGCACCCTCTAAGTCTATCACCTACAATTTGTGCTACACAGTATCCATGCAGAGTTTCTTAACACAGTCTTTACTCCAGTACATCGCATGGCTACATATTGGATTTGCCTCACTCTAAATCGCACAGGGTGGTGGGGCAGACTCATTTCCGTCCCAACAGCTGTCAGGATTATTTGTGGCATTTGGATGAAGGATGCACATTTGCAAACACAACTGGTCTGAGCCATTTAAGTAAATGTTGTGAACAATTGGAATTAATTGGAAGAGAAGAGCATAGCAATTTACTCCTGTTGTGTTTATGAATTTAAATGGACCAGAGAGTTGTGCCTCTGTATACTTTGACGGGCCTGCAGTTGTTTTTTGAGAAAATGCATTTGCCTCTTTGTCTTCTGATGGACGTGCACTTATTTTTTTAGACTAGAGAGTTTTGTGGTTGTTTTATTCGATGGCGTAGCAGTGGTTCTTTGTCTTTTTAGCAGTATTGCTGGGAGATCTGCTATAGGTTCAGTTTGTAATAATTTTCTTTTAAAAAAAATTTTTTAGGTACAGGGTGCATATCTAGATGGGGTGTAATGTGCACATCACCTGTTGTATTCTAGGGTGCAAGGAATGTCAGAGTTGACTTTGCTTGCATCAAAGTTAACTGGGAATGGACCGTTAGTGTAGGAAAATGTGATAGTGCTACGTAACTCATACCTTCTTTGAAGACTGTGGTGCCAATGTGAATCAATGCATGATCTAGTGTTAGACATTGTCATTTGTGAATAGTGACAGCATATGCAAGAGATAGAGAGAATTGTTATTTGCGTACTTACATGTCTTTGAAAAGAAGGAAACATGCTGTTGTGCAGCCTATTTTTTACTTCTGCAAGTGTGTCAGAGTGGATGTTGACAAACTGAATGTTGTTGTCATGTGGATAGGTTTAGAAGCCAACAACTGTACTAATTGCTCCATTGACTAAACCTCGTTCTACGTCAAGGTTACATTTTAAAATGACTCTGCCCTTTAGACACAGATTTCATACTTTTTCTAATCCAGGTGTGTTGGATGTACATTTCTCTAAGCTATTTAATCATACTGTTGCTTGTTGACACATCGGGACTGTCATGCCATGCACTTCTAGTTTGTCTATGGTGCTGACATGCCCTTTGGATTACATTTCATTTTTTAACATTGTATCATTGAATTGACTACAGCTTGCAAGGGTTGGCATTAAGGACGTGCATTTTATATTTTGTTGAGTTAATTTTTCCATGACATCAGGGGCAGAAGTGTTTTGCCCATGTAGCTCATGGATTAGTCTAGTTAGTTTGCATCTTTAGTAAGCAGACCAGTTCTAATGCTTTTTAAAATGTTAACATAGTTGAGATCTGCAGACAGATGCATATTTTAAGTTATTTCTCTACAGCAAAAATGTTGCCAGACATTTAAGTTTCCACTGCTGCTGAGTGCGTTACGGTATTGTTTGTGTCCTAATGTTTTGAAAATAGGTTGACATTTTACTGGTGTTAATTGTCAGAGGTATCTGAAAACAATAACATGCTTTCCTCCAATCAGTTCTTTGTAGTCGGTTTTTAGGACTTCTTATATTCTCAGATGAATTAAAGCCAACATGAGGTTGGAAATCATGCTTACTTAATCTATGAGGAGCACTTTAATTGGTTTTAGAATTCTGCGTACTTCAGTATCCACTTCTGCTGATAATTTGTAGTATTCTAATATGGTGTGGTGTTCTACTGGGAGGAGCAGTAGTCAGTGTAAAGTTACACTTCCTATATTGTAGACAGCTACACCTGTTAGGGCTGTTACAACAGCTGAAAGGTTGTTTTTGTTTGAGTCTTGTAGAAATGTGCTGATTGTTTTAATTAAGAATGCTTTTTGCCAGAACCAGTTTCACCACTTAAATAGAGGAGCACCAGTTTATAAGTATTACAGCTACAAGTTTTAATTTCATGTTTAAAACTATGTTCAATTTCTTCAGTGACTGGTGGGTTGTTCATCATGTAGCTGTGATTCAAACACTGACAAGTCTTCTTCAGTTTGTTTAGATTGATACATGGTATTTTCTACCTCAGTCATGCCTATTTCTGCTTCATTTAGAATGAGTGGTTCTGGAAGTGGTTCTTGGCTTCCGGTACGAGATGGTTGACTGCCTTCAGGAGTGTCTTTATCTAGTAGAGCTTCAATTTCTTCCTCTTGAGGGTGTTCATTGTCCAACATTTTTTTGTATTGTTTAAAATTAACATTTGTGATACTGCTTGCATTTGCATTGAATGAAGCTTCAAATGAGTCATGGTCATCTAATAATTCTTCTTCTTTTGTCCAAGGCTTCAACACTTGCAGAATGGCCATACAATAATGTTCTCTATGTTGTGGAGATTTAAGCAATAACTTTATATGATTAATTAGACTGGGATTTGTAAGTTTTACAAGGCTTCCTTCACAAGTTGAGGCAAAATAGTTGCCAGTTTTCTCATCTGGTGTGACATTGCTTTTGTAGGAATAGTTTTGGGCTATGTCGTACAGGCACATGTTTTCCAAGGCAGTACTTCTGTTTGGGTAGTATATGCCAATTACATTGTTTTTTAAAATGTCCTGGCTGGTGGGATAATTTGTGGCTATTGTTTCTATCTCTTGATAGGATTCTAGTACTTGTTTTTTGTGATGAAGCTGGACCAAGGTTTAGCCAGACAATGTTTTCAGATTTCCAATATAAGGGTGTACCTGTTAAACGGTCTGCAGATTCAAAACATCTGCATTCTCTATGGGAGAGCATTTTTATACTGCAGCTGTACAATCTTTGGGACAGTGTTCTGTCAGATGATATGTCATCCTGAGGTCATTTAGCCCTATTTTCTCAGCTGTGACATATCTTGCAACTGCTGTGGAATTATCTGCAATGTATATATTTGCATTCTACAAGAGGGCAATGATTGCATTGTAATCATTGATGTACTTGGATGTTTCGTCCCCTTTAATGTTGCATGTGTTTTTAGGGAATTTTCCCTTTTGCACTGTATCTAACAAAAGACATTAATCTATTTACTTGTCCTTTTGGTTAGAGAGAGACTCTGCTGAATATATATATATATATATATATATATATATATATATATATATATATATATATATATATATATATATATATATATATGAAAAACGAACAACCATACAAAGTACGATGAAAATGCACTCCTCCACCATCACATGGCACATATTAACATGAAGACGATCCTCGTGGCACACAAATGATTACTTTATTTATGGATCCCTCAGCAGGGACATTTAAAACAACAATGATGTGTTTCGCAACTGACTGTTGCATGTTCACATTTAATTTAGTATAATTGGCCGCCTTATAGTTATGGTGAGTAAGACTCCCATAGGAACCTCGATAAAATAATTTGCTAATAGCTTTTGACTCGTGGGACGAATATGGCAGAAATGTTGAAGTCAATTATGGAACATTGGGCCTCCCCAGACTGCAATGGTTGGTAAAGATTCATTAAGAAATAAAAAAGTTACAAAGAAAAAGAAAATATATCAAAGTTGTTGCCTACTTTCCATTAATTTTCCCACAGACAAAAAGGTACATTTTTGACGGGCCGCATAGCCCAAACCAGTGGACGGATTTGGACCAGGTCAGAAACAACTTGGGCATGAATCATTTACTGGAGAAGGGGGTGTCACCTTCTTCAAAATACAAAGTTATACATAGCTCTAGCTCACGTAAATTGACAAAACCTGTAAAAAACATGCAGATACCATTGGCTTAGAGGTGCAGGGGGCTGTAAGAGGACACCAAGTGAGATTTGGGAGTTGGAAGGGGTCTAGGGACTGAGTTTGCAAAACAAACATTTTCTGTAGCCTTGGCTATGGACAGAATAGCCTTGAATAGCCGACACTCAAAAGCAAACTGCATCACGGAAACAGTGTGTGTTGTGGAGAGAATGGGAGAGGCCAGGGGAGGTGAGAAGGCCATCATTGGTGTGTGGGGTGCAGGCACAGAGGGACACTTGCTGCTGGTTTATGGGGGCAGGAAAGCATTTTAACAAATATTTGTGGTTCTAATATGACTTCAGATAGCCAAGGGTAGCTGTGTTCTGTACCCGTGGCTATAGAAAGATAGTTAAAAAAGAAAATAAATATCTATTACAGCTATAGTGACATTGGGGGTAATCGAAACTGCCTGAAGCCAGTGACACAATACTCATCCAGGACTCCCATGCATGGAGTAGCTGGGACCAACCCTGCTTAGCTTCAAAGCAAGGAAAAGGACAGCACCCTCAGGCCATGGTGCCTAATAAGTGAGACAAGGTTACAAGACCACTTGGAGCAACATGGACTGAGGGGGCCACCTCTTCCTCAATTTGAAGCTAAGCAGGGTTGGTCCCAGTTACTGCATGGATGGGAGGCAGTCCACAGTCTAGTGATGTGTGCTTTCTTTGTTTTAAATATCTGATAACACACAAAGAAAACACATGGCATCTGCTTTTTTTAACTGTGCTACTGTCAGTCCTTGAAAGTTTTGTACTGAGAGACAATTGTTTTGCCTCTTGTTGAATTGCATTCTGGTATTTGTAGTATTCCTGTCAAGGTGGTGGTAATGGCACAATTGTACACTTTTTGCCTAATATATTTCAATAAGGATTTATATATTTGAGTGATATTATGGAATGTGTACTTTTCAAGTTATGTTCTTAAAGCAGAATATTGTTGAAAGCCAGACATGAGGGTAAGGAGGGGACATGCTGAGAGGACAAGTAAGTCATCAGTATTTGCCCAGCAAAAAGCAAAATATTGTCTTTGAGTGGTCACTGAGTGCAAAACTTTCAAGGGCAGACAGTAGCACAGTTTAAAAAATAATAATAATTTGGATGCACATTCGGTCACTCATCCATGCAGTAACCAGGACTGACACTGCTTAGCTTCAAAGCAGGACTGACCCTGCTTATTTTCAAAGCAAGGAAAGTGCCGGCCCATTTCTCTAAGTGGTCTTGTAACATTGGCACGTTTATCGGGCAACATGGCCTGAGGAGTCTGGCCCCTAACTCACATTGAAGATAAGCAGGGTCTGTTGTTGGGGTATTTCGTGGTATTTTGGTGAGTCCCAAATACATAGGTGTACCTGATATTATTCGTATATTGGGGTCATACGCAGTAAGCCAAACCGGACCTGGTGTGCACTAGAGCACAATTTTGTTATCATGTTGTAATTGGGGTCTGTCTGGCGGTCCCTCAGTATACACTTACCAGGACACATGAAAACTGTAATCTATGTAACCAGCCCCTTAGGATTTGAGCCCATTGACAGTGACCTGTCTTACCTTGCATTTTACCACACACGGTAAAATGAAAATACCACATGCAGTTAAACAAAAATAATTTACCAGCTTCACATCTGTCTGCATGCTATTGCAAGTAACAAGGACACATAACAAACAGACCGAGGCTGGCTTATTTCTTTTGTATATACTTATGAGCTATTAGAATTTATGAGAAAAAAACATGCACAATGTACTGAGCTTTCTCATTGCATTCCATGTGATTCAAAATGAAAATGAACATAGCTGCAAACACAAATCATTTGTAATGCTTCATCCCACGGTAAGGAACTTTTTCTCCTAATGGGCTTAAAAAACACTATTGTGATTGAGTGCCAGAGCACTGGAGCACTGAACTTAAAGCTTATCACTAGACTTGTAAACCCTCTGTTATATCTGAAACTTGCTGTTTAGACAGTGAATAAAACACATGTGAAATAGCTGTATACGTTTGTGAATGAAGCACTGCCTGCGGAATGCATTCAAAAAACAGACATGCACCTCAATTTTACTGGGTTCTCACCTAAAGCACACTGGGTTCTGTGCCCACGGACTGTAATGCTAGGATTTCCATATCCACCCAACTGCATGGACAGCCCATACTGGGAAGTTTCTTTATCTGCTTTTCTCTCCTATCAGCATGAATGAACTCAGCGAAGTCCTCCGAGCCAGCCTGCGCAGACACTGGCAGTAAAATGCCATGATTCTTCCGAGAGCCAGCCCCCTAGATTTCTATCCTCAGCCCTTATGAGGCCTCTCCTCTGTAATCTGCCCCTGATGTATATTTGCCTACAGAAAATATAAGGAAATTCCTTCCTCTGACAGTGATGTCATGTGGCATTCAAATACCACCCCCCAGTTGGACAACCCTCCAGAAAGTTCCAGAGAGCATGTGTTTAGCTTGTCACCTCTGCACAGAGATTCAAGTAGTAAACAAATATCTTGTTTAGAACAAGATGCAAGTACTATGAAAAGGGAGAAAAATGTGATTGACTTCTTGCTCATCGTATAATGATTATGGATAATGAAAAGACAATTAATGCTATAGAAAAGCAAGATGGGATTATGACTTTTGAACATGCTGAAATTAATGATACGTTCAAGGAGTATTACACTGGTCTATAGTGTTCAGAGGTTCATATGTCTCAAGAGGAAGTGAGGCATTTTGTCAATAGTTGTCATTTGCAAAGTATAAACTCGAACTACAAAGACTCCCCTGAGAAAGACCTGAGTGCGGATGAACTCATAGCTGCTGCTGGCACTTTAAATTCAGGGAAATGTCTGGGTTGCCAGCGGAACTATATAAAATATTCCCGGAAGAGGTTTTTACTCTTATGTTGGCCATGTTACATTCATCTCTGATTGATGGATGTCTCCCAGTGTCTACAAGGCATGCATCTATCTCTGTTTTCTTGAAAGAAGGGAAATCGCCAGTCAAAACAAGTAGTTATCAGCCAATTAGTCTGCTGAACATTGACAGTAACATTTCTGCGAAAGCCTTGGCCTTGAGAATAGAGGCCTCTTTGCCGGATATTATAGACCAGAGCCAGACAGGTTTTGTGAAAGCATGCATGCCTCGGATAATATGAGAAGACTTTTGTTGACTCTGTTTGAAAGCAAGGAACATCTGAATGATGTGGTGGTGTTGTTGTTGAATGCGGAAAAGGCATTCGACCGTATAGAGTGGAAGTATCTCTTGACAGCATTGGAAGGATTTGTATTTGGAAAGAATATGAGAGAATGGATAAGGCTACTATATTCATTACCTACAGCTACTGTAAACACAAATGGTCTGGACTCGGGCAAATTTGAACTTAAAAGAGGGACAAGACAATGTTGCCCACTGTCGCCCATTTTATTTGTCATTGCTATGGAACTCCTTGCTGTGAAAATAAGAGAAGATGTGAGGATTGAAGGTATTCATTTTGGCAAAGCTTGTCACAAGGTCTGGCTATATGCGGATGATATGCTTCTGGTTAACCAAAATGTTGAAAATTCCATTCTAGTGCTAATTGATCAAATTGACATTTTTCACAGAGTTTCTGGATACAAGATCAATTGATCGAAATCCAAAGCACTACCGGCGTCAAGATCGTGTTTGCTTTTGACAATGAAGAACTTTGCTTTCAATTGGTGTCAGGACAAGATGCGATATCTTGGGATTTGGTTGACTAATGATGTGTCTAACATGATGGAGGTCAACCTGGCAGATATGGTCCAGAATTTGGAGTCGGATTTTAGGAGATGAATGAGCTATGTTTAAGTCTATGGGGGAGAGTGCATGCAATTAAAATGATGACAGCGCCACGTATTAACTATGTGCTCAGCAGGATCCCTTGACAGATTAAGAGGTACTTTCTGAAGAAAATTGAGAACTTGATCCAGTCCTTTTTATGGGAGAGTAAACAGCCGTGTCTAAAACTTTGGAAACTACAACTGTCACAGGAATGTGGTGGTCTGGGGAATGTGGTGGTCTGGGGGTTCCATAGAAAATTCGACTGATGTTTGGACATTGGCAGTAACCAGTAGATCTTCTCCTCTTTCCCCCAGGGCAATTCTGTCTACAGTGGATGGGATTGGATGTAAATTGTTTCCACCAACAGCATTTATAAGGTCATGTTGGAAATATCTTTGGACGAAAAACAGGAAAGAGGTTTCTGACAATGGTTTTACTTCAATCTGGTTGAATCCGGATATAAAGTTGAGTGGAAAACCTCTTTTTTGGCTGAACTGGCTGCTGGGAGGAGTGCAGTTGCTGGAGGATCTTGTTGAAGAAGGAAATGAATCAGCTTTAAACAGCTAACTCAAGTTAAAGGCCTCAAAGATTGCACTATGGGGGAGTACAGGAAGCTGAAGAACGTTCTAGTGAACAAGTTTGTAGATGGAGGCAAAGGTTGGCAGGTCTGGCTGAGAGAATATAAATCTGAAGGTGGTATGGTGTCAAAGGTGTACAAAAATCTAGACCAATACAGAGAACCAAATAAGGAGTTATTGTCAAAATGGTCAGAAATAATTGGATCAAAGATGTCTGAGGGCAGATGGAAAAATGTGTGCAAGAATGTGGCTCTAACCTCATTGAATCTGGGGGAACGACGTCATCAAATAAAAATTCTAAACAGAGTTTTTTGGACGCCTCAAAGACTACATGCAAGAGGTTTGGTTGATTCAGATGCATGTTGAAGGTGTAAGCATGCTAGAGGATCTTTTGAACATGTGATTTGGGACTGTTACGAGTTAAGATCTTTCTGGAGTAGGGTCACTATGAAGATTAATGATATTCTTCTGTTGCATGAAGATTACGATTACACTACTGTAATTTTGGGAAAAGACGACATGGTGGATGTGTTTACTTTCCCACAGAACAGTTGATTTTTCAGAGCAGCGAATTCAGCCAAAAAAATCATCTTGAGCAAATGCAAAAGTGAAGAAAGAACAACGTTTACAGGATGGATGGATGACTTGAAGCAGGTGTCAAGATTTGAGAGGATAATCCTTTACAGAGATAAGAAGATGAATTTATTTGATCAAATAATTATGGGGCAGATTTTTAGAGTTGTAATATTGATGTCACCTTGATGTTTCCTGATAGATTCCAGTGATGAAATTGTAATTTTTCCTCTTGGGGGAGGGAGGGATTTTGGGGTCCTGAATGTGATGAATTTAGTTGTTAATTGTACTGCTGGTTATGTTGTTTCTATTGTACTGTATATAAAATTAATAAACATGTAAATTAAAAAAAGTAGTAAACAAATATCAATAAGTTACATATCTATGCATCCTTTTCCTGCAGAGTGACAATGTACAATGTGGCTACTTTGAGCAACATGGCTCCTCACATTCCACATCTTCAACTTGTCACGTTTTCCCTGCAAAACATCTTTATTTCTGCACAGCACATGTATTTTCTTCTGCATTTTCCAAGCTCACTTCACAGCCTGTGCCGGCCATATCATTTAGTGTGCCAATTTATACCCATGATCTGCACCAAATGTTTGCACCAAAAAGGTATGGAATGAGCTGCCTTGACCATTAGTCAGGGGATATGTTAGTAGTGTTGGGGTGTTAGCAGAGTAAACTGTTAGTCTCATCTTTCATTGCAACTCAGCCCATATTCCCATGTTGTGGTGCTAACTGATCACATCAGCTTTATGTTGTGCTGAATTCAAACCCACATTTACGTTGTATGTTTCTATGCACTCACAATACTGACTCATACCAGATTCAGCCCAGAGACTCACAACTGACTCTCACACCTCTTGTCAAATGGGATCAGTTTTCAGTTTTGATGAAATTCTGACCGGGCCTAAATTCTGTACCTCCTTTTTCCTTAACTGTTCTGGTTACTGCATGGATGGGAGACCTGGATGGCAATTGTGTCATTGGCCATGGTGTGATTTTTCACCCCTAAGGTCATTATAGCTGTAAAAAAATCTTTTTAAAAAAGCAGAAATCCGTAACTGTGGGTACTACACTGCCCATACCCTCGGCTATCCGTAGACCTTCATAGCCTTGAACATAGCTGTGAATATCAGAACAATGGGCCAAACAATGCTTTCCTGCCCCCCAAGCCCTCACTAAGTGCCCCTGCATCTGTGCCAGCTCCACCACTCCCCAGATGGCCCCCTTACCTCCCCAGCTCTCTCCCTTTCCTCCCACCACACACGCTGTTTCTGTGACACAGTTTGCTTTGAGATGCCGGCTATTTGTGGTTGTAGCAAGGCTACAGAGAGCTTTGTGTTGCAAACTCAGTCCCTGGACCCCCTCCAACTCCTAAATTAAACTCGGTGCCCTTTAGCCACCCCCCCACCTCTAGCCTGATGGCATTTGCATGTTTTCTACCGTGCAAATCAATGACATTTGTGATGTCATCTTTGATGTCCAGGGTGTTAGTCTTAGCAGTGCACAGTGTTGACGCGAGTTATGGTTGCTTAGCTTACCATAAATGGTGAATTTCAGGGGTTTTTCGGTTTTACTTGGAGCCATAACGTCCCTTTAACAAAGGTTTTTCACTGAATTTCATAGGTGTTTAGTAGCGCAACTTAACCATAACAGCACACCTACGCAGCAGTAACAGCAAAATTTAGCAAGAAACTACTCAGTACACTACATTTATTTTATATATTAACTTTCTGTATTAGATACACTAAATTTAATATATGTTTATTTTTACACAGACATGTCTAGTACTTTGGAATAAGTGGAAGAACATTTTCCTCAGGATGAAATAAGTAAAAACAGTGATACTGATGGCAGACCCTACACTTCTCTATATAAACCAATTAATAACCATTACTTATGTGTACAGACCACACAGACATTAAAAATAATACAGAAACAGAGACCTTAGAAAATCATCTGCAGCAAATGGAGCATTAAATAGTTCTATTAAAGGAATATTACACTCAGAAATATTATTGTCCCAAGGGTTCGGGCATGTGTTTTTAAGCATACATTGATCGATCGTACAAACATTTCCTATGCAATTTACCATACTTTTCCTCTTTGTTACACATGCAAAATCAGGCAGCAGGGTGCGGCCATCTTGTGATAATCGTATCCGTGGCCGCATCCCCAAGGTGGGCTGCCCTGGCGGCACTACTTCAGATGCCCCGCCCCTGAGGCTAACATCACCAAACCTAGTGATATTCTCTACCTATCTCCAGGTCGTTACTGTGCAGCGTAGCCAAACGCGCCCAGTCAACACCTCTGTCTTACCGTTAGTTGACGCAGAACCCGGAATATCAACACACATCATCTCACAATGCAGCGCACTCCAATTTTGAATATAAAAGTATACTTTTAAAAGAAATAGCAAAACTGTACAATTTGTAAAGTACTTTTATTTCACAATAAACACTTGGGGAACATCCGGCAATTGACATATTCAAGCAAATGGGTGATTTTTTTCTTTGTTCGCAATCCACAAATGTTTATCGTGAGTCACACGGTGTTCCTCCTGAGTATAAGAAGAGCATTGGGCGCACTGTGAAGCCCAAGGCTTGGGCATGAGCTTGGCGCTAGGCCACCGTAAACTATGTCAGGTTGCTCCTTATCGCTGGTACAGCGTAAGGGCATATCGGCCCGTGGTGATCGTCCCAAACGATCATCATTGTGATCCAGCCATTCACATGTATCTGCAGCTGCTGGATAAAGAACCCGTCAGTTGGTATCTGGAATCAATGAAAATCGCAGAAAGGCAGGATGTAGCTATTTGAAAAACATAACAGAAATGTGTCTCAGTACCTGATCTTTATTACAATTTATCATTTTACCCATTCATTCCACCCCGTGTTAAAACTAAGGATGAACACACACGTGAACAATTTGCTTCAGAGGTTCGTGCTATGAAATATGTGTAGCACAAAACGGCATTCGAAGGCTAATGCTACAATCAGCATGCAAGCTAAGTGCAAGAGGCACACATAGACAGAATTTTAATTAAATATTAGCGTTGAATTAGGCTTTTGTGGAACCTGGGGAACCCACTGGTGGACTACATCATCTTGATGCTACACTGGCCATGTGCCCGAAACAAAGAGAAGTAGACACACAGGTTATATTTGCATGTTGTTACAATATACCACAAACAACGACCGAGTACAATGTAAGCCAGCAACAACGGTCGGCAAATAATAAGTTGACTCGTTGGTCTATGAAATCGTCAAAAGTAAAACGTACATAATATTGGGCATTTCCATTCTCTCACCGTAAAGCACAAACTCCGTTCAGGTCAACGAATTTCATAAAATGAAATTGCATGTTCCTTTGTCCAGTTTTGGAATTGTGAACCTTATCATATTTGACAGTATTATCCCCCTCCATTTATTCATTCCTTTCGAAATCCTCCCTTCCTTTCAAGGTCAAAAAACAATTGAACATTATACTGTGTACGATGCGTGGGTTTGCTGAGCTCGCAGGCAAAAATTCTAAGCTGCTGACCTTCACTCACAATGGGAGCCAATAGCCCTTCAGACCGTACTGGCATTACAAATATTTTTGAAAAAGATAAATTGTGTGCTACAATCCACCAATGGTGCGGGAAATTTCTAGAGATATACTTCGCACTCTCCCAGCGACTCCCACAACCAGGCCACCCACCTGTCAGCTCAGCCCATCTCCTCTTCACACAGCAAATCATGTGAACATGTTTCGCAAGCAGTAACTCTTAAGCCCTGACAAAATGTGCTCATACGAGAATGTCCCAGCAAGCACTGCTGCAACCCCCTCCGGCCAGGCCGCGGTACCCTGAACCCATGACCGCAGTTATATATTAGAGGCCTAGAAGTTGCACATGTGTGTTTCACCATCCCACTTTGGATCACTAACAAGGTGAAGGATGTGGGGGTCTGGCCACCTTACAAATACAGAGACATAGTAAAATGGCAAAAGAAATAAACAAATAGAATATACCAACTGCTATCTAATTACAACAATAGTACCACAACTTCCAAATCAAAAACCATACACATATTCAATTCCTCTTACTGAACTGAAAGTAAGAAATATATTGTACCGCATCGTAGAAAGATTATTTTTTTAATCCAGCATGGATTTTTTCCCCACAGACCCAATGATTTAATCAAAAAACACAGGAACTGAGCAAATTGGACAGTACACTAGTTTGAACTATAGTACTTCAAAAGTACTAACTATGAGGCTCGACAAAATACAGAAATGTCTACTTTGCAATGCAATACTCTAAACTACCTACAGCAACATGTGATTTTTTCTTTTATCACAGTGATTGAAAAAAAATGTCTGCTCCAACTACCCATTTCATGAAAAAACTACATACAAACACAAAAAGTCAACCAATAAGAATATAATGATTGGACTCACAAACACCACAGCATAACACACCCATTCAAGCAAACACCTGACCATAAACCACAATCCAAAATGTTTGCTTCCATGGATATCTTATGCTGCAGCGCTTGTTGCCAAACACTACAATCTTGACTGCACAGCCTAGCAAAAACTCTTCATATAGCCTCACCAAAAGAAACTGTAAGTGTATAATAATTAAACTCACAAACACCGCAACAGCCATGCAAATGAACGCCTCACCAATAAATACAACCCAAAATACCTAGAGTCTTCAATACCAACATTCTGAACACAATCCAACAAACAAAGTAACACACATCATCTCACTATCCTATAAACACTACACTACTACCAATCAGTACACACATTTTTGAAAACATATCCCCTAAGCAGCCCACATACCACAGTCAAAATGTTTGGTAACATGAGTGTGTTATGCTGTGGTGGTTGTGTCCAGGGCCTAGAGTCTTGGGTGTGCAGCGCTGGTTGCCAAATACTACAATCTTGACTGCATGGCCTGGCCAAAACTCTTCATACAGCCTCACCAAAAGAAACAGTAAGTGTATAATAATTAAACTCACAAACACCGCAACATAACACAGCCATGCAAACGAACACCTCACCAATAAATACAACCCAAAATGCCTAGAGTCTTCAATACCAACATTCTGAAAACAATCCAACAAACAAAGTAACACACATCATCTCACTATCCTATAAACACTACACTACTACCAATCAGTAAACACATTTTTGAAAACATATCCCCTAAGCAGCCAACATACCAGTCAAAATGTTTGGTAACATGAGTGTGTTATGCTCCGCGGACAGTTTAAAAGTGCCTTTTCAGCCAAATAACCGTGTTTCAAGTAGAAACGTTAAACTTCCACATCTCCCATGCCCAATAATGATTGATCTGGCAAATACATTTTTTTTACATTTAAAGGCCTATTTGTGACTCAGTTGTCCGTGGACAGCACAAATGTCTGTGGACTGTTCCTCTGAAGAGACCCACCCATTACTTTTCCTCATTCTTGTTAGGCAGAATTCTCCAGAATGGCTAACTTCCCTTACCTACTGAGTCCCTCAGCAGCTTTGCTGGATTTCTAGGATTTCTTTTTTTCACCTGGTAAGAGTGTAACCCTTTTTTTCCCACTCTTACATGTGTTTTGCTGTGTGTTTAACATGTTTGTGTTCATAGACTGTGGAGCTTCACCTACTCCATAGGCATCATCTTTTTAATGTGTGTCAAACAGCGCCTTTAGTGCAGTGACACAGGGTTGTCTTTTTCAGACTTCCCACTTTAAACTCCATTTTCTGGAACTGATTACTTTCTCCCAGAATATGTAAAGTTGCCATTGACTTTATTAGTCTTTTTAAATTCACAGAACCAGTACAGCCTATCTTACACATAGTACTGGAGAGGGTTAATAGTTATCCCTTTTTGGTACAGTTTTAGGCTAAGTTAGTAGCTTCAAACTTTAATCTGATGGACCCCATATACTTTTATTTGGTTCCGCCTGGGTTTATTCGCCATTTCTTTTTGTTAAGGTCTTTCTCGTGTTTTACTCTGCTCGTCAAACCAGGTTTGGTTCCTTTGTTCGCCGTCCTTTAGTGGGCTTCTGCACAGAAGCCCTCCTTAGGCACCTGAGAGTCTGGGTAGGCAGGATATGAGGGAGGGGTTTTAGAGTCGCACTCTTGTTTGATTGGCTAGGTGACTGTCCTACCAGGACAGCCACCCTGCTGCGTGATTGACAGCCAGGCTGTGTTAATGGGGTATAACTGCATAAAAAGCAGGTCTGTGGGACTTGGAAGGCAGAGTCGCCACTGGATCGAGATAACCGAAGAGAAGCTGAAGGAAGAGGACCACTACCACGACTGAACCTCCCGGTGAAGCCCAGCTGCGGGTCCGAATCTCCAAACTTGATGACACAGAAGATCTGCAAGGAATCTTCTTCCCTTGAGCTGGTAGGACCAGTTCACCAAAAACCAAACAAGGCCTCCCTCCCCTGGTCGAATATGCTGTGCACAGCTGCAGTGAAACAGATAGGCAGGAGGACCGAACCCTGTTTGGGTTTTAAGGAGCGCACCTTTTATTTGTTGCTTTGCTCTGCTGCTGGTTTCTTCCCTGGGCAGTGTAGCACCCTCCAGTCTTCCTTCTTCGTGTCAGACCGACAGTCGCTTCAGGAACCGTGAGCCTGCAGGATCTGCCAGGAACTTCTGCCTCAGCTACAGCATCCTTCTTCTTCTAAAGGTACTGTTCAAAACAGGTTGTTCGTTCCATTCGACCAGGGTGAAAGTGTTTTAAATCTTTCGCCAATCCCAGGGCTTGTCCTTCTCTACTCTTTTAAATAACTTTTCTGCTGACCAACTTCATTTCGAACTCTTGGCAAAGACATAACCGCAAACTACTCTGAACTGTGCGATCCTCTGCAAATACTCTGAACCATTAACATTGGCCCAGGCCTATTGATTTCAATCCTCATTGTAGCAAGGCTTTTCTAGATTGCCCTGCCTACTTACTTGTTGGTGCTGGTTAATTTTGTATAACCTTGGTTTTCCCTCCCTTTTTAAATTTCTGGAGTGCCATTTTGCTCACACTTCAATTTGAGATTAACTTGTCCAGAATTGATTGGGTGTTGTGTAGTATATTAAGAGTCTGATTTTTCTGCTGCTTTATTTTAGTGAACTGTTTTACAAATGAATGTGTAAATAAATGTATATTCTTTTACTCAGAAACCTTGGGCCTCATTCCGAGGCTGGCGGTAAGGGGTTAACGGCGCCAGTAAGGGTGCCGGTGCCGTTAACCCCTACCAGCCGCATTACGAAGTCCTTTAGCGGGTCCCACTAAGGGCGGCTGGTTTTACCAGGTGCCGTTAGTGGGAGCCGCTAAAGGATCAGGGAGCTAATAACGGGCCCGGTATTAATGGGCCCGTTGTTAGCTCCTTCCCCATTCTCATTGAGCCCTATGGGTGCTCGAATGGGAATGGGGATGGGTTCCCTGAATGGGGAAATACTGGGTCTTCCAAGGTTGGAATGGTCCGGTATTTCCCCATTCAGGAAACCCGGACCTGGTATGCAGTATGGGGGTAGTCATGGCGCTAACAGCACCATGGCTACCTCCATACTCTTAATGACCCCCTTGAGTCAGTGTTTGTTTGAACCATAGTAATTGCTGCCCTTTGTGTAACTTCTGTTACTGCTCACTTTACTCTTGAGATAGGTCTGGCTGCTCAGCCATCGCTACCACTTTACTGTGTAGTACAGGCTTGTACCAAATGCATATTTGTACTTACATTTGTAGTCTTAAATGTGTGTGGTGTTCCCAAAGGGTAATGCATATTATTCTGCCTAACAATTCGCAATTTGGTTATCCCGGAGAATGTATCTTGCAGCACCTGCTTTGGAGATTATCTGCAATACTGCATCAATGGCATCTGCTATGGCCAATCCTCCTCTCCAACCACTACCACTACCATCACCATCTGGAGAGCTTGGACAGTGGAACAGGCACAGTGATACAGATCAGGATGAAGAGGAAGATGAAGATGAGGTGGAAGAACTCCCTATCTCCAGCACTCTGAGTGAGTTGTGGGTGTGGCAATTGTTCACGACCGTTGGGGATCTCCCGATGGCTAGTGCACCCAAGGTCAGTTGCACTGAGTGCAAAGTTGTACTCAGTCTGTGAAAACCTGGGTTGTATTCCTATGCGACAACCTCCATGAGGCACCACACCAAATTTAAACACGTGAGTGCTACGAGGAAGGCAGTACTTTTCTCAGGGAAAAGTAGGTTGGCGCCCTCTACCCCATCTTCTTCAACTGCTCTGACCCACAGGCCATTCAGAACACTGTTCACCCTTACCTTTCGAAGGTCACCGTACTATGTATGTACTGCAATGGACTGATCTGAGGGGCCAGCAGTTTTGGAGTGCTTTCGAGAGTGCAGTCAAGGAGCATGAGAAACACTGTCCTTTACCTTAAATTTAAGGCCTGCCCAACATCTTCCCCTGTCCACCTGCCCCTCTGTCTCTGTAGTTGGTGCCCCTTCCCTCCCCCATCCTACCTTACCTCTCCTGGAAGAAAAATCACAAAAAAAGCCCAAATAAAATACAAAACCCAAAAAACTCAAAAACCGGTTCCTTTAGGAGCTACCTTTCACTGTGAAAAAATAGAAGTGAGAAAAAAAAGTCACAGGCCCCTGTGCAGTCTTCATAGTCTGCAGACAGTGCGGTAGTCCAAGGACATGTGAACAAATTCCAGGAATGGGGTGGGAGAATTAAAATCTTTAAAATTTTCATGTTACAAAATGGTGACTCTGAAAAGAACCTTTTTGTGTTTTTGGCTTGTATATTTTTTTTTAATTATCAACTGAAGTAAGGAACATTTTACTAAACTTAATTATTTCTTTGAAGTTTCTCAAGACACACATATTTTTTTCACAGTTTTTTAAATTTTGTTTAATTCAACTACTAAAGAATCCATAAATCCATACTTTATATGTTCAGAAAAACTACTTCAAAACATTTTGAATGATTTCCAGAAAAATCTGATTACCACATCTCTCCGAAAAATGTCAAATGTAATGTTCTCATTATGAAAAGATGTCATGCCAACATCTCATAGAAAAACACACACAGCTTTATTGACATTGTGCCATGCAATTGCAGACAAAATAAATTGGAGCACATCCACATTTGTCTCTGAGCAATACCCGGAAACATAATGTTTGAATTGGAAACATTTCCATCAACTTTCCAAATGTATCCTTCATTGCAAACTGCAATGAAATCCTAGAAACATACCCCAAACTGTTCCCTCAACAATGAACAACAGTAATGTTCTGATGTTTTAAAGTGAACCATATTCTTACATAATAGGAGTAAGTCAGGCCACATCATTTCTCGTACTCCATACCATGACATTTCAAATTCATGAAATCCAAGCGCTCAGCATACACCTTCAGCCAATGGATCCAAGAGTCCCCCAAAATCCATATACTCTGCCCCCTCAAAGACATAGTCATAGCCATTTTCACTGCTCTCAAAACCCCTGCAAACAAAACTCCTGCTACCCTCTGTTCTTGTACACCACATTCAGGAAACCTGATTGGTTGATCCCCCGATGTCCATGCACACCACAAATATCTGTGTTCTCCGCATTCCTGTTTCCATGCCAGGCACCCTCAACAGACCTGGATGTGGCCAGAAATCAAACACAATTTCAGTAATTTATTCTTTAGTGTTGGCTCTGAAAATAACCTTTCTTTTCTTTTCTGGGGGTTCATTCACAAAATCTTTTTTCATTTTTTATTTAGCTTTTATGTATGGTAGTAATGTACACTGTACATCCCCCTTACACTTTTCTTACTGCAACCTTTTTAATGCATTCCCAACACTGTAAAGAAAAAATGCATTTCTGACATCTGTAAATTGAACTCCTTCTTCACAAAACAAATTCACATCTTCAGACCTTATATTGTCATTCTCAGAAGATGACATTCCTGCAGCATATAAAAAGCAGATACACCTTATTGACACGCTGCCTTGATTCTTCCATTTGTGGACTGAAAAGTTTGGACATCTCCATGTTTGCCTCTGATTCATGTCAGAAAAATAATCTTTGCAGCTGGAAACAGTTTCATAAGGCTTCTCAAGCAATCCTTCAGGGCAACCTACAAATATATTGGAGTCACATACCACAAACTGTCCCCTCCACAATGCACAATTACAACGTCTGGACATTCAAAGTGAGCCAGACTCTCACAGAATGAGATCAAGCCTGCCCAGTTTAAGCCACACACGGCATGCCATAAAACGTCCACTTCTGCCAATTAAATACTTCCAAAGATGCCATGATTTCTAGCATGCACCTACAATGAATGAATTGAAGAATCTCCCAAAATCCACACACTCTGTTTCCTCAAAGCCATAGCCATAGCCATCTGCACTGCACACAACAATCAAAACTGCTTCCACCCTCTCTTCCTGTAAGTAAACCACAACCAGAACACTTAATTGGCTAATCCCCACAGTCTCCTTTCCATGACAGGCATCCTTGAAAGACCCAATGGGGCATGTGCTGTCTGCGGACTACCACAGAACCATGGACCCCGCAAATCAGGGGAAGCCCTTCTACCCTTTCCACTTTTATGTTCTCCACACTCCCTCATTGGCTGCTTTCAAAGAGTCACACATCCATCCACCAATCACATCCAAAAACTTCATACCTAATCCTGTCATCTCAAAGCAACACTTCAGGTGTACACTTGAACTCTGAGAGTACATATGCCCTGTTAATCACAGCCATCTGCATCAAACACTACTCGATATTCACTGAAAAAAACTTTGTCAAAGGGACATTATGGTTAAGTTGCACTACTAAAAACCTATGAAATCCAAAGAAAAAAATTTGTTACAGGGACATTATGGTTAAGTTGCACTAATAAAAACCTATGAAATTCAATGAAAAAACTTCAACCCAAAACAGCCAAATTGGCTCCGTATACAGCCCCTCTTCCCTTGCCATGGCAGCCTGCAAAACCCTATGAACATATTAACACAAGCACTTTTTTCCCTTTCAAACCTATCCTACCTTCGAATAACTTTACCACATAGCCGTTCCCAGGTAGACATGCCACTTTAACACCATTTTCGTCCCCAGTGGTCATAGCCAGTAGCCAGATTGTCTGCGTCATGACCTTATGCCATGACCCAGACAATCTGGCTACTGCCCACGGCCACAGGCTATACCTCAGTCACCAAAGGTAAATGACTATTTTTTGTACCTACATTATGACACTTGCCAAAAAATAAAACATGGGCACATTTGCAAAGCCATGCTTTAATGTCCTTGCCAATGCTCCTCACGAGTTTGCTCAAAATCGGCCCATGTTTTTAAAACATTTGTTTTTACCAACTTTATTTTATTTTCAAGAGCATAAATTATAGACATGTATGCACGTGTCAAAATGTATGTGCATACAATAGTCATATAACTTGCCCCCCACTTGACAAAATACATTCAGTCTTTAGACAAACATCTTTCTCAAAACTTTTGTCCACATTTGTCAAATAGCAACAAAGTTATAAACCATCCAAAAATGTTGAGACCCCCCCTCTAATTTTGCCCCCTCTTGAGAAAATCCCACCAAACTTAAGAAAACCATTTACATCTAGATCCAAAATCGTTTTACCAAATGTTGTGCACCACATTGAAATGCCTTTACATTATTTTGTGACCCCCCTCTAATTTTGGCCCCTCTTGACAACATTGCACAAAACTTTGCAGAACCATGCAGGATCAGTTGTAGAATACAATTGCAAAATTACATGCAGTTTCATTAAGTGGCACAAAAGTTATAAGCCATCCAAAAATGGCTTTTCCCCAACTGTGTAATGCAGAAATAGGTACAGATGTCCTAGGACATCTGAAGGGTCCGCGAACACCACAGGACTGCCCCAGGACATCTGGAGTGTTTGCAGACTGTCGGGGGTGGGGGTAAAACAACCAGTTTTTTTGGCTTCTTATGGCCATATCGCATCCCATCCTCATCCGCCACATCTCCAGAGATTGTTTGTTGAGTTTGACAAGTGCAATGTTGCTTTTTTTTTTTTTTTCACTGCGCTGTCCGCAGGCCCAAAAAAGTCTGCGAATCCAAGATGGCGATTGTTTCAGGAAAACCTGACGCATTTCACGTTTTCTCACCACCCAATCAGCAGGTGCATCCCAATGTCCGCGGGCCACGCAAATGTCCACAGATCGGATAGGGAAGTGAGTCTGCGGAGCGGACATAGATATCCCTAATTATTTTGCTTTACGTTTTGGTCATTTTAAAAAAAACTACTGGACGGATTTACACCAAATTAACAAAAGCACACTCTCGGGACCAAGCCGCCGCTCCTGCTGCAAATTTGGTGAAAATCCGTCCATCGGTTGGGGCAGTAGGCGTGAATGCACTTTTTTACTATTATGTCTATGGGAAAAAAATAAATCTTGGGATCCCACCTATAACTGGGCCCCCCCTGGTCCAAACGTCACCAAACTTTGCAAACAAATTCAGAGTGGGCCATATACTTTTTTTGCAAAGGGAACAAAGTTATAAGCCACCCAAAAAGTGCTCTTCCGATGGGTTTAGCAACTTACCCATAACTACATGGCCGCTACCGCAGGCCATGTAATATATTTTAGTACCTGCTACTTTCCCTGTAATATGCTTCTCAATAAGCATATTCTCTTTTTTAACCACTCTTCTTTTACTTCTAATACCACTTCTCACATTATACAACTCAGACTACAACTCCCAGAATGCAAAGTCAAAACGAGAACTGCTTGAAGCTTGTAAAATATGACATGCACATTGAATGAAAAATTGACAATTCTGTGCATTTGAACTTTCATTAAAGCTAACAAATGCATGTGTACATTTACAAGAGCACTGTGCGTACCCTTTTTTTTAAAAAGAGAGCAAATGCAAACAATGTGTACAATGTTTTTAAGTGCCACCTGTGTGCAAGTTTAATAACTTGGGAGCACATGCATACTTGCTAACATAACCCATTCCAAACTGTAGGTGCTCATCCAGTCCTACTTATTTCTCTGCATTCTGGGAATTGTAGTCCAACTTTTCTAATAGAAAAAGTGCAACTACAACTCCCATATTACAAACACAAAAACCGAACACTTGATAGCATTTTACATATTAGAATGCATCATATTGGCAAGTATACATGTACTGCCACCATATTAAACCTCCACACAGGTGCCACTGAACTATACTGAAAAATGTTCTATACATCTTTTCCATCTGCCTTTCTTTTCTTTTACCAAAATGTTACACAAAGTGCTGCTAGAAATTCATGTATCCATGTTTTAACTTTCATGAAAATGCTCCTAAAAAGAAATCTACTCATATTCCAATTGTTCTAACAACATATTTAACATACTTTAGTAGACTCTCCGTAACACAACTTTAATTAACTCTTTTTACCAACAACGCCTTGTACATTCATAAATAGCAACCTATTTTAGTAAAAGCACTTCACTATTACCATATATGCTGACTAACTTTCTTTCAATTACAGGAAAGAAGAAAAATTCAAAAGACACCAAACAGAGGACTACTCTTCACATCCTACAAAGTAAGTAATTACTGAAGTATTCATCTGTCTGTTATTGTAACAGAATAGTTTCACTTTATATTAGTCTACACTCTTCCCTTCAAATCAACATTTATTTCACTCTTACTAATTATATTTCAGCATGCACACTCTCTCAATTCTCATCTAAATGCCATCATTGCAAGATCCACTACTCCCCTCAAAACATCATAATGTCCCTACTTATTCATTCACACTACCATTCTTACTCACTAACTCAAATCCTTCACACCTCTACAAACTCCCACTCTTACACTTACAAGCTTCCCAACCATAACAATCATCCCACTGCAAAATCACACACCACTCTATTCATCTCTACCATCACCTTCACACACTCATTCACAATACAGCCATATACTTTCCACAACTTTCACACCTAAACTATCTTTTATAATGCCTATTAAAAGGCAACTCCATAGAAAACAAAGAAAATACAGAGCAGATGAGAATAAAAGCAAGCCGTATAGTCATCCACTTCAAAAACAATGGGCCTCAGTATAAGTTTGCCGGTCCGGTAGTAATGGTGCCGGTAAGCTACCAGCACCATTTCTACTGGACCGGCAATCTACGTGATATACTGGCAGGTGCCTTTCTGCCTGCCAGGACTGACCTGGCGGGCGGAACGGCACCCGAGAGCAGAGCATTTTGCATGCACCGGCACCATTCATGAATGTTGCTGGTGCATCCGACCTCCCCATTCCCATTGAGCCCACTGGGGCTCAAATGGGAATGGGGAGCATTTAATTCCGGCACCTGCAAATGGCCAATTACTGGGTCCGGGTGGGATATAATGACCCGGTAATTGCCCATTCGCGGGTGCTGTACATTTTTGCAAGTTTGGCGGCAGCCTGCCGGATTGACCGGCAAGGCTACCGTCAAACTTACAATGAGGCCCAATGTATAGAATTTTTTTTTTTAAACTGCTATTGAGGTCACTCAACAAAATGGAACCACGAGCACTAAAAAAAGTAAGGACCCTCTTCCAAAAATAAAACTTAAAAAAATGTATAAAGAAAACCAAACCTACTAATGAACCTACCACTATATCTACCAATATGAATGTAGCCACAGTAAAGCATTCCAAAAAAATTATGTTTACAAAGAATGTTCACCATCGATTGCTTCACAATCTTATGAAGACAACTGAAAAGTCACGATCTACCCTTGAAAACTACTGCAGAAGTCTAATCATTGAAGCTATAATTGACAGCACATTTCTACAGAAATTTGTTTATATTAATTTAAACAGAAGAAACCACTAAATTAATCAGTAAATTACAAAAAGTACTTCTAAACATGTGCAAAGTCAATATAAATACCTTTTCAAACTTCTGTGATGGGGAATGGATTCACATAAGCAGCACAGACCCATATTTCAATGAGGAGGCTTATAAATAAGAACAAACAAAACCCAATTGCCATAGACAGTAATGGCAGAGGGTAGGAAATGGTAGGACACGCTTATAGAAGAAACATCCCCAACAAACATTGAACAAAGTGTTCCTTTCAGCCAAACAATCTGTCCAATGGACAAATAGACATGCAGCTCAATGTGCAACGTCTACCAACTATCCTTCAAATCTTTACGACAATTCCTCAATCACTATGTGAAACTAAATGACAAAAATAGAATGAACATGTTACAAACCATGGACTGCTGTTCAGTGCGCAGCCAAACTGCACTGCCAGGACATTGATTAGTCTGCATTTCGGGAACTGCTCGCAAATGAATGTTGTACCACATCAAAATGTTCGAAACACACCATTCCATTATATGGAATCTTGTGCATAGATTGTACTATGCAAAAAGTCCTGCTCTGGCACTGCAACATTTAAATAACATTCTCCAACATGGAACAGCCAAACAACTCCTTCAAGAAACAGAGCACATCCAAAGTAAATATTTTGGAACTGAAGTTCACTTTGAAAATTTAGTACCTTCAGAAAACATTACTGAAAACCTTACAAACACCAACCTCCTAGCACATACAAAAAAGAAATAGCAACGTTTCAAACCACTTCTGCTGAACCAGACCAAGAAGTTGTCTGTTGTTGCAGAGCTTTTTTAAAAACAACACAGACATAGTATATATCTCTACGAAATATTGAACAACGAGGAATCCCAATGGTTCCAATTATATTTTATTCAACAGCAGAAAATAAATACAAAATAACTGACCCCTCAATAGTTTGTCTGTATTACAATACAAACCAAATGCATCACATGCTGTCATGAATAACTTAGAAATATTCCCACTTCCAAAGACTCTCCAACAACTTAACATGCATGAGAGTATTACAATCCAAACAGTACACCCATTTCAAGCCATAATATGCCTTCAACCCAAAACAGCCAAATTGCCTCCTTCTGAGTTACTGCATTTGTGGCAAAGTAGTTTATTTTACATTATATCGTAATAGATCAATCTTTCATTGTACTAATGGTGTTTCAACAAAAGACAAAATAATTTGGCAACAGCTAGTCGACCCAAACAAGGTTAGACAAGCCATATAATATCTAAAAGAAAACAATGAATACTACAAAGATATAACCACAGAGGAGAATTTAAGTGAAACCATCCAAAAAATTCAGGATACAGAATCAACTGGTCAATTTGAACATATAGATTCTATTACTGCAGCCAACATTTTGGACCAGTATACAATTCACCCACTACACTCCAAAGACACCATACAAAATGCATTAGAATCATATCAAATGTGTCAAGCCAAAGGATCTCCAATGAGCATATGGGAGAAAAGCACATTCCTTTCTTCTACTCTTTTCTACAGCAAAATATGAAAGATCCACACAAATAACAGCATCAGAATATCGATCTTTACAACCTTAGATTCAGACAAAATGTAGAATACATTTTCTACCTCCTGTTCGAAAGTTATGGAGTTGCCCCCACATTAAAAACAGGTTCTAATTTTTTAAACATGTCTGCTACACAACTGCTTCAAAAGATAAAAGACAAAGATGAAGTTTTGCACACAAGCATCACAAAAGAATACTGGGTCTGACATCCCGCTGAGGTACGTTGTATGCTAAGGAGCCTAGGCCCACCCACATGGTTTGTTACTGTAAGTTGTGTAGAATACACATGGAATGACTTGCACAACTTCTAACACATAGCAAACCAAAATAAAGAACGACTAGACATAAAAACACCAGGGGAACTCTGTTCAATTGACCCTGTGAATGTATCAAGGTACTTTCACCATCGCTTTATTGCCATGCTGCACTTCATCTGCAATAAAACTACCCCTCCAGTCGGAGAAGTGGAACACTTCTTTTGGAGAAAAGAATATCAATCCAGAGGAGCATCACACATCCACATGCTTTTGTGGATAAATATGCTCCCAGATTTGGCCATGTCAGTGATTCCATTGTTTTTAAATATATTCCAAAATACATTACCTGCCACATCCCACCAGAAACCACTCATAGTGACCTACGTACACAAATCATGTGCTTCCAAAAACATATGTGTGGCAAATACTGCCAATGTAGATATAAAAACAAATGCAAATACTATACCAAATGTCACTTTGGCTTCCCTAGACCAGTTTCGTCAAACGACAAGTAAATAGCTTGATGTCTTCTGTTAGGCACAGTGTAAAAGGCAAATTGCCTAAAAACACATACAACATTAAAAGGGACGAAGTGACAAAGTACATCAATGATAACAATGCAATCATTGCCCTCTTGTGGAATGCAAATATAGATATATAATACATTGCAGACAATTACACTGCTGTTGAAAGATATGTCACAGCCTAGCTCACCAAAGCTAAGAAAACAGAGCTAAAATGCCTCTGGGATGAAATATCATCTGACAACACACTGTCACAAAAATGTTACTGCTTCAGTATAAAAATGCTCTCCCATAGAGAATGTGAGTGCTATAAAGCTGCAGACCGTGCAACAGGTACAGCCTTATATGGCAAATCTGAACACATTGGGCCTTATTATGGTTCTGGCGGTAACTGTGCCGGTGCTACCAGTAGGTTGCCGCCGGACCCTTAAATATTTACCAGCACCTGACTTCCCGTTAACACTGGGGGATTACAACCCCGGTGGCCCAGAAAGTCAGGCACCAGTAAATTGTAAGTCC
The DNA here is from genome assembly GCF_040938575.1 of Ambystoma mexicanum. Lineage (NCBI taxonomy): Eukaryota > Metazoa > Chordata > Amphibia > Caudata > Ambystomatidae > Ambystoma > Ambystoma mexicanum. The sequence continues at coordinate 723,131,050 of NC_090924.1, forward strand.
CCACTCCCATAGAGATGCATAGGACTCTATGGGAGTGGGGACCACAGAAGCACCAACACTATTGTTAACGGTGCTGGTGCTTCCGTGAAGGTCTGCCTACCATGGCCCCTCTGCCTGGCAGGGTCAGACCTGTCAGGCACAGCAGCCCTAGCAGGCAGAACTGTAGTATCGTGGTCCAGAGACAACAGTGCTGGTAAGCTTACTGGCACTGTTGTTTCCGGACCGGCATGATTGTAATGTTCCCCATTGTCTGGCTAAACCTTAGTCCAGCTTCATGCCGAAAAAGAGTACTGAAATCCTTCTAAGAGATTGAAGCATCAGCCACAAATGATCCCTACAACAGGACATTTTTAAAAAAACAATATAATAGACACATACTGCCCAAACAGAAGTCCTGCTTTGGAAAACATGTGAATGTACCACATTGCCCAAAACTAATCGTACAAAAAACATGTCACTCCAGATGCGACAGCTGGCAAATATGTAGTCTCAACTTGTGAAGGAAGCCTAATCAAACTTACCAAATCCAGCCTAATTAATCATATTCAATTATGATTTAAATCTGTGCAACATAGGGAACTTTATTACATGGCCCTTCTGCAATTTTTTAAACCATGGAGAAGAGAAGAATAATTATTAGGTAACCATGACTCATTTGAAGCTGCAATCAATGCACATGAAAGCGGTATAACACATGTCAATATCAAGCAATACAAGGAAATGTTGGACAATGAACGCTAACAAGAGGAAGAAGTAGAAGCTCAACTAGATAAAGACACTCCTGTGGGCAGTCAACCTTCATTACAGGAAGCCAAGAACCATTTGGAGAACCACTCATTCTAAATGACGCAGAAATAGCCATGAATGAAGTAGAAAACATCATGTTTCAATATAAACAATCAGAAGATGACTTCTTAGTGCTTAAACCACAGCTAAACTCACCATTTATCTAAAAGTTGGTGAAGAAATTGAAGCTGGTTTTAACCATGAAACAAAAAGGTGTAGCAATAAAAACTATTAACCTCTGCTCCTGTATGTAAGTGGTGAAGCTGGTTCTGGAAAAACATTCTTAATTAAAATAATCAGCACATTTCTACAAAACATAACAAGCAACAACCTTTCAGCTGTAGTAACAGCCCCCACAGGTTTTACACTGACTACTGTTCTTTCCAGTAGAACAACAAAGCAAATTACAATACTACAAATGACATGCTATTGAAGTACACAGAATTCTGAAACAAATGAAAGTGCTCCTAACAGATGAAGTAAGCATGCTTTCCAACCTCATGTTGGCTTCAATTCACCTCAGAATGCAATAAGTACTAAAAACCGACTATGAACAAATGTTTGGAGGAAAACATGTTATTGTTTTTGGAGACCTCCTACAGTAAACATCAGTAAGAGGACAAGGTATTTTCAAAACATTAGGACACAGCAATGCTGAAAAACACTCGGCAGCACAGGAAATGTAAATCTCTGGCAACACTTTCAGTACAGAGAACTAACTCAAAATATGCATCAGTCTGCAGACCTCACCTTTGCTAACATTTTAAAAAGCATTAGAGCTGGTCTGATTACTAATGATGCAAAATCCACATTAAATAGTAGATTAATGCATGAGCTGTATGTGCTCCTGATGTAATGGAATCATTTACTCAACATAATATAAAATGCATGTCCTTAATGTCAACCCTAACAAGCTGCAGTCAATTCAATGAGACAATGTTAAAAAATAATTGCAACCCATACAACATATCAGCTCCACAAAAAAACTAGAAGTGCATGGCATGACACTCCCTATGTGTCAGCAAGCAACAGCACAACTAAATAGCTTAGAAAAATCTATCTCCAAAACAGCTGGATTGCAGAAAATATTAACGTTGTGTCTAAACTGCACAGTCATTCTAAAGCCTAACCTTTATGTAGAACAAGGTTTAGTCAGTGTTGAATAATTTGTACAGTTGTTGGTTTCCAAACATATCCACATGACAATAACATTTGGTTTGCCTTCCTACACATTGACAAACTTGCAGAAGTAAAAAAAGTAGCCATACAATAGCATGATTCATTCTTTTCAAAGACATGTACGTACACAGAGAACAATTCTCTCTGTATTTTGCATATGCTGTCACTATTCACAAATCTCAAGGTCAGACCCTAGATCATGCACTGATTGACACTGGCAGCACAGTCTTTCAGGAAGACATGAGTTACATAGCACTTTCACATCTACGTGCACGTGAAGGTTTATTCCTAGTTAACTTTTATGCAAACAAAGTCAATGCTGACATTCCTTGCATCCTAGAATACAACAGGCTATGTGGACTGTACACCCCTTTATAGATATATACCCTGTACCTCAAAAATGTAAACCTTTAAAAAGAAAAATAATGCAAAACAAACCCATATGAGATCTCCCAACAATACCACCAAATAAACAAAAAAACAACTGCTACTCCATCAGAAGACACAAAGACAAATATTTCTTCTAAAAAAACAAGTGCAGGTCCATTAAATAACACAGAAACACAACTCTGTATGCAAATGTAGCAATCAATCTTCTCTTTCAATTACCAACAATTGTTCAAATCATTTACTTAAACGGCTCAGACCAGTTGTGTTAACAAATGTTCGTCCTTCATAGAATTGCCACAAATAACCCTGACAACACTTAGGGCCTCATCACGAGTTGGGCGGTAACGTTCGTGCTATTAGCGCCGGCGCTAATAGCCCTACCGCCACCCCCCCGCGCTTATAGCTCCGGATCACGGGTTTAGCAAAAGGATTATTGCCCATTCCCCATTGGGCCCACTCAGGAATTCCTCATTCCCCATTGGGCCCAATGGGAAAAATGTGTGCTATTACCACCGGCGGTAATCCCACCGAAAATCGGCAATTTTGCCGTGGATATCCCCCCCAGCTCAGAGCTGGGGGAAAATCAGCCACAGTCATATTCTGGCAGACCCTTAAATGCAGCGGTAATAGCGCTACCGCTGCATTTAAGGGTTACCGCCAGACTCGTGATGAGGCCCTTAGTGTGTCTCAGGTATAAGGCAAGAATTGGACATTTGTATAGGAATAGTGAAATTCAACATAAACACACAGGAAGATCCACAAGAATTGATAAGGTACTTATTACAAGTACTAGAAACTGAAAATATGTAAAAATTAAATCTTCCAAATTTCACACACATGGAAACATGCATGCAGTCTCTGCAAACATAACATTGTTTCACTCCATACTACTCCATGTTTCACTACATACATAATACTCCATATTCATACTAAATTATGAATCTCTTTCATTTCACCAGCTTCTGCATAATGTAAATCATGGCACATCATGCAATTTTTGAAATTCAGACAATCATTCCACCATACAAATAAACTCACAAAGCCAATATTTGATACAGATGCTTTTAAGGTACAATGCAGATGGTACCAAAAACTACAGTAATCTTAGTAGATTAACAGACGGCTAAGTATGTCTTGGCAAGAGAACCTTCATACAAGTAGCCACAATCTATCACACTGGTGCCACAACCACTGCAGGCCACTCTACTGTTGTTAAAAAAAGAAGAGGTTGCTTTGATTGTAACAACACTTCCGTTACTCTAAAATATAGGTTGGCAGCAAATTCCTACTTAATATTCCTTCAACCCAAATTTAGTTACTGACCTGTAGCACTATCAACAGTTAGAAAATGCCAACTGGTATCTAACTGCATCCATAATACTATAATACTACTTTTATAAGTCAAAATAGTTAGAATACACCAAACAGGTATCTAACTACTTTAAAAATACTCTTCCTTGCACTACATTTCAAATACGCTATCACAATTTGTCTCGAGAGTATAGCTCATGTGCAACGTGCTCGCCTTGGAAGCAAGATAACATGGAGCATCACAGGTTCGATCCCCGTGTCCGTGCTTAGAAACCTCCGGGTGTTAAGCGCGTTATAAATAACCTATCATATAATATATCCATTTTTCTTACTACAGCACTTTAATCATTCCCTTAAGTACAACACACTTCAAACAAACATACTGTCAAAGTTATACTCACAGAAATGTAGTACTGCTTTTTTAATTCTGTATGGATTTCTCTTCCCACTGACCCAATGATTATTTAAGGGCAAAACAACAACAGTGTCGCACCCAATTGGACATTGCTACAAACTATTAAAGGGCCTACCATTAAAATCAAAGAAGAAAAACTCCTGAATCGAGAACAAGAACTTATACTTTTGACTAAAAGTGATATAATGGGACTAAATAAGGCCATTGAATTGCACAAAATCAAGTGATGGGTCTAAGTCATAGAAGGATATCCATACCACCCCCATTTATTTTCTAAGTCGCATGTGCAGACTTACGTTAAGCGGCCCGGTGGGATCTCTTAAGTCTATTTATGATTGACTGTCCCATGCTTCTACAGAAACCTAGCAGTATTGAACTGACCCTATGTGGTGCTGCCGTTTTTTATTTATATTTAATTAACCCCTAAACTACCATCGCATAAGTACCCACATTCCTTATAATTCCAGATTAGTAAGGTGAGCTGCTATTGCATATTCCGAAGGAAGAGGGCCGCCACGTTTTACATGCTAAGATGATGTCCTCTATAAAGAGGGGTTGCTTAGCAACGCTAAACAGCTCCCTACAACAAAGAACATGGCAATGCAAGTCATGGTTGCTAGTCAAGCAAGGTAAGTTTTACCCAACACTGTACACTCCCCAGTCTGCATGAGCGGGCCAGTTCACGGTGAGTAATTAGACACTATTTGCTTTTCAAACGAAACACACAGGTCTAATAGAAGTAGCTCTGCCTACAATTTAGCTGTGAGCCTGCTGTGAGCCTAATTTGAACACAGGTTGTGCAGCAAGGTTTCACTCCGGCAGGTACGTTTTTTGCCTAACACGAAGCTGTAGAGATATATTGGTGCTGTGGACAACGAACCGGATACCAGATAACTGCAATTATTTATTATGTTTTTTCCAGCTCTCTGGTATAAAACCAGCGTTCACCGATTCAGACACAATCTGGTTGTTACTTAAGTGCTCAGCTGACACTTACTGTTAAGATACAAATGATAAAGCACTGAGAAGGTATAAACATTTTAGGTGAGCGATAGTTTAGGAGTGGTATGTGACTACTTAACTACTATCTATTTTACATTTATTAAATGCAGCTTAATTTCCTTTTGTAGAGCATCTCGAGCTATGTTTTAAAAGGGTGGTTGTCCCTAACATACAATAATTACAGATCCTTTCGAGGTAAATATATGTGAGCTACCAGCTCCTTTTGACATTTTTAAAGATGGCGTTTTCTGTTGTGAGATAACACAATGATTTTTAGGCATGCTTGTAGGCACACACCCAATTTTAGGAGTTGGAGGCCTACTCGTACACAAAAAAATAGAACTCCACCTCACACAACGTAAGGTATACATATTATTCATTTTTTATTTCCTCGTTTGAAGGGAGGGATTATGCACCGACCTCCCGCTGCTGTTCATACTAGCAGCACTAATAGCTACCCCTTTGTCCTTTGTCTAGGTGACCAGCAGTCGAACAATCAGATGCCCATTAGACATTAGGGTCTAATTTTGAAATCAACAAAGGGTTCCAACAGTTGGACCCTTGGATGATGTGTGACCCATTTGAATCAGCTCCTGACGAAGGTTGACCAATTATTGGGTTCTATGAACTGAAACATGTAGAGCTTAAGTCATTGGAATATTACAATGACTGTTGTCGAACATTGCTGACGCTACAACAGAGAGAATTCTCCAAGTGATCTGACATTAAGTTACAGAACTTTCCAATTTGAATAACTAGTTCTAGGCTAGATAGACAGGTGTCACCACTAAAATGCTAATTTTGTGTATTGTTTTGTTCGAAGTGTTTTTGATTAATAATTGTGCGTAAATGTTGCCATGTGTGGGTTGTGAACTCATGGTTCTAACCATTTTATCAATATTCATGGTTTTAAACTGGTTTTCTTTTTTCTATTTTAGAAGTCATGTCTTCTTAATAAGCTGATTTTTGCTTTGGCAACACACACTATCCCAGCCCAAGGTTGACCACTGTCTGTTGTTACCTTCTCATACCTGATCCCAATGCTGTTCTTTGATATTTAGAGCCATTCATGTTACAAATAGAGTTCTAGGGATACTGAAATCTCAGAGGATACCCGAATGTATGTTTTTTAGTATAATTGTAATAATAACCAGTGGTTCATTATGTGGCAGCATGTAGAATTGATTCTAGCAGTGAGAGCAAGGAGTCAGGGAATCCCTTGCCTATGTAGTATGTATATATGTGAATGTACAAGAGACTGCTGAGTAGAGATAACGAAATTGAGGGCCATAGATCTTGTTTAGCTTTACAAGGAGTTTGAATTGAAACTTGCCATTTGGGTTTGATACTTTACCCTATAACAGCCCTTAGGATGCATACCTACATATCCAGAGAAAATGCTCTTATTTTGTCCTCAGGATATACAATTAGGTGTTTGGGGGCTAGGGGTTATGGGAGGTGAAAGTGGGAAAAAATAATATAAATTTGTTGTAGCCTTGGCTGCCTCTGCCCACGTGTGAATTGATATTGAAAGGGTTGGGGAAAGCTTGCAACGGAAGTTGAAGTATTATGCATATTGAAAGTATGAGTGAAGCCCTCCAGGGCCATGTCGTTCAGCCTCTCACAGAATGAGAACAAGCTTGCCCAGTTTAAGCCACACACGGCATGCCATAAAACGTCCACTTATGCCAATTAAATACTTCCAAAGATGCCATGATTTCTAGCATGAACCTACAATGAATGAATTGAAGAATCTCCCAAAATCCACACACTCTGTTTCCTCAAAGCCATAGCCATAGCCATCTGCACTGCACACAACAATCAAAACTGCTTCCACCCTCTCTTCCTGTAAGTAAACCACAACCAGAACACTTAATTGGCTGATCCCCACAGTCTCCTTTCCATGACAGGCATCCTTGAAAGACCCAATGGGGCATGTGCTGTCTGCGGACTACCACAGAACCATGGACCCCGCAAATCAGGGGAAGCCCTTCTACCCTTTCCACTTTTATGTTCTTCACACTCCCTCATTGGCTGCTTTCAAAGAGTCACACATCCATCCACCAATCACATCCAAAAACTTCATACCTAATCCTGTCATCTCAGAGCAACACTTCAGGTGTACACTTGAACTCTGAGAGTACATATGCCTTGTTATTAACACAGCCATCTGCATCAAACACTACTCTGAAACTATCCAACATTTTTATTTCCAGATTCAACATCTGCATCTAACAATACACAGTACAGGTATGCTTATATTTTTCAAAGTATGTTCTGCAGCTCTTTTAAAATATATATATATATATATATATATATATATATATATATATATATATATATATATATATTCACTGAAAAAACTTTGTCAACGTGACATTATGGTTAAGTTGCACTACTAAAAACCTATGAATTCCAATGAAAAAACATTGTTACAGGGACATTATGGTTAAGTTGCACTAATAAAAACCTATGAAATTCAATGAAAAAACTTCAACCCAAAACAGCCAAATTGGCTCTGTATACAGCCCCTCTTCCCTTGCCATGGCAGCCTGCAAAACCCTATGAACCTATTACCACAAGCACTTTTTTCCCTTTCAAACCTATCCTACCTTTGAATAACTTTACCACATAGCCGTTCCCAGGTAGACATAGCCACTTTAACACCATTTTTCGTCCCCAGTGGTCATAGCCAGTAGCCAGATTGTCTGTGTCATGACCTTATGCCATGACCCAGACAATCTGGCTACTGCCCACGGCCACAGGCTATACCTCAGTCACCAAAGGTAAATGACTATTTTTTGTACCTACATTATGACCAAAAAATAAAACTGGGGCACATTTGCAAAACCATGCTTTAATGTCCTTGCCAATGCTCCTCACGAGTTTGTTCAAAATCAACCCATGTTTTTAAAACAATTGTTTTTACCAACTTTATTTTATTTTCAAGAGCATAAATTATAGACATGCATGCTCGTGTCAAAATGTATGTACATACAATAGTCATATAACTTGCCCCCCACTTGACAAAATACATTCAGTCTTTAGACAAACATTGAAGGTTGGGTCTATAATATTTCTCAAAACTTTTGTCCACATTTGTCAAATAGCAACAAAGTTATAAGCCATCCAAAAATGTTGAGACCCCCCCTCTAATTTTGCCCCCTCTTGAGAAAATCCCACCAAACTTAAGAAAACCATTTACATCTAGATCCAAAATCGTTTTGCCAAATGTTGTGCACCACATTGATATGCCTTTACATTATTTTGGGACCCCCCTCTAATTTTACCCCCTCTTGACAAAATTGCACAAAACTTTGCAAAACCACGCAGGATCAGTTGTAGAATAAAATTGCAAAATTACATGCAGTTTCATTAAGTGGCGCAAAAGTTATAAGCCATCCAAAAATGGCTTTTCCCCAACCGTGTAATGCAGAAATAGGTACAGATGTCCTAGGACATCTGAAGGGTCCGCGAACACCACAGGACTGCCCCAGGACATCTGGAGTGTTTGCAGACTGTCGGGGGGGGGGGTAAAACAACCAGTTTTTTTTTTCTTATGGCCATATCCCATCCCATCCTCATCCCCCCACATCTCCAGAGATTGTTTGTTGAGTTTGACAAGTGCAATGTTGCTTTTTTTTTTTTTTTCACTGCGCTGTCCGCAGGCCCAAAAAAGTCTGCGAATCGAAGATGGCGATTGTTTCAGGAAAACCTGACGCATTTCACGTTTTCTCACCACCCAATCAGCAGGTGCATCCCAATGTCCGCGGGCCACGCAAATGTCGGCAGATCGGACAGGGAAGTGAGTCTGCGGAGTGGACATAGATATCCCTAATTATTTTGCCTTACGTTTTGGTCAATTAAAAATAAACTACTGGACGGATTTACACCAAATTAACAAAAGCACACTCTCGGGACCAAGCCGCCGCTCCTGCTGCAAATTTGGTGAAAATCCGTCCATCGGTTTGGGCTGTAGGTGTGAATGCATTTTTTTCCTATTATGTCTATGGGAAAAAAATAAATCTTGGGATCCCACCTATAACTGGGCCCTCCCTTGACCAAACGTCACCAAACTTTGCAAACAAATTCAGAGTGGGCCATATAATTTTTTTGCAAAGGGAACAAAGATATAAGCCACCCAAAAAGTGCTCTTCCTATGGGTTTAGCAACTTACCCATAACTACATGGCTGCTACCACAGGCCATGTAATATATTTTAGTACCTGCTACTTCCCCCGTAATATGCTTCTCAATAAGCATATTCTCTTTTTTAACCACTCTTCTTTTACTTCTAATACCACTTCTCACATTATACAACTCAGACTACAACTCCCAGAATGCAAAGTCAAAACGAGAACTGCTTGAAGCTTGTAAAATATGACATGCACATTGAATGAAAAATTGACAATTCTGTGCATTTGAACTTTCATTAAAGCTAACAAATGCATGTGTACATTTACAAGAGCACTGTGCGTACCTTTTTTTTTTAAAGAAAGCAAATGCAAACAATGTGTACAATGTTTTTAAGTGCCACCTGTGTGCAAGTTTAATAACTTGGGAGCACATGCATACTTGCTAACATAACCCATTCCAATCTGTAGGTGCTCATCCAGTCCTACTTATTTCTCTGCATTCTGGGAATTGTAGTCCAACTTTTCTAATAGAAAAAGTGCAACTACAACTCCCACATTACAAACACAAAAACCGAACACTTGATTAGCATTTTACCTATTAGAATGCATCATATTGGCAAGTATACATGTACTGCCAACATATCAAACCTCCACACAGGTGCCACTGAACTATACTGACAAATGTTCTATACACCTTTTCCATCTTCTTTTCTTTTCTTTTACCAAAATGTTACACAAAGTGCTGCTATAAATTCATGTATCCATGTTTTAACTTTCATGAAAAGGCTCCTAAAAAGAAATCTACTCATATTCCAATTGTTCTAACAACATATTTAACATACTTTAGTAGACTCTCCACAACACAACTTTAATTAGCTCTTTTTACCAACAACGCCTTGTACATTCATAAATAGCAACCTATTTTACTAAAAGCACTTCACTATTACCATATATACTGACTAACTTTCTTTTAATTACAGGAAAGAAAAAAAAATCAAAAGACACCAAACAGAAGACTACTCTTCACATCCTACAAAGTAAGTCATTACTGAAATATTCATCTGTCTTTTATTGTAACAGTATAGTTTCACTTTATATTAGTCTACACTATTCCCTTCAAATCAACATTTATTTCACTCTTACTAATTATATTTCAGCATGCACACTTTCTCAAATCTCATCTAAACGCCATCATTGCAAGATCCACTGCTCCCCTCAAAACATCATAATGTCCCTACTTATTCATTCACACTACCATGCTTACTCACTAACTCAAATCACACCTCTACAAACTCCCACTCTTACACTTACAAGCTTCCCAACCATAACAATCATCCCACTGCAAAATCACACACCACTCTATTCATCTCTACTATCACCTTCACACACTCATTCACAATACAGCCATATACTTTCCACAACTTTCACACCTAAACTATCTTTTATAATGCCTACTAAAAGGCAACTCCATAGAAAACAAAGAAAATACAGAGCAGATGAGAATAAAAGCAAGCCGTATAGTCATCCACTTCAAAAACAATGGGCCTCAGTATAAGTTTGCCGGTCCGGTAGTAATGGTGCCGGTAAGCTACCAGCACCGTTTCTACTGGACCGGCAAACTACGTGCTATACTGGCAGGTGCCTTTCTGCCTGCCAGGACTGACCTGGCGGGCGGAACGGCACCCGAGAGCAGAGCATTTTGCATGCACCGGCACCATTCATGAATGTTGCTGGTGCATCCGATCTCCCCATTCCCATTGAGCCCAAACGGGCTCAAATGGGAATGGGGAGCATTTAATTGCGGGACCTGCAAATGGCCAATTACCGGGTCTGGGTGGGCCATAATGACCCGGTAATTGCCCATTCGCGGGTGCTGTACATTTTTGCAAGTTTGGAGGCAGCCTGCGGAATTTACCGGCAAGGCTACCGTCAAACTTACAATGAGGCCCAATGTATAGAATTTGTTTTTTTTAAACTGCTATTGAGGTCACTCAACAAAACGGAACCACGAGCACTAAAAAAAGTAAGGCCCCTCTTCCAAAACTAAAACTTTAAAAAATGTATAAAGAAAAACAAACCTACTAATGAACCTACCACTATATCTACCAATATGAATGTAGCCACAGTGAAGCATTCCAAAAAAATTATGTTTACAAAGAATGTTCACCATCGATTGCTTCACAATCTTATGAAGACAACTGAAAAGTCACAATCTACCCTTGAAAACTACTGCAGAAGTCTAATCATTGAAGCTATAATTGACAGCACATTTCTACAGAAAGTTGTTTATATTCATTTAAACAGAAGAATCCACTAAATTAATCAGTAAATTAAGTACTTCTAAACATGTGCAAAGTCAATATAAATACCTTTTCAAACTTCGTGATGGGGAATGGATTCACATAAGCAGCACAGACCCATATTTCAATGAGAAGGCTTTTAAATAAGAACAAACAAAACCCAATTGCCATAAACAGTAATGGCAGAGGGTAGGAAATGGTAGGACACGCTTATAGAAGAAATATCCCCAAAAAACATTGAACGAAGTGTTCCTTTCAGCCAAACAATCTGTCCAGTGGACAAATAGACATGCAGCTCAATGTGCAACGTCTACCAACTATCCTTCAAATCTTTACGACAATTCCTCAATCACTATGTGAAACTAAATGACAAAAATAGAATGAAAATGTTACAAACCATGGACTCCTGTTCAGTGCGCAACCACACTGCACTGCCTGGACATTGATTAGTCTGCATTTCGGGAACTGCTCGCAAATGAATGTTGTACCACATCAAAATGTTAGAAACACATCATTCCACTATATGGAATCTTGTGCGTAGATTGTACTATGCAAAACGTCCTGCTCTGGCACTGCAACATTTAAATAACATTCTCCAACATGGAACAGCCAAACAACTCCTCCAAGAAACAGAGCACATCCAAAGTAAATATTTTGGAACTAAAGTTCACTTTGAAAATGTAGTTCCTTCAGAAAACATTACTGAAAACCTTACAAACACCAACCTCCTAACACATACAAAAAAGAAATAGCAACGTTTCAAACCACTTCTGCTGAACCAGACCAAGAAGTTGTCTGTTGTTGCAGAGCTGTTTTAAAAACAACACAGACATAGTATATATCTCTACGAAATATTGAACAACGAGGAATCCCAATGGTTCCAATTATATTTTTATTCAACAGCAGAAAATAAATACAAAATAACTGACCCCTCAATAGTTTGTCTGTATTACAATACAAACCAAATGCATCACATGCTGTCATGAATAACTTAGAAATATTCCCACTTCCAAAGACTCTCCAACAACTTAACATGCATGAGAGTATTACAATCCAAACAGTACACCCATTTCAAGCCATAATATGCCTTCAACCCAAAACAGCCAAATTGCCTCCTTCTGAGTTACTGCATTTGTGGCAAAGTAGTTTATTTTACATTATATCGTAATAGATCAATCTTTCATTGTACTAATGGTGTTTCAACAAAAGACAAAATAATTTGGCAACAGCTAGTCGACCCAAACAAGGTTAGACAAGCCATATAATATCTAAAAGAAAACAATGAATACTACAAAGATATAACCACAGAGGAGAATTTAAGTGAAACCATCCAAAAAATTCAGGATACAGAATCAACTGGTCAATTTGAACATATAGATTCTATTACTGCAGCCAACATTTTGGACCAGTATACAATTCACCCACTACACTCCAAAGACACCATACAAAATGCATTAGAATCATATCAAATGTGTCAAGCCAAAGGATCTCCAATGAGCATATGGGAGAAAAGCACATTCCTTTCTTCTACTCTTTTCTACAGCAAAATATGAAAGATCCACACAAATAACAGCATCAGAATATCGATATTTACAACCTTAGATTCAGACAAAATGTAGAATACATTTTCTACCTCCTGTTCGAAAGTTATGGAGTTGCCCCCACATTAAAAACAGGTTCTAATTTTTTAAACATGTCTGCTACACAACTGCTTCAAAAGGTAAACGACAAAGATGAAGTTTTGCACACAAGCATCACAAAAGAATACTGGGTCTGACATCCCGCTGAGGTACGTTGTATGCTAAGGAGCCTAGGCCCACCCACATGGTTTGTTACTGTAAGTTGTGTAGAATACACATGGAATGACTTGCACAACTTCTTACACATAGCAAACCAAAATAAAGAACGACTAGACATAAAAAAACCAGGGGGACTCTGTTCAATTGACCCTGTGAATGTATCAAGGCACTTTCAACATCGCTTTATTGCCATGCTGCACTTCATCTACAATAAAACTACCCCTCCAGTCGGAGAAGTGGAACACTTCTTTTGGAGAAAAGAATATCAATCCAGAGGAGCATCACACATCCACATGTTTTTGTGGATAAATATGCTCCCAGATTTGGCCATGACAGTGATTCCATTGTTTTTAAATATATTCCAAAATACATTACCTGCCACATCCCTTCAGAAACCACTCATAGTGACCTACGTACACAAATCATGTGCTTCCAAAAACATATGTGTGGCAAATACTGCCAACGTAGATATAAAAACAAATGTAAATACTAGACCAAATGTCACTTTGGCTTCCCTAGACCAGTTTCGTCAAAAGGACAAGTAAATAGCTTGATGTCTTCCGTTAGGCACAGTGTAAAAGGCAAATTGCCTAAAACCACATACAACATTAAAAAGGACGAAGCGACAAAGTACATCAATGATAACAATGCAATCATTGCCCTCTTGTGGAATGCAAACATAGACATATAATACATTGCAGACAATTACACTGCTGTTGAAAGATATGTCACAGCTTAGCTCACCAAAGCTAAGAAAACAGAGATAAAATGCCTCTGGGATGACATATCATCTGACAACACACTGTCACAAAAATGTTACTGCTTCGGTATAAAAATGCTCTCCCATAGAGAATGTGGGTGCTATGAAGCTGCAGACAGTGTAACAGGTACAGCCTTATATGGCAAATCTGAACACATTGGGCCTCATTACGGTTCTGGCGGTAACTGTGCCGGTGCTACCAGTAGGTTGCTGCCGGACCCTTAAATATTTACCAGCACCTGACTTCCCGTTAACACTGGGGGATTACAACCCCGGTGGCCCAGAAAGTCAGGCACCAGTAAATTGTAAGTCTCCACTCTCATAGAGTTGCATAGGACTCTATGGGAGTGGGGACCACAGAAGCACCAACACTATTGTTAACAGTGCTGGTGCTTCCGTGAAGGTCTGCCTACCATGACCCCTGTGCCTGGCAGGGTCAGACCTGTCGGGCAAAGCAGCTCCAGCAGGCAGAACTGTAGTATGCTGGTCCAGAAACAACGGTGCTGGTAAGCTTACTGGCACTGTTGGTCCGGACCGGCAAGCTTCTAATGTTCCCCATTGTCTGGCTAAACCTTAGTCCAGCTTCATGCCGAAAAAGAGTACTGAAATCCTTCTAAGAGATACAAGCAACAGCCACAGAAGATCCCTACAACAGGACATTTTAAAAAACAATATAATAGACACATATTGCCCAAACAGAAGTCCTGCTTTGGAAAACATGTGAATGTGCCACATTGCCCAAAACTAATCGTACAAATATGTAGTCTCAACTTGTGAAGGAAGCCTAGTCAAACTTACCAAATCCAGCCTAATTAATCATATTCAATTATGATTTAAATCTGTGCAACATAGGGAACTTTATTACATGGCCCTTCTGCAATTTTTTAAACCATGGAGAAGAGAAGAAGAATTATTAGGTAACCATGACTCATTTGAAGCTGCAATCAATGCACATGAAAGCAGTATAACACATGTCAATATCAAGCAATACAAAGAAATGTTGGACAATGAACGCTAACAAGAGGAAGAAGTGGAAGCTCAACTAGATAAAGACACTCCTGCGGGCAGTCAACCTTCCCTTACAGGAAGCCAAGAACCATTTGGAGAACCACTCATTCTAAATGACGCAGAAATAACCATGACTGAAGTAGAAAATATCATGTATCAATATAAACAATTAGAAGATGACTTGTTAGTGCTCAAAACACAGCTAATCTCACCATTTATCTAAAGGTTGCTGAATAAATTGAACCTGGTTTTAACCATGAAACAAAAAGGTGCAGCAATAAAAACTATTAACCTCTGCTCCTGTATGTAAGTGGTGAAGCTGGTTCTGGAAAAAACATTCTTAATTAAAATAATCAGCACATTTCTACAAAACATAACAAGCAACAACCTTTCAGCTGTAGTAACAGCCCCCACAGGTTTTACACCGACTACCGCTCTTTCCAGAAGAACAACAAAGCAAATTACAATACTACAAATTACATGTTATTGAAGTACACAGAATTCTGAAACAAATGAAAGTGCTCCTAACAGATGAAGTAAGCATGCTTTCCAACCTCATGTTGGCTTCAATTCACCTGAGAATGCAATAAGTACTAAAAACCAACTATGAATAAATGTTTGGAGGAAAACATGTTATTGTTTTTGGAGACCTCCTACAGTAAACACCAGTAAAAGGACAAGTATTTTCAAAACATTAGGACACAGCAATGCTGAAAAACACTCGGCAGCACAGGAAATGTAAATCTCTGGCAACACTTTCAGTACAGACAACTAACTCAAAATATGCAGCAGTCTGCAGACTTCACCTTTGCTAACATTTTAAAAAGCATTAGAGCTGGTTTGATTACTAATGATGCAAAATCCACATTAAATAGCAGACTAATGCATGAGCTGTATGTGCTCCTGATGTAATGGAATAATTTACTCAACATAATATAAAATGCATGTCCTTAATGTCCACCCTAACAAGCTGGAGTTAATTCAATGAGACAATTTAAAAAAAAATGCAACCCATACAACATATCAGCTCCACAAAAAAAAACTAGAAGTGCATGGCATGACACTACCTGTGTGTCAGCAAGCAACAGCACAACTAAATAGCTTAGAAAAATCTATCTCCAAAACAGCTGGATTGCAGAAAATATTAACGTTGTGTCAAAACTGCACAGTCATTCTAAAGTCTAACCTTTATGTAGAACAAGGTTTAGTCCGTGTTGACTAATTTGTACAGTTGTTGGCTTCCAAACATATCCACATGAGAATAACATTTGGTTTGCCTTCCTACACTTTGACAAACTTGCAGAAGTAAAAAAAGTAGCCACACAATAGCATGATTCATTCTTTTCAAAGACATGTACGTACACAGAGAACAATTCTCTCTGTATTTTGCATATGCTGTCACTGTTCACAAAACTCAAGGTCAGACCCTAGATCATGCACTGTTTGATACTGGCAGCACAGTCTTTCAGGAAAACATGAGACATAGCACTTTCACATCTACGTGCACATGAAGGTTTATTCCTAGTAGCACCATGGCTACCTCCAAACACATAATAAGGCCCATGGTTTTGTTTGTTCATGTATGTATGTATGATTGCCAGTAACGATAGTCTTTGTTTAATTCTAAGATCCTGGTCAGGACCTTTGCTACAGTCTTGCAGCGAATAGAAAAGGCAAACTAAGTAAAAGCACCACACTAAAAGATACCAACTAAAAAAGAGCATCTTTATCACTAATGGGAACACACTAATCCATAAGTATAGTGTTTAACAAAAATATAGAAACAACAAAAAGTGAAGTCATAGCAAGCAACCAATATGTAGGGAACAAATGTTTCCTTGTTTATATTATTGAGAGTGTGCACATTGCAAATGGGCAGAGAGATGAGAGTAACTCGTGCCTTCCTTAACTCTAATTGTCTTGCATGTTTGCATACACTCAATAGGCAGATATGAAATAGACAGGGATGCCATTTAGGGATCGCCAGAGGGCGCAACTGCGACCCCTGTGGTCTCCCTTGCTACCCATGTGGTCTCCCTTGCTATCTCTAAAAAAGAAACAAACAAAAAATAACTTTCTTTTTTTTTTTAAAGGCAAGCTCCTGGGCTGTGGCCAGCGCCATGTGGCTATTTGCTTATGGAGTGGCTGGCTTTCTTGTACAGGCCTCGTAAAAAAAGGCCTCTTAAAAAAGAACGGGGATTCTACAAGTCTAGCACTTATAGCAGTGACCCTAAATAAGAAAACATTGAAATACCGAGTAATTTGTCTTTCTGGAATGCTATACAATAATTGCTAGACTCATTAAAGGTTTATTTCAGGCACACTTCAGGGGGTGAGTCGCTGATTTAGTCCGTTCTTAAACACCTCAACTTAGCCTTTCATCCTTCTGAGGTCGATAAATGAGTACCAGCACAGGATGGGTGATATTGTATGTAGTTTATATAAAGCGCCTAAGCGTAAGTGTAGTATAATAACACATCATTGTCATTTTGGCCATGGACGTCTGCTTGCATTTACAGTAATTTGGTAATATGGGCCTATACACACTAATCTTAATGATACATATGGCGATCCATTCTTGTATGAAATGTAAATCACATTATAGTGATATTGTAACAATATTTTTCTTACTGTACTTAGGAACAATTCTATTTGATACCACTTCCTTTTTTGTGAAGGGGTGAAAGGTTGTGTTCCATCGCTTCCCGTGATATCAATTTGGTGTGGGGTAAAATAACATAACTTCCTGTGATGTCATCAGAGGTCAGGGTTCGTATGATGTCACATCCGCTACCCCTGGCATTTTGGTGAAATGACGTCCCTGCAACTCGATTACCATTTTTGCATTTGGTCAATACATATCTAATACCTTACAAATTGTATCGACCCAGGTGTCATGGTATAGCTGGTAGTACTATCGTAAGTAGACTTCTCTTAATGACGGAAAACTGTTGATAAATACGAACCGTGGCAATCTTTATGACATCCTGAGAAACCTGTATGTTCATTGCTTCATTAAGAGCTGTTTCAATGATAAGATTGAGTCCATCATCTAGGCCAATTTAATTAAAGGGTGCTCATAAGCTCTCATGGGTGTGAGTTGTCCTGCTTCCTAGCTGTGCTAATGAGCAAAGAGAACAAAAGAAGATTATGCAAGTCCACCAGCTGGGATGATTGGGTGTAGTTTTTCATATACTTGGAGATACCACTGGCATCACAACAGTGGCATGACAGTTGCAAGAGAGCAAAATGCATCTGTGTGAGGAGCATGAAAAGCACAATTGCTGTCAGGCTGTCCGGGCGGGCGAAGACTATTGGACTAGAAGAAAGGTAAGAAGCGCATGGCAATGCCACACTTGGCAAAATAGTGCATTAGGAAAAAAGAGGAAAACATGATTCCTCTGCTTCATTATGTGCGTACTCATTCACAAACATTATGCGCAGATTGTGTAATTGTCAAGGGTATCGTGAATCTCCTCTTGATCCTGTAGGATCTCGGCCTCCCTTACTTCCCTTTCCTCCTCACCTCGTATTCCCCGGCGTAGATTCAGGGTCCGGTTTTCCTTAGGCTTGGCCTTCCCTTTTTTTTGTAGATGAGAACGGCCGAAGGAGGCCGCCACCGTGACACCCCAAGGGTGATCGGTGGTGACCCTCCGCGGCCGCGGAGTGAGGGGAAAAAGCCAGAGGCTGAAAAAACCCCAGAGGTCTGTAGAAGATGCGTCGGTAGTAGGAAGCACTTGACACTTGCAGGGCTGAGTAAACTGCTGGAGAAGGCACACTCCTTTCCAAAATTTGACAAACAGGTCTCCAAGGAGGAAACGCTGAGACCGGTAGAAATTCGGAAGTCCAAAGTGTCAGCAACAAGGTAAGCGGGCTAGGCAAGGCAAACCCGTAGTGTATTCCTGGGGGCTGTACACAGAAGGAGCCGATAACAAGAGAGGGCGAGTGGAGGAAGGTAAGTAAGAAAGGTGGAAGGGTAGACAAGGCGGAAAAGGCAATAATAGTAAACAAAGGCGGGCGGAAGGGGAGGTAAGGAACACGGGAAAGAAGCAATAGGAGGACGTAGTAAAGGTGGTAGGACGGGAAGGGAATGGAGAACGGGAGCGAGGAAAGGGGGAGAGGGAGGAAACCAGAATCGGAGCGAGCTCCGGAAGGTAACTGTAACAAACAATACGGTAGCAGGGACACTAGCACGGAGAAAACAAGCAGCAGCCAAAACTGGAGCGTTGCAACGCACCCGAACACAGGAAGGGGCGGGCTATATCCTGTGTCGGGATACGTTGCAGAAAAGACTAGACCGCTGCACTGGGTAGAGGAAGCGTGATCGGAACACCCGTACGCCGCTTCCACCTATTCCAGAGCTTCCAGGCTCCCCGAGCCGTGACAGTATGCCCCCTCCTAAGGTCCACCCCTCCTGGCTTGCCAGGGTGACTACGATGGTATTTGCGTAGCAAGAGGGGCGAGTCCAGATGTCCTTTAGGTTCCCAGGAGTCTTCTGATCGTGGGTATCCTTTCCAGTGGACCAGATACTCTAGACGACCCTTATGGTAACGTGAATCGCATATCTGAGAGACTTCGAAGATGTCGGTCTTTGGACCTTTTGGCACAGGAGCGGCAGTCTTCCTACGAGACCATTTGTCCTCATGAAAGTCTTTAAGCTGAGAAGAGTGAAAAACGGGATGTATACGTTGTAATTGAGAGGGTAATTGCAAGCGGAAGGCCACTGGATTAATTTTCTGGGTTATCTTATAGGGCCCTATGTATCTGGGAGACAACTTGGAAGGGCGCACCCACCTTGGTAAATACTTGGTCGATAGCAGGACCTTGGAATCCACGTTCCATTCAGGAACTGATCTCCGATGTTTGTTCGCCTGGTAACGGTGTCTGTTTTGAGCTTCTTGGAGCCCTAGTTTGGCCTTACGATGAGCTTCTTGGAGGCTTTCCGCAATAGATTCTACAGAAGGGACTGTGGATTCAATGCCGGTCAAAGGATATAAGGCACGGGGATGGTAACCGTAGGTGCAGTAAAAGGGACTCATACCGAGGGCTGAATGACAAGAGTTGTTGTACGAGAATTCGGCCGTCGGCAACAGTTGAACCCAGTTATCTTGGCGTTGATTGACGAAACACCTTAGGTATTGCTCAAGTGTACCATTTAGACGTTCAGTCTGGCCGTTCGATTGGGGATGGTACCCGGATGTTAAAGCCCTCTCGATGCCTAGTCTTTCGCAGAGAGAGGACCAAAATCGGGAAGTATACTGGCTGCCACGATCAGAGATGATCTTAGTAGGAATCCCGTGCAGTTTGAAGATGTCTCTTAGGAACACCTCGGCCATACTTGACGCGGTTGGTATGCCTGGTAAGGGGGAAAAATGGGCCATTTTGGTGAATGAGTCAACGACAACCATGATACAGGTACAACCACTGGATTCAGGTAACTCTACGATGAAATCGGTAGAGACAGTGGTCCATGGACCGGTAGGGATAGAATCCGGTTCAAGCAGACCTAAAGGTCTTTGAGTGGAGGCTTTATTGCGGAGGCAGGTAATACATGACTGGACGTATAACCTGGCTTCTTCCCTTATTCGAGGCCAGAAGAAATAGCGTAATAGGAGTTCCTGAGTGTTATAGATGCCACGATGACCTGCCACCTTGGCGTCGTGGCACCAGGATAGAGCCTTTTCCCGGAGAGAAGGGGTTGGTAGATACAATCTCTTGTCCACAATGTATAGACCGTCTTGGATAACATAATCCATTTTCTTCTTTAGACCGGTCTCGGCCTCAAACCTTCCGGTAGAGTCTTCCTTGACTTGTTGTAGGAACGCGGACAACGTTCCTATGGTACGGGACTCAGGAAACATTAGCTCAGGCTTGGTCTCCAGTTCCATAAAATAATCACTCCGTCGTGATAGGGCATCGGCTACTACATTCTGGTTGCCCGGAATGTATGTGATGTTAAAGTCAAACTGCGCGAAGAAGTGCGCCCATCTTGCTTGTCTGGTGTTGTAGCATTCAAACTGGCGTAACACCTGGAGATTCTTATGGTCCGTTCGGAGTGTGAACGGATGCATTCCCCCTTGGAGTAGATGACGCCACTCTACACAGGCCAGTTTCATTGCCAGCAGTTCTTTCTCAATAACAGAGTAGTTACGTTGACTGGGATTCAAAGTCTTGGAATAGTATGATACCGGGTGTTCCTTTCCTTGGTACTCCTGAAGTAGGACGGCTCCTACAGCGGCTGAAGAGGCATCAGTTTCCACCACAAAGGGAAGGCTTTGATTGGGTTGACGTAATATAGGAGTCACACAGAAGGATCGTTTTAGCAGCTGGAAGTTCTTTTCTGCTTCGGTAGTCCACCGGAATGGCGAAGAGGTCTTTTTGAGGAGAGAGGTCATCGGAAGCACCAATTGGGAGAAGTTCGGAACGAACTTCCGATAAAAGTTCGAGAGTCCTAAGAATCTCTGAATGTCCTTCACAGAAGCTGGAGATGGCCACTCCAAAATAGAACTGACTTTGCGAGGATCAACGGCTATCCCTGCCGAAGAAAGAATGTAACCCAAATAGGGTATAGTTGATGCTGAGAAAACACATTTCTCCAGCTTAACTGAGAGTTGATGGTCCTGTAGTCTGTGAAAAACTTCCACTACGTGTAGACAGTGTTCTTCTTGGGTGCGAGAGTAAACCAATATATCATCGAGATAGACGATGACCGAGTTGCCTAGGAGATCCGAGAAGAGTCTATCCATAAAGCGCTGGAAGATAGATGGAGCGTTGACTAACCCAAACGGCATCACCTGGTACTCGTACAACCCAAAAGGTGTCCGAAAAGCCGTTTTCCACTCGTCTCCTGTTTGTACCCTGAGCAAGTGATACGCATTGCGCAGGTCCAGTTTAGTAAAGACGGTGGCAGAATGTACGGCCTGAATGATCTCGGAAATGAGGGGCATAGGATAGCGATCTTTGATGGTGACCTTGTTAAGACCCCTGTAGTCAATACAAGGACGTAGTTCTTTGGTGTCCTTCTTGGGGATGAAAAACAATGATGCACCGGCAGGGGATTTAGAAGGTCTAATGAGTTCGTTGGCTAAGTTCTTGTCCAGGTATTCCTTCAAATGATGTCTTTCCTGGAGGGTTAGCGGGTACAGGCGACCGAACGGAACCAAGGACCCTGGATGAAGGTCAATGGCACAGTCTTCTGGCCTATGCGGAGGAAGATCCAGGGGGATCTTCTCGGTAACTACATCGGTGTACTCAGCGAGATAAGCAGGCAAACAATGGATTGTTTTGGGATCTTCACCACAAAAGGTGTGTACTGTAGAGAATTCTGTTTGGGGTAGACAATTGGTCTTGCAAAAGGAGGATTGGAAACTCAGAACGTTCTCGGACCAGAGAATGGTAGGATTGTGTCTTCTTAACCACCCAATCCCGAGGATTAATGGGAAGTGCGCAGCCCTGATCAAGTCGAAAGACAAACGTTCAGAGTGTTGCATGATGTGTAAGACAAGGGCTTCGGTAGTGTGCGTAATGAGACCAGAGCTCAAAGGCCTTCCGTCAACACCTTCTACCTTTTGATCTTCGGCCTTGGCAATACGGGAAATGCCTTGCCTTTCGGCCCAGAGAATGTCCATGAAGTTGCCTGCGGCTCCGCAGTCCAACAGGGCTTGTGTCTGAATGGTAGTCTTGTTGATGATCAAGGTGACCGCCATAACCATAAGACGGTGGTCTTCGGTGCACTCTGGAGAAGTAACAGAAAGGGTGACAAAGGGACTAGCTTCGCTCCCTCGGTAGTGCGTCCCCAGCTTTACCGAGGGTGTTCGTTTCCCGAACGCCTGGGTGGAACGTCGGGGCAATCTCTGAGTAGGTGAAGCGGCGATCCGCAATACATGCACAGGTTCCCTTCTCGTCTTCTTCTACGTTCCTCTGCGGTGAGAGGGGAACGTGTGCTTCCGATCTGCATAGGCTCTTCTCTTGTGAGACGAGTGGCGGTAGGGGGGAAGGAAAGAGAAGGGCCAGGGGGTATCGATGTACTGCTCTTAGTCTTGCGGCGTTCTGCTCGACGTTCTGCCAGTCGGAAATCTATCCGGAGAGTAGCCGAGATCAGGTCAGCAAAGGTAAGGGGACGTTCTATCCTGGCTAGTTCATCCTTCAACTCCTCACGCAGTCCCCTTCTAAAGATGGCATACTGTGCTTGTTCTTGCCATCCTGCTTCTGCAGCGATTTGCCTAAAGGAGGTGATATATGACATAACATCATTGTTTCCTTGTCTGATGTCTAGCAGATCTTCGGATGCCAAGTAGGTACTCTCGGTACGTAGAAACGTCTGTTTCATCAAAGTCTTGAAGGCCTCGTAATCTAGGAGGACGGGATCAGATCTGTTCACTAGAGGAGTGGCCCAGGCCAAGGCGTTACTGCACATATGGGTAATCATGAACCCCACCTTAGCATGGCCAGAGGCGAAAGTATGTGTACGGAATGTAAAATGCAGATGACATGCATCCAAAAATTCCTGGAGTTTCTTGGGGGTTCCATCAAACTTTCCCGACACAAGAGGTAAGGGAGGCAGGTCGGTGGACGGAAGATCCCGTTCTGCGATCCGTTGTTGGAGAGTAGCATTGGCCCCTTTTAGATTTTGCACCTCTAGGTTGAGGTTTTGAACTGCTGCTATCAGTTCTTGGATCTGTTGAGGAGAGGCCATGGCGGTATCGAGGCGTTGCAAACTGTCAAGGGTATCGTGAATCTCCTCTTGATCCTGTAGGATCTCGGCCTCCCTTACTTCCCTTTCCTCCTCACCTCGTATTCCCCGGCGTAGATTCAGGGTCCGGTTTTCCTTAGGCTTGGCCTTCCCTTTTTTTTGTAGATGAGAACGGCCGAAGGAGGCCGCCACCGTGACACCCCAAGGGTGATCGGTGGTGACCCTCCGCGGCCGCGGAGTGAGGGGAAAAAGCCAGAGGCTGAAAAAACCCCAGAGGTCTGTAGAAGATGCGTCGGTAGTAGGAAGCACTTGACACTTGCAGGGCTGAGTAAACTGCTGGAGAAGGCACACTCCTTTCCAAAATTTGACAAACAGGTCTCCAAGGAGGAAACGCTGAGACCGGTAGAAATTCGGAAGTCCAAAGTGTCAGCAACAAGGTAAGCGGGCTAGGCAAGGCAAACCCGTAGTGTATTCCTGGGGGCTGTACACAGAAGGAGCCGATAACAAGAGAGGGCGAGTGGAGGAAGGTAAGTAAGAAAGGTGGAAGGGTAGACAAGGCGGAAAAGGCAATAATAGTAAACAAAGGCGGGCGGAAGGGGAGGTAAGGAACACGGGAAAGAAGCAATAGGAGGACGTAGTAAAGGTGGTAGGACGGGAAGGGAATGGAGAACGGGAGCGAGGAAAGGGGGAGAGGGAGGAAACCAGAATCGGAGCGAGCTCCGGAAGGTAACTGTAACAAACAATACGGTAGCAGGGACACTAGCACGGAGAAAACAAGCAGCAGCCAAAACTGGAGCGTTGCAACGCACCCGAACACAGGAAGGGGCGGGCTATATCCTGTGTCGGGATACGTTGCAGAAAAGACTAGACCGCTGCACTGGGTAGAGGAAGCGTGATCGGAACACCCGTACGCCGCTTCCACCTATTCCAGAGCTTCCAGGCTCCCCGAGCCGTGACAGTAATCACACTGTAATTGTGAATGAAAACAAAAGCATCGATGTACAAGTCTTTGTATAGCATCGTGATCAAACGATAAATCCTACTTCTGATAATTTTATTGTTATTTTAGTAGGGCAGCATGGAAACAGGAGTACAATTGCTTATTTTTTAAAACTATGTAGCGAAGTCTTTTTAAAAGAAGGTCATTTGGGAAACATAGAAACAGGGGTAACATTGTTTATTTGGTTTAAGCTATCCAGCAAAGACATTATTAAAGAACATCATGATTCTTCAATATGTTCGGATGCCGCATGTATTACAACTGAGGAATGTAAACTAGAAACAATCCTAATTTATTAGGAAAACATTCACCTGCAATCAAGGTCGATTGATTTTGTTTTGAGAATGCAGATTTATCTGTAATCACTGGACCCAAGTAAAAGGAGAATCATCTGCTATCATTTAAAAGAATAAGACTGTGTTAAAAAAAAAAAAAAAAAAACAGGAAATAATTCATGAGCGACATAGTGATTAGAGTTTTGCATCTTTTCAATCCTTATCAAATAATAAGAAGAAAACAATACAGTCCTTTCGAGGCCAGAGTAAGACAAACTCTATTTGTATTAATCTATTCCATTATTAAAGAATCGTCTTCCACTGATTCTATGACACCAATGCAAATTATGTGCATAATGGAAAACAAAATATGTTATCTATTTTGGTACTATTAGGAAAAACCCCGACATGGAACAGATCTCCAAACTAGTCTTCTTATTACAACATCTTCACTATTGGCCAAGCGAGGAAACAATCATAACAAACAGTGCACATGGGAAACTCTCAGCTATGAACATATGCAAACCAACACCAACTAAGGACAGAGCCTGTCTGTGCCTGTCCTCAGAATAGCTTCCATCAGGCTGACCTCACAACCACAGGGCACTCTGCAAAGTGAACAAGGGCCACCTAAGTGGATGCAACATGATGAACAACGGGAAAAAAGCCTGTGTTAAGATGGCCACCACCGCTGTAAGCTTCTCCCAGCTATTCAACTCACTGCCCGAGCATCCGCCTTTGCCGGGATCAGATTGGCTGCAAGATGGTCAACCTCCACCAGGCATGCACAGCCATCAGTCTGGAAGCGCAGATGAGGACCCTTTACAAGCCCAGTCTTCAATTCAGAGCAAAACAAATTGCAGATCCGTCCACGCCTACCTTTGAATATTACCATTGCCATCAACAAAGTAAGAAGAGTGCTACCTGTTCTAATTCCTCCCATGTTATTCTTGCCCAGCCCCACCCACCACCTCCTCTCCCCTCGTGCCCCCCATTAGCAGCTGTGCAACCTGAGAAAATTGCAAGGTCTCCAGTGACCACTGCAAATCTGCCCGCCCTGCACACACTCCCCCTACAAGCCAAAAACCCTCCCACGCTACCAACTGAGCCCATCTCTCAAACCACTCCTATGAGCATCCCGAATGGTGTCACTACATCCATCTGACATAGCAAAACCTCAGACATGACACTCCACACCAATTGACTCACTCCCCTCCCCATGCCTTTCCTGTCTCCCTTAGCCATCTTAGTTGCAGGCCTCTACTTAACAGCACTCTGGACACTTCCACGATGGTAACGGACATCAGAAATATCAGTATTAAATATGGTATTGTTTGGTATGGTATTGTTTATTTATATATCGTCTATACACAGGCAAGTGTTTCAAAGCGCTCAAGGAGGATGGGAGAAACAAAAAGTCACTCAGAGCCCTTGAAATTCTGAGAAAATAATAGTCTGCACAGGCCGAGTAAGTGCGTGAAAATACATTTAACAGTTTTGGAGACAGCAAATAGGCCTGACGGCGATTCAGCTGATTTAACAGTGCAATTAAGGGGTGAAGACTGGGGAGACAGACGATCTTCAGGCGAGTGCGTACAGAGGTTCACAGGGAGGGGAAGGATCAAGTGCGCCCGGTTGGTTGAGACTAGGGTAAGTGCGGAGAGAGCCACTCTCTTGGTTTAAATTATCAGTGCACTGAGTAAGGGTGGGGTGTAGGGCCCTGAGGCAAGTGCAAGAGAGGACTGGCGGGGGTGCCAGGGACCAGTGAGACTCTGATGTACACCCGGTGGCCAGTATGCATGCTGTAAGGAAGAGGAGGGAGAGAGGGAGGGTAAAACAGAACTGGGTTAGCAGGGTAGAGGGAGAGAGAAGGAGGAGGAGAAGAGGAAAGTCATGAGGATTTTCCGGAATTTAAGGAGATCCGGCTTTAGACAGAGGGAGGGCGGCAGGGAGGTTATTCCAGAGAGGGGCACCTGCTGAGGATAATAATCTCACTCCAAATCTCTGCTTGGAGAACGGGCTCACTTGCAAAAGGTTGGAGGTAGATGAGTGGAGGGCTTGTGAGGGACAGTATTTTAGGTAGTCAGCATGCAGGTAGGTAGGTCCCAGGTCCCAGAAACCCTTATGGACAATGCAAAGGGTCTTGAAATTGCAGCCATGGGGAGCCAGTGAAGGGATTTCAGTGCCGTAGAGATGCTGTCCCTGGGCTTGAGGCCAAGTATAAGTCTTGCAGTTCTGTTCTGGATGAGTTGCAAAGGGCGCAGGGCAGAAGAAGGGAGGTTGAGGAAGAGGCCATTGCAATAGTCCAGCCTGGAGAGAACCAGGGCTCTGGAGGAAGTGAGCCTCTGGGGGAAAGTGAGGAAAGGTAGAGTACTCCTGAGGAGGTGTAGCTGGTAGACTTTTTAGAGATGTCTGCAATGTGGGAGGAGAAGGAGAGAGTGGAGTCAAAGATGACCCCAAGGTTTCTTTCTTCGATAAACAAAATGAGATAGATGTCTTAATTTGGGCCTCATTATGAGTTCAGCAGTAAAGATGCATTCTGTCTGGTGGAATTAGCACCACATTACGAGGCCATGTGTTTATGCAATCCAACCAGTGGCGGTGATGTTCATTGCAGCCAACGGAATTATACTGCCCGAAAAAGTGGAGAATTTACCAAATGGTAATTCCGCCAACGGAATAAGCACCCAGCAGAAACAATGTCACGGGCATCTTGGAAAATCCTGAATCCATCACTTCCTACGGCTATCCAAGGATTAGAATCACCAGAAGAATGACAAAAGACAAGGGCAAGTCAAGGTGCCTGAATTCTGTGTTCACAAAACCAATTTTAGTGAGGAAGAGCTGCAAGTCCTAGCAGATGAGGTGGTGGACAATGAAGTAAAACTGTTTGGAAGCCACCAGTTCAAGACAGCTATCCATAGCAAGACCACAAAATAATGAATACATTAATCTTTTACAACACGCTTAATACGAAGGACCATTCTCTAAGCATGGGGAACAGTATCCAAACTTATGGTGCTCTGCATTCTGTTTCTCCTAAGAATAGCAAGTTGCACCTGAACTATCCTCCCTACCCACTATACAGAAAAAAATAAGGGGCAAGGTAGTGGCAGTGGCCATTCTGCATTAAGACATAGCGGATTACCAGAAGAGGTGGAATCACCTCAAGATGCATTTCCGCAGTGTCCTCGCCACTCACTGCTGCGAGACATCTGCCACATAGACGAAATTGTTGATGTTAAGTCCCTGACAGGGTCATCATTATCAATGTCACAGGAATCCAATGACAAATTTCCCATCTGTATACTGAAAACATTTATACTTGTCGCCTCTTGCAAGCATGAGAACCAGTAATGCACAATGCCATGACCATCAATAGAGAGATACTCCTGTTATGCTATTTTCACCATGCCAGATCAAATGTGCAACTCCTGTACCCCCACACATGAAGAATGTATGAAGATGTATAAGGGACACATTACTCTCAAATGTGTCAGGCATCCGTCCCTACCATATGTCCCGGGAAGATAGCTCAGCGGCAACGTGCTCGCCTTGGAATCAAAACGACATGAAGCAACACAGGTTCAATCCCCGGGTCCGCGCTTAGAAACCTCTGCTTAATAAGCACGTTATAAATACGCAACTAAGACATATGCCTGTAACAGCACCTCGATGCCCCTGGGCTGTGTGAGCGAGTTTAAAAATGCAAATAATAACATGTATGTATTTTGCTTGATGTTAACAGCTCAAATTATTTGTGTTGCTTTTTGCTCGGATGTTTTGCCACAGATTATGAGGAAATAATGCCATGGGTGTTGAAAACTGAGGATGGAGGTACGGCCTGGGGTTTTGGGAATTGAGGGTAGATGGTGGGCATGCATATTAGGGATTGAGAGTGGAGGGAGGGCATGGCTGTGGTGACTGTGGGCAGAGGGAGGGCATGAGGTTTGGGGAATAAGGGAAGAGGTAGGACACGGATTAAGGGTAGAGGGGGCATATATTTTGGGGATTGAGGTGGGTGTTAGAGATTAAGGCTGGTGGGAATCATGGGTATGAGAGATTGATGGTGGAGGGATGGGATGCGTGTTACACAGTAAGTAAATTAAATTTCAGTCGGGAGTACAAATCTGGTCCTCTTTTGGGTCACGTTATAGTTTTTACAACAGTAACCCACAGTGTGCAGAGTGCATATAAGGTTTGAGAAAAATAGGCTATCAGCTCCTGACACATCAAGTGGCCCTGCCTTACTTCAGCTCAGTCATGCATCCTGTGCTGGCCTGCCAGACCATGCAGTGTCATCCTCCTCCAAGTCTGGAGGTGCCATGTCCTTCTCAATAAACAGTGGAACTTCGTGCTGGTGCATAAATTGTGCAGCATCACATAAGCGAGTATGATCTTCTCTGGATTGTGCATGAGTGCCCCCCTTCTGGTCCAAATGTGCAGCAATGCACACCCTGGCCTCGTTGTCGGCAATTTCCTGTGGCTCCCAAGGTTACTGGTCAGGATCATGAGCCATGGTAGTTGCGGGTAGCCAGAGTCACCTACAAATGGGATGACATTGGGTCCCTTGGCTATAGGTAATGTTGGTGCTTATCCATCCTGACTAAGTGGTGATGGTGTATGACTCTGATAAAGTAAAGTGGGTTCACTCAAGGATCCCCTTGCAGTTTACAATGTCCAATGAGTTCT
Organism: Ambystoma mexicanum; assembly: GCF_040938575.1. Taxonomy (NCBI): domain Eukaryota; kingdom Metazoa; phylum Chordata; class Amphibia; order Caudata; family Ambystomatidae; genus Ambystoma; species Ambystoma mexicanum. The sequence goes on from NC_090924.1 coordinate 723,160,794, forward strand.
TCGCATCATGCTCTGCAGCATATAAGTGCATCCCTATATTCTGCCTCCCCAATCCTCCCTGAGCATCTCACATTGTGCTCTGCATATTGCAGCCTGTGATGTCTATCCTGACATATTGGATGGGTGTCCATGGCATTGTGGTTAATTGGTGCATTGTATGTCTCCATACAACTGTGTACTATCAGGAGTTGTTGGTACGATTCCCTGGGTAAGCCCATGTGGCATTGATCGTGTGAGTGGTGGGGATGCTGCATTCTAGCGAAAGAATGCAATTTCTGTTTTACCATCTTATGAATTCTGGAAAGGGGCATGTCATGGTGAATTAGAGAGGCTATGTGGATCAAGCCCTAGACAGATTCTTGCTCTACGTGTGTGGTGTTTCTTTGGCACACCTTCACCCCTTTACCTTTTGCCAGAAGGGGAGGAGAGGTCAGGGGCAACACACTTGTATAGGAAACAATACGAAGCTAGTAGCATGGGTTTGAAACGTGTTCACGTGCTTAGAGGGTGGACTCCAGCATATAGTGAGATATAAAATAATAATTTTGTGTGGTTAAACTCCTTCGATCAAAGTTAGCTGTCCTCAGTGAGTGGCCATGGTGGCAGGAAGTGTGCTGCTCCATAATCCCAGGCATCATGTGTTGAAAAGTGAAATTTGTCCTGCCTTGGCTCAGAATGAGGGCAAGTGAACACTCATAGAATGGAATTGTTTCCTATTGCAAAACACCTGCTCTGATGCCTGGGGTGTCACCAATGCCTATTGCTTGCAGTCCAAAGCGACTCTTATATTGGGCAAGTGGGCAGTGGCATGGAATCTGGCATTCATGGCATGCACTTCTGCAGGGGTGGTGAGAGGAGAGATGTGAGGGTGCACATGTTTCATTAGTGCACTGAGCACTTTTCTCAGCACTTTGGAAAATGTCAGCTGCAACATGCCATGCAGCATGCTGACTCTCATAGGGGTCCATGGCACACAAGTGCAGGACAGATACCAGTTAGAAGATCAGTGGTGTGGCTGCTCATATACTGATCCCACTATGAGGCTGGGTGAGGTTGAGGAGGACTGCTATAGCCTGCTAGTTCAGTCGATAAAGTGTCATCAACTGTGCATTTCTCAACACCCAGGAATATGGACTGATTTGGGGAATGGGCAGCCTCTGTGCCACACATCTCCTCCTCCTTGACCCTGGTGAATTCTATTGTTGATGCTGCTGCTTTTTCCTTTGCAGGTCTTTGTAGAGTAGCATTCCCTGTATGTCAAAGTTTTCAACTGCCAGGTGATACACAGTACTTGTACGTGTGATTGAGGAAAGTGTGTCCCTTGCATACCCTGTTGAAGGCTATTGGATTCCTTTTCTTCACAAAGGTGCATTTATCTCCACCTTTTTGGTGGCAATAACTACGGTCACATTTTGGAGGAAATACTGATGTTTTCTGTGGTATTTCAGTATTATTCTACCTTGTAATACTGTGGAATGAACACTGTCTTTTTGGGCGTCATTTTGCCGAGGAGTTAGCTCTCAAGGAATCAGAGCTGTGTTTTGACTCTCAATCCTCTGGCGTTAATTCCTCTGACAGAATTAGTGCTGGTGGAATTACCGCCAGTTTTTGTTACATGTAATTTGATGCAATGGTTAATTGTGGTAATCCTACCTTTTTACATTATGACTGTACTCGTAGGCCCTAAGTCTTTAAACCAATAATAATTAATTGAAAAGTTCAATGAAGAAAATTAATAAACTATTTTACTTAACTTAGGCTAACAGATGCCAAGACGTACATTACAATTAAGCCACATAACAAATGCAAATATGTTAAGTTTGAAAAACAGGATGCATTAAGTGAGGATATTTCAAAACGGTTGGCATGATCTATTAAATGGACTGGTCTGAAAAAAAAAGGCTTGCACGATTCCAGGAAAACTTTAACTAAAGCCATTAACAAACTAAGTCTGGGGGGATATGTGTGGTAACCATAAAAAAGACAAAAATAATGAAAAGAAGCAGAACAAGTAGATGAAAGAGAAGTTTAAGTCCACCACTAATAAATCAAATCTAATGTGCCCATGTCAAGCTCCACAGCAAGTACTAAATCATGTGCCTGATACTTTGTCGCTTTCTATTTTGTATCAACAACAAGGGATATTGCAAAGGGAAATATAGTGCAGGTTATTGTTTTTGTGTGTACAAAAACAAAAAACAACACATGCTCTTGCAGAGATGCAGGGATTATACCTCTATTATTCTAACTACATATGTGTGCATGCTAAGTTTCAAGTCCAGCAGGGTCTCTTCCACTGGCAGTAATAGTACAACTGAAACAGAATCTTTGCAGGGAACATAGGTTTGAGTACAAGTGAATGGAGGGAAGGAAGAAGCATGGTTCTATTTCTATTGTATGGTGTGCAAAAGGGAAATGTGAATTTGGTTAAATTATTAATTATACGGTTTGATTTCTTTTTACATCTCAATAGCATTTTGCATAAATGAGGAAGTTGCAGATTTATCATGCATTTGAACTGGGATCTAATATGCAGCTGCCCTGAAGACGTGATTAACCACAACAGAAAACTGGTTGTGTAAAAATTAAATCGGAAAATCAAATAATTAAAACATGGACATAAGGAATGTGGTTCAGCTTCTCCCACAATTCTGCTACTCACACTGACGCTCCCTGATTTCTTGGTTTGTTCTTCTGGGGAAAAGGCATAGGTCTGGTCCTGGAGATGCCCAAGAGCTCTTCGTCTAATCACTCCTTCCAGGGGAAAGATCTGAGTCTTCATTGACTTACTGTTGGTAACAAGTTATCTCACCTCAGACCTACAGTGATTCTGAGAAAAATCAGACAGTTTGAACAGAAAATGGCATCTGTGAGTTGGCTAACCGATCTGAAACCCGTTGATCCCACTTGTAATGCCACTTGGCCTGGGAGTGGCATGGATTAGTATTTAGAGCAAGACAAACCTTCAGAAAAACTGAAAGAGAGATTCAGGTAAGCCAAGTGAAACCCTCAGTGTACATCACTTTGGCATAGATGTCCTTGGTCTTTTTTCCTAAACTAAGTTGGGTGTCACCTCCTGTCCCTCCACCTGTCTGTCAGGTTTAAGAGTTTCCCAGAGCATGCTTTTCCCTCGACCAGTCTCTCAGGAATGAACCTCTACTTCGATTTTTGGGTGAAACAGCTTGTCTTATCGCCAGTGAGGTCTTAGCTTAAATGTTCAGGAACAACCTCTTCAGGAGCATTAGATGAAGGTGAGGAATCTGGACTGTCTGCCGCTGTATCAGAGAATTAAGGAAGACTCCCTAAAATCCTAGGACCCAGGGAGTCTTCCCTCCCAGAATTCACTCTATGGTGCTTGTCAGGGAGAATTCTCAAAAATGAGCCCTCCAGCTCTTTTGCGAAACTTTGGGACTTTGATCTTTTCAATTCAATGTGTTTTCTGCGTTTGTTTCTTTTGGTTATGGAGCCTAACAAACTCCATAGGCATCATCTTTTACAATTGTGTCACACAGCACCTTCATTCTAGTGCCACATGGAAGATTTCCAGATTTCCACAGGTTTAAATACCTTTTCTGGGATCAACTACTGTTTCCCAGAGCAGTAAAGTGAAATGGACTTTACTTAGCATTGTTCTTGCTAGACCCAGTACACACTATCTTACAATAGAGTGTTCAAGGAGTTACTTAGTATCCCCTGTGTCTAAATGCTCATGTAACATTTTTTATGTTACCCTTCCTCAATTGACTGGCTGGTGGCAGTGGTTTAGTTATGAACTACTTTGGTTTGCGAATATCGCAACCGTTCACGGCTCCGGTAAAGTAACCGCGGGAGCCATATTTTTCAAAATGGCATACAGCCATCTTTGCTAAAATGGTGCCCAGTCTTCTTTTTTCACCAGGTCTTTGTAGAAATGTACTTCCAGAGAGTTTTCCTGCGCACCAAACCAGGTTTGGTCTCTTTGTTCATTTTGCCTTTGGCAGCCTTTCTGAGAACAACCCGCCTGTGGTGCCCGAGTGTCTGGTCAGGCAGGAAGTGAGAGAGGTGCCCGATACTCCCTGTGCTTAGTCTCCTAGGGGACCCAAATGCACTCTGTGGTGATTGGCTGGCTGACTGTCCGGCAAGGACAGCCACCCTGCTTGGTGAGTGACAGCTAGGCTGGAATAAATGGGAGAGAACTGAATAAAAGGTGAGCATTTGGGCTTGGAAGGCAGAGTCAACCACTGGACAAAGGAACCAAAGAAGAGCTTGAAGAGGACACCTTCTGCAACTCCTGGACCGTTGGTTTGCCCGGTGAAGCCGCGCTGCAATGACTACTTGTCATGTTCGCATCAACAGAGAAGCCCCTGCAAGGACGACTTCTCCCTTTGAGTTGGTGGGACCAATCAACTCCAAAGTAAGCCACCTGGACACCAATCTCGGAGCTGGTTCAAGTTCCTCAGAGTTGCTGCAGGAACCGTATAGCCAGTGAGAGGGACACCAGATTGTGTGCAGTACTTTTAAGCCAGCCTAAAGCTTTTGGAAGATCCTCAGTACTCCCACAAAGCAGGACTGTCCACGCCTGAGCCCCCTCAGCAGAGTGCAGGACCCCAGACGTAAGGACAGTCCACCTTGAGAGCCAGGAACCGCGCTTATTGCTATTTGCTGTACCGCAAGGGGCTGAAATGTGAAACAGCCACTGAAAGTAAAGTTTGCCGGTTGCCAATTTTGACAGTGTCAGTGCAGTGCAGGAGTCCCCCGGCGTCCTCCCTCTTGTCCCCACGACTGAGGCCCAGGAACAGTGAGATCTGCAGAGCTGCACAGGAACAGATGTCACCAGCTGCATCTTATCTTCTTTACCAACGTACTCTAAAATAAGTCTAAGAGAACTTACCTCTTACTGTAGAAGGGCTTGTAACTTCCACAACTCACAAGTCTAATCAGCTTGTGGCCCTACATTTGATTATTCTTTTTATCAAAGACTCCTACGAACGTGTGGAAAGACTTTTCCATTTACTTCCCTGAAGTGCTGCATCCTATACAAAGACTTTTGCCCATTGACTTTGGCTTAGCCTATTTGAATCGAATGACTCTTCTAAGTGCTATATGAAAGTATTTGCCCTGCTTATGTATATTTGTAATTTCTCGTGTTCTTATAAACTTTGTCGTTTACCAACTTCTTAAGAGTATTCTGAATGCCTACAGTAAGATATTAATGTCCCCAGCACCCTTGTTACTGAAGTCAACTGTGGGTGTAGGCTGTGTCTGTGGGATATCCCAAAAGGGTCTTGTCTGATTCAGTATCTCAGAGTGTACAGTATTGAAGTGTATTTGTTTGTCATTTGAATACCTGTAACTGTGAATCTTTGTCCAACTCCACTACAGCTCACATTTACCCTCTTGAGATAAGCCTGGCTGCTCAAAACGCTACCAAAACTGTGTGGAACAAGCTTATACCAAAGGTTGGGTTGCCTATACCAGTGCTCCAGGGACATCATTTGACCAAATCTCATTGGTAGTGGAAGTGACATCACATGACCCTTGGCCTCTGATGACATCACAGGAAGTGATGCCATTTGACTCCACCCCGAAGTGACATCATGGCATACGATGGCTCATGACCTGTCACCTCTTGACGAAACAGGAACTGGCATCACATAGCATTGTTCCTAAGTACACTACGAAAAATATGGTTATGACATCACTGTACATACATTTCATACAAGAATGGATCACCATATATATTGATAACATCAGTGTGTATAGGCCCATTGTTAGGCAGAAACCTGTGCAGTTCCCTTAGGGACCACTGAAAAAAGTTTAAGACTACAGGAGTAAGCAGTAAACCCAATTGGTAGCAGTCTGCACCACCCAGATTTACCTTGGAGCTGTGGCTGAGCAGTCAGACTTCTCTCAAGAAGAGTGAGGCAGTATATAGAATATACACAATAGGGCTAAAAATACAGTAGCGCAAGCAAACACTACCCAGAGCTTTGGTATAAAAGTATATAATTATTTATTTAAAAACACACTTGTAAAAATACACTGGCACTAATATGTCAAGCAAGTTCAAACACAGTCACTATAAGTATATACACCTCCCTAGTAAATTATTCGACAAGTCTAGGTTAAGACACCACTTATTTAGCAAAACAGAGGTGAGCGCGTAACCGTAGATGGCACTCCAATAATTTGTTTAAAAAGGGAGAGAAGAGGCAGAATAGGAAAATAACACAGTACCAACACTTTTAAGATATCACAGCAAGTCAAGAAAGGCAGGGTCTACTGTATAGCAAAAAGTTCATAGGCCAGGCCCACTCTTGGAGAGAGCAAGGCGGAATGTGCCCAAGATCACACAGTGGAAATGCACTCAAAGTCTTTGCAGAAAAGTCAAAAGAGGTTGGATCAGTTCAGAAAGGTAAAGTTAGAAGGTCCAAGGTCACCCCATGATAGAAGGTCAAGGATTTACAGGACACCTTGGAAAATCTGTTGCAAGGGAGACCAGGCGGGACACAGTACCTGAAATGGTGAGAAAGCTCCAGCGGGGGCAGTTGTTCCTGGCAGCGGGTGCAAGTTGGGGCTTCGTCCAAGGGAAGAGAAGATCTCGATGTGGAGGAAAGCTGGAGGTCATTGCAGTGCCAGTGAAGAAACCAGCCGCGGAGTTTCCCGGTTAAAAGGTACGGCCCTTTTATTCGCGGTACTGCTGAAGCGTGGCTATCCGGCCGCCGGGGTGCTTGGCACAGGTGATTTGACCACGAGATGATCCAGGAAGGTGAAAAAGGGGAACTGGTTGGTCCCACCAGCTCAAAGGGAAGAAGACTCTCCTGGAAGAAGATCTCCTCTGTCGTCGGGGAAGTGGTGAGTTCGTACAGCAGGGCTCCACCGGTGGTGTCGTCGTTGTAGATGGCTCAGCTTCTCCCCTCTTCGGATTCTTTAGGTCCTGTGGCGACTTCTGAAGTTCCAGTCCCCAAAGCCCTGCTTTTATGCAGCAAAACCCATATTCATCAGCCTAGCTGTCACTCAAACATGCTAAGTGTTGAGCCGGGCGGCTCACCACTGGGCCAATCACACAAGAGTGCGACTTGAGTTGCCAAGGCAACTCTGTCCAGGGTGCCTAATCCCCCTCCCACACATCCTGTTGACCCCAGACAGAGTGGCACCATTTGGAGGGCTTCTGTGGAGAAGCCTGCCAAAAAGTGAAACAAAGGGCTCGACTTGTGTCACAGTTTCAGAGGCGAACACAAACGCCATTTTAAAACTGAGTCCTGGCAAAAAGACCCAACAGGGGAATAAATATTAAATAAATAACCCGGTGGTGTCTTTAACATTGCACCAAAAAGTGGTGCGTTTAAAATGAATGGGAAAATCCCATAGGAAATATTCCGGTTCAATATTTTGCGTGGTATCCACTGCCACCAGCCAGAAACTCGACAAGGGGGGACTGGTCAGTGCCCCCTTGGAAAACAGACCCAGGGGCAATCGAATTACCCCTACCAGTACTTCCATAATATGATGGTTTGGACTGGTTCTGTTCACAATTTGAGACTAGTAAAGCCAATGGTGACTTTACAAGCCCTGGGAGACAGTAGTCAGTCCCAGGGTATGGAGTCTATGTTTGGGGATCATTATGACACCCCTGTGTTACTTCACTGAGGGTGCTGTGTAACACACATACCAAAAACACATGAAGACCTATGGAGTAAAAGACCCCATAGCCCATAAAACACATTACATAGTCAAAGGACATTCTCAAATCATGCCTAAGAGTGGGAGAAAAAGAGTCTCACTCTTAGCAGGAGAAACAAAATAAACCCCAAAAATCCAGCAAAGCTGCTGGGGGACTAACTAGGTTGGGGAAATTAGCCTTAACAGAGAATTCTCCCTAACACTCGCCCCCGCCCCCCCGGACTAAGGGACAGGAGGATTTAATCCAATCCTGGATGAATCTAATACCTCTAGTCGATGACATACATCCTAGAGAGACAATCAGCATTTTGGTGGTGACACCCTGACCTGTGTTCTATGGTCAAATCAAAGGTTTTCCTGTGTAAGCTATATGACCTACAAAAGCCTTGAGGAACATCAGTCTTTTTAAAACCATAGGGGAGCTGGTTGACCAGTCCCCCAGACGTTGGTACAACTTCTGAACCTCTGTTAGGCTTTTTCAAGGGGTCCTTATAAAGGATTCCCTTAGATTTAGAGGGGCCTCCAGAGGTACTCACCACTTCTCTGTTGGGAGAAGGTTGGGTCTTAGGCCTCTTGGTTGGAGGGGGTGGGGATAAGCAAGGTACATGCTTCTCCTTCCTCTTAGATCTAACCTTACCTACTTTAGGAGCTTCACTCCCAAGACTAGGATTTGAGTTGGAGTCTTCAGTAGAAGGTCCAACAGTCTGAAGATTTTTGGCCTTAGACTTTTCTTTTCTGGTTTTCCACCAGCACTGAGAATTACCAGTTCTCTTAGGCCTAGTTAGGGGTCCAGTTGGTCTATCCACCTCTTCCTCAGAAGCACGGGGAGTCACAGTCTCTAAAACTGGGGGAATAATGATGGAGCTTGGTCGGGCTCCCATTTCCCTAATATTTTAGCCTGAAATTTGCCTGGGTCAGAGCTCAATTTACCAACACCAGGGCTTGTAGTGGGGTTGTCTGTAGAGGTTCCCACAGGCTTAGAGTGGTTCCTTAAGGAGGCCAATCTAGCCAATTTATTTTGGTTCTGAGTCTCCATACTGGGAGGCCTGGGGGTACTGGACACTACTCCTAGAGTTGTTAGATCATTCCCCAACCGGACTCTCCAAGGCACCTAAGTCTGAAAACTGACAGGAATCATTACTGTCATGTTGTTACACTGTATGAGGGCTGGTAGAATTGGAACCATTTGGACAGGACCTCCAGAAAATGTAGTGGGACCTTTGGGTGCCTTAGCAACATCCTCAGGCCTGAAAAAGCTTTCATCCACTACTGTTCTGCTGGCCCCAGAGTCTCGCCTGGCAGGAGTATCCTGGCCATTGACAAGAACACTGTCCATATAATAAATTTTAGAGTTTTCTGGTGTGGAGTCATACACACTCCTATTCTGATTACTAACCAGACCCATGGACCCTAATGTTACACTTGCTTGAAGACCGAAAGGTTCTTCAGCAAAAACTTCAAAGCGAGCACTAGCCATTTGGACTTCCTCCTCAGGAGTGAAGGCTAAGGACACTGTGCTGATCCCTGTAGGTTTACCCTTACATTTGGGATCTCCTTTGATATGGTCAGTTGCCTTACAGACATAGGATATTCCAAATGCTCTCTGGAATGGTGGCCTGTTCTGAACTCCTGATGGTGACCTGAAGGTACACTAGCTTGATGGGGTTTACCCTGGGGCTTACCCTGGTTAGTTTGTTGTTTGGGGCCCTCTTTGGATGGGAGGTATTAGAAGTCTCTTGGTTCCCTTTTGGTGGCTGCTTCCCCTCATCCTTTTTCTGAGAGACCCCTGAATCCTTGTGAGTAGCCCTGTTGGCCACCCACAAATCAGCAGCCTCAGCTAGCTTCCTGGAATCTAATTCCTTTGAATCAGCCAAGTGCTGTCTGAGCTCAGGAGAGCAGGCATCATAAATTGACTCCAACATTACAAGATTTCTCATTCCCTCATAAGTGTTCACTTTGTAACCCTTAATCCATCCCTCTAAGTTTTTCAAACACTCATTCACCCAGGTTGCCCAAGGGGTACCATCATTCTTTTTGAGGGTCCTAAACCTCTTAAGGTACTGGGAAGGGGTCTTCCCAAATCTAGCTATTAAAGCTAGCTTCACACATTCATAGTCCCTTCTATCCACCTCCCCCAACTCCAATACCACATCAGATGCAACAGGGGGGAGCCTAGAGAACAACCAAGGAAGTAACTCATTCCCTGAGATGTCCTGGAGCCCATGATTATACTCAAACATAGCCAACCAATGTAACACATCCAATTTAGGCTCATACATACCCACAATCTCTTTAGGCATCCGGGGTCTTTTGGGACTGGAACTCCTAGAGGATCCGGAGAGAGAAGCATGTTCAACAGACAATTTCTTCATCTCTAGCTCATGCTTAAGCTCCATTGCTCTGAGTCTTAGTTCTTGATTCAGTTCTTGGTGCCCTTGTTCTGCTTGAGCATTAAGTCTCTTGAACTCCAATTCAAGCTTCATTTTCTCTAGTTCAATACATTGAGGACTAAATGTGTGACCTGGCAAAGGTCCAGTAGGTATATCTGGTAGAGCAGATAGAGGGCCAGGGGGGAAAATTACAACAGCCTCACCCTCCTCTTCTGACTCTGACTCAAGATTATCAATACTTTGATCAATACTAATGTCATCACTGTTATCTACATTTTCTGTGAGAGGGGATTCCTCTGAACCATCACCCAGACTTTGGTTTGCTAACAATCTTTCTATTAGCTCCATTTTCTTGCCTTTAGTCAGGAGATTCTTATGCTTACAGAGAACCCTTAAACAATCAGCAGTTTTTGTAGCAAGGGACTCTTGAGTATAATTTTCCATAGTTGACTGGTTAGAAAATAAACTTTTTAGTGCTAAGCTTTGTGGTTAGTTGCACTAAGGTATCTAAAAGCACACTAAAATGTATACTCAATACAAATCCCACCGCTGTACACCAGTGTTAGGCAGAAACCTGTGCAGTTCCCTTAGGGACCACTGCAAAAAGTTTAAGACTACAGGAGTAAGCAGTAAGCCCAATTGGTAGCATTCTGCACTACCCAGATTTACCTGGAAGGTGTGGCTGAGCAGTCAGACTTCTCGCAAGAAGAGTTAGGCAGTATATAGAGTATACACAATAGGGCTAAAAATACAGTAGCACAAGCAAACACTGACCAGAGCTTTGGTATAAAAGTATATAATTATTTATTTAAAAACACACTTGTAAAAATACAGTGGCACTAATATGTCAAGCAAGTTCAAACACAGTCACTATAAGTATATACGCCTCCCTAGTTAATTATTCGACAAGTCTAGGTTAAGACACCACTTATTTAATAAAACAAAGGTGAGCGCGTAACCTTAGATGGCACTCCAATAATTTGTTTAAAAAGGGAGAGAAAAGGCAGAATAGGAAAATAACACAGTACCAACATTTTTAAGAAATCACAGCAAGTCAAGAAAGGCAGGGTCTACTGTATAGCAAAAAGTTCATAGGCCTGGCCCACTCTTGGAGAGAGCAAGGCTGAATGTGCCCAAGATCACACAGTGGAAATGCACTCAAAGTCTTTGCAGAAAAGTCAAAAGAGGTTGGATCAGTTCAGAAAGGTAAAGTTAGCAGGTCCGAGGTCACCCCAGGATAGAGGGTCAAGAATTTGCGGGACACCTTGGACAATCTGTTGCAATGGAGACCAGGCGGACACAGTACCTGAAATAGTGAGAAAGCTCCAGCGGGGGCAGTTGTTCCTGGCAGCGGGTGCAAGTCGGGGCTTTGTCCAGGGGAAGAGAAGATCACGATGTGGAGGAAAGCTGGAGGTCGTTGCACTGCCAGGGAAGAAACCAGCCGCAGAGTTTCCCGGTTAAAAGGTACGACCCTTTTATTCGTGGTAGTAGTGAAGCGTGGCTATCCGGCCGCCGGGGTGCTTGGCACGGGCGATTCGACCACGAGACGATCCAGGAAGGCAAAAAAGGCAAACTCGTTGGTTCCACCAGCTTAAAGGGAAGAAGATCTCCTCTGTCGTCGGGGAAGTGGTGAGTTCGTACAGCAGGGCTCCACCGGTGCTGTCGTCGTTGTAGATGGCTCAGCTTCTCCCCTTTTCAGATTCTTTAGGTCTTGTGGTGACTTCTGAAGTTCCAGTCCCCAAACCCCTGCTTTTATGCAGCAAATCCCCCATTCATTAGCCTAGCTGTCACTCAAACATGCTAAGTGGTGAGCCGGGCAGCTTACCACTGGGCCAATCACACAAGAGTGCGACTTGAGTTGCCAAGGCAACTCAGTCTAGGGTGCCTAATCCCCCTCCCACACATCCTGTTGACCCCAGACAGAGTGGCACCATTTGGAGGGCTTCTGTGGAGAAGCCTGCCAAAAAGTGAAACAAAGGGCTCGACTTGGGTCACAGTTTCAGAGGCGAACACAAACGCCATTTTAAAACCGAGTCCTGGCAAAAAGACCCAACCGGGGAATAAATATTAAATAAATAACCCGGTGGTATCTTTAACATTGCACCAAAAAGTGGTGCGTTAAAAATGAATGGAAAATCCCATAGGAAATATTCCGGTGGAATATTTTGCGTGGTATCCACTGCCACCAGCCAGAAACTCGACAAGGGGGGGCTGGTCAGTGCCCCCTTGGAAAACAGACCTGGGGCAATCGAATTACCCCTACCTGTACTTCCACAATATGATGGTTTGTACTGGTTCTGTTCACAATTTGAGACTAGTAAAGTCAATGGTGACTTTACAAGCCCTGGGAGACAGTAGTCAGTCCCAGGGTATGGAGTCTATGTTTGGGGATCACTATGACACTCCTGTGTTACTTCACTGAGGGTGCTGTGTAACACACATACCAAAAACACATGAAGCCATATGGAGTAAACAACCCCATAGCCCATAAAACACATTACATAGTCAAAGGACATTCTCAAATCATGCCTAAGAGTGGGAGAAAAAGAGTCTCACTCTTAGCAGGAGAAACAAAATAAACCCCAAAAATCCAGCAAAGCTGCTGGGGGACTCACTAGGTTGGGGAAATTAGCCCTAACTGAGAATTCTCCCTAACACTCGCCCCCCGCCCCCCCAGACTAAGGGACAGGAGGATGTAATCCACTCCTGGATGAATCTAATACCTCTAGTCGATGACATACATCCTAGAGAGACCATCAGCATTTTGGTGGTGACACCCTGACCTGTGTTCTATGGTCAAATCAAAGGTTTTCCTTTGTAAGCTATATGACCTACAAACCCCTTGAGGAACATCAGTCTTTTTAAAACCATAGCGGAGCTGGTTGACCAGTCCCTCAGAAGTTGGTACAACTTCTGAACCTCTGTTAGGCTTTTTCAAAGGGTCCTTATAAAGGATTCCCTTAGATTTAGAGGGGCCGCCAGAGGTACTCACCACTTCTCTGTTGGGAGAAGGTTGGGTCTTAAGCCTCTTGGTTGGAGGGGGTGGAGATAAGCAAGGTACATGCTTCTCCTTCCTCTTAGATCTAACCTTACCTACTTTAGGAGCTTCACTCCCAAGACTAGGATTTGAGTTGGAGTCTTCAGTAGAGGGTCCAACAGTCTGAAGATTTTTGGCCTTAGACTTTTCTTTTCTGTTTTTCCACCAGCTCTGAGAATTACCAGTTCTCTTAGGCCTAGTTAGGGGTCCAGTTGGTCTATCCAGCTCTTCCTCAGAAGCACGGGGAGTCACAGTCTCTAAAACTGGGGGAATAATGATGGAGCTTGGTCGGGCTCCCATTTCCCTAACATTTTAGCCTGAAATTTGCCTGGGTCAGAGCTCATTTACCAACACCAGGGTTTGTAGTGGGGTTCTCTGTAGAGGTTCCCACAGGCTTAGAGTGGTTCCTTAAGGAGGCCTCTCTAGCCAATTTGTTTTGGTTCTGAGTCTCCATACTGGGAGGCCTGGGGGTACTGGACACTACTCCTAGAGTTCTTAGATCATTCCCCAACCGGACTCTCCCAGGCACCTAAGTCTGAACACTGACAGGAATCATCACTGTCATGTTGTTACACTGTATGAGGGCTGGTAGATTTGGAACCATTTGGACAGGACCTCCAGAAAATGTAGTGGGACCTTTGGGTGCCTTAACAACATCCTCAGGCCTGAAAAAGCTTTCATCCACTACTGTTCTGCTGGCCCCAGAGTCTCGCCTGGCAGTAGTATCCTGGCCATTGACAAGAACACTGTCCATATAATAAATGTTAGAGTTTTCTGGTGTGGAGTCATACACACTCCTATTCTGATTACTAACCAGACCCATGGACCCTAATGTTACACTTGCTTGAAGACCAAAAGGTTCTTAAGCAAAGACTTCAAAGCGAGCACTAGCCATTTGGACTTCCTCCTCAGGAGTGAAGGCTAAGGACACTGTGCTGATCCCTGTAGGTTTACCCTTACATTTGGGATCTCCTTTGATATGGTCAGTTGTCTTACAGACATAGCATATTCCAAATGCTCTCTGGAATGGTGGCCTGTTCTGAACTCCTTCTGGTTGGTGACCTGAAGGTACACTAGCCTGATTGGGTTTACCCTGGGGCTTACCCTAGTTAGTTTGTTGTTTGGGGCCCTCTTTGGGTGGGTGGTATTAGAAGTCTCTTGGTTCCCTTTTGGTGGCTGCTTCCGCTCATCCTTTTTCTGAACGACCCCTGAATCCTTGTGAGTAGCCCTGTTGGCCACCCACAAGTCAGCAGCCTTAGCTAGCTTCCTGGAATCTAATTCCTTTGAATCAGCCAAGTGATGTCTGAGCTCAGGAGAGCAGGCATCATAAAATGACTCCAACATTACAAGATTTCTCATTCGCTCATAAGTGTTCACTTTGTAACCCTTAGTCTATCCCTCTAAGTTTTTCAAACACTCATTCACCCAGGTAGCCCAAGGGGTACCATCATTCTTTTTGAGGGTCCTAAACCTCTTAAGGTACTGGGAAGGGGTCTTCCCAAATCTAGCTATTAAAGCCAGCTTCACACATTCATAGTCCCTTCTATCCACCTCCCCCAACTCCATTACCACATCAGATGCAACAGGGGGGAGCCTAGAGAACAACCAAGGAAGTAACTCATTCCCTGAGATGTCCTGGAGCCCATGATTATACTCAAACATAGCCAACCAATCTAACACATCCAATTTAGGCTCATACATACCCACAATCTCTTTAGGCATCCGGGGTCTTTTGGGACTGGAACTCCTATAGGATCCGGAGAGAGAAGCATGTTCAACAGACAATTTCTTCATCTCTAGCTCATGCTTGAGCTCCATTTCTCTGAGCCTTAGTTCTTGATTCAGTTCTTTGTGCCCTTGTTCTGCTTGAGCATTAAGTCTCTTGAACTCCAATTCAAGCTTCATTTTCTCTAGTTCAATACATTGAGGACTAAATGTGGGACCTGGCAAAGGTCCAGTAGGTACATCTGGTAGAGCAGATAGAGGCCCAGGGGGGACAATTACAACAGCCTCACCCTCCTCTTCTGACTCTGCCTCAAGATTATCAATACTTTGATCAATATCAATGTCATCACTGTTATCTACATTTTCTGGGAGAGGGGATTTCTCTGAACCATCACCCAGACTTTGGTTTGCTAACAATCTTTCTATTAGCTCAATTTTCTTGCCTTTAGTCAGGAGATTCTTATGCTTACAGAGAACTCTTAAACAATCAGCAGTTTTTGTAGCAAGGGACTCTTGACTATAATTTTCCATAGTTGACTGGTTAGAAAATAAACTTTTTCGTGCTAAGCTTTGTGGTTAGTTGCACTAAGGTATCTAAAAGCACACTAAAATGTATACGCAATACAAATCCCACCGCTGTACATCAGTGTTAGGCAGAAACCCGTGCAGTTCCCTTAGGGACCACTGCAAAAAGTTTAAGACTACAGGAGTAAGCAGTAAGCCCAATTGCCAAGTACAATCTAAGTACTGTTGGCTGTGGACTTGGTCTGGACTGCCCTGTCCTTTGGATCTTTTTCTTCACAGCGCCGACTTCGTTTCGCGCTGCACCGCGCTTCTGCCTCCGGTTGCCGTGTGTACGGCTTGGAGTCCCTGAAAGCCAGGAGGACGTCTCACTGTGTTACACACAGTTTGCCTGGCCCTCGATTGAGGAAAGGAGGTGACTGTTTCTTACTACTCGACTTGTCCCTGCCCACGACTTGTCCTCTTTCACTTGATTTGTTCCCTGGGCAGGGAACCTTTCTCGTTACTCTATCTGTTGCTGCCTCATTGTTCTAAGTGTGTATCTCCCTAGCGTTTCCCTGGAGGTGTGGCTTAACGTTCTCCTTTTTGTGTTCCTCCCCCTTAGGTTTCCCTTTCAGAGGAGGCCCCGCCCCCTCGTGTCGTGTGACGCCCAGGAAGCCTCGTTATAACTCAGCCTCCTCGCGCACCCGCGCCGCGCACCTGCCAAGTACAATCTAAGTACTGTTGGCTGTTCGCGGTTCGCGGGGAGCGCGGAGGGCGGAGGCGGTTTTTCAGGCTTCCTGCAGTGTCTTGCATGGCCTAGTGTGGCGAATGCTTTGATACCCTTTTTTTTCCACAAACACAGTGCAATTCATTTGACACCTTCTGCTGCAAACTTTGATACTGTGGTCTACCATTTTGAGAACCGGGGGGAGTTAGTCCCTGGGGAGGTTCCCTGTGTGGGACACCTTCCTCATTCTGTCCAAGACGTGTCATATGTGTAACAACTCAGACATAATTCTAATATGCTACTTTTATGTGTTTAGAGGCTATGTTTACCCTTTGGTAAATCTCTTAGTGAATCCATAGAGGACATTTCTTGAAGTGTGGGCTTGTGTTAGTACAGTATCTGGCATTTTGTTGTTTGGCATTACCCTTCTCCTTGGGCAAAAAGGGGTGGGTCTTACTGTTTGGTTTTGGGGTGTGTTCAGCGGTTGAGTATGAGCCCGACCTTAAGAAGTGGCTGTAAAACCGGCTCCTCTCCGCCAGAACCCGCTAAAGAGTCTGTTACTCACATCCAATTGACTCCTCTTCCCCTGTTTCTGGCAGCATCTGCACCTTCACTACCTATGTCAAACCTCTTAATAGAGAGGGGGGTTGGGCTGGGCCAGGTGGGGTGTAACGAGACTGTCATATCGGCGGTACCATCATTGGTCAGCCCCGCCTCTTCTCATGGACCGCCTCCATCCTTGGCTGTGTCAACATTCTCAGTCCAAGAAGCCAATGACTTTGTCGGAGATGAGGGTGCCGTGTCTAGCCACGGCCTTGATTTAGACTGTTCCTCCATACAAGGCCTTCGAGGCCTCCCTTGTATCACTGACACGTCTATTTTGGCACCTACTATTGTCAGCGAATTAAGTAAAAGAGTGCGGCTCTCTTTGGGACCTTCGTCTCCTGCGTCGACTGCGTTTCCCTTTCGTGAACAAGTTCACTTTCACCTCCCCTCAGAAACTAACAGTAAAAGGGTCTTGGAAGGGGGCCCCGCCTCCCTCTATGACAACATTCAGACTGGCGGCGAGATGTCGGTAGGGCCTTTCTCTGTAGGAGGTGCGGTCCCCTTCTCTTTAGTGAATGAAGAGGCAGATCTTGCAGCTCTAAAGGGAGAAGTTAGATCGGCCTCTACCCCAGAGGACTTCTGCTCACATTCTCAGCTCAATGAACCCTTTAACTTCCCAGTAATTTCACGTATTCTCAACTTGCTGGACAAGGGGCATGAGCTGACACATTGCTCCATAAGAGAGATGCAGTCTTCATTATCTCTTATGAAAGATAAGATGGCCAGACTGGAAGGCTTTATTCTAGCTGAAGAACATTCCAGATCCTTCTATCTGGCCCATCTGGAAAAAATGCTGGAGAATATTCCAGCTAGACCACCTCAGATCCCTACCTCTATTTCAACTTTCAATCAAGGTTCCCAGACTGATCCGGAAATGTGTTCCATAGTCTCCCCACAGACTTCTTGCTCCCAGGTCGTGAAAGGGGTAATCCCGGGTATGTTGGAGCATGCAAATTCAGAGGTCATAGACTTGGTGGAGGTTCTTAAACTCCAGCATGAACGTCTAGTACAGGTAGAGCAGCTTCTTTATAAGCTAGCTGCAACCCAACATCAACTGGACCCAATAGACTCCTCAAGAGAGGGATCCGTGGGTACTCAAGGTTTTGCTGCCCCTCCGGACAGTCCCTCCGCCCTGACTGACATTATCGAGGCCCCGCCTAGTCCTGTATCGACGGTGGCAGATTTATGTTCAGACTTGGAGGAGGGACCTGTGGTGCATGAAGGAAGACACTTTGTCTCGCGTAAAGCAAGGAAGTCCTTCCTTAGAGCTCAAAAACGCCTAAACCTTACTAAGGCTAGTCAAAAGAAAGCTAGCTTTAAAACACCAACCCCGGTTTGCGCCCACTCGATCTCTGAATCTAAAGTAAATGTGGGTATTGGGAATTGCCACGACGACTTAGGTTTAGCCTTATGTGATCTTGACGAGGAAAGCAGGAAACATCTACAAATTGCAGCCTTGAAAAATGACAATACTCAGATCGCCCTTCGTGCCCCTCAAGGAACTCCCACGGTCAAGCTGCAATCTCAGCTCCATTCCTTCTTTCCTAACATCCAACCTAGAAAGGCGAGCACTATGATTCCAGCTGAGGCGACAGTGACATTTGCTGTGAGCCCAAGCAGTGCTCCCGTACAGTTGGAAGGGTCTTTGGTCGGTAAGGATGCAGCTGCTACTCCTTTAGCACCTCCTGTCGCCGTAAGTGAAGATCGCGCTTGTCCTTCCCTGCTTCCGGAAGCGCCTGTGATTTTGGCGTCTCCGGCACGGCCTCCCAATGTGGAGGCTATGCACCTCCCGCATATCGCGGTTGGAAAATCTTTTCCTGACGCCTTGTCCTTTACGCATACACCAAAGGACATGAAACTAATCCTTGGTTGGACTAGTAATTTAGAGACAAGCGGCCCGGCTCGTATAAACAGGTCATTTCTGATGAATTCGTTCTTTCAAATTCCAGCTCTCAGGAATCTTTCATCTAAGGACCTCGATTGGGTCAAATTGGCAACTCATAACAACCATAGAGCCCTCTGCAGAGTCCAATCGCAGATTATAACTAAAATGCTGTTGGAGTTTGCTGAGGATTTTCACTCCATTGGTCTTACACCTTGCCTATTTGCGGATATGGATAGTGCATGGGCTTTTCTTGACTGGGTACCTCCCACTTTGCCAGCATGTTCAGTGGGGCTAGGTATAGATTCGTCCGACTCTCAGGTTACTCAATTATCACTTCAATTAGCATCACTAACCCAAGTACTGAGTGGGCTAGCTTGGCTGGAACCCCTGATAAAAACAGCTGCAGCCATTAAGGGGCCCTCTCCAGGCTCATAACTGGCCAGTCTGACTATCTCATCCTGGAATTGTTGTGGCCTGGGCAACCTGGTTTAATGGCATAAGCGGGTTGTCCCTGACAAGAAACCCGACATACTTTTCCTTCAGGAAACGATGTGCCTAAATGAGATTTCTCTCGACGGGTATTCCAGTTTTTCTGTTCCAGCCAGCCGTTTACTTGCAGGCCGTCCTTCTGGGGGTATTGCTATTCTTATTAAAAATGGTTTAAAAACAGTGGCTTCTATTCTGGATACTTCGACATCATGCATCTTAGTGGAGCTGTCGTTTGAACACGCTAAGGTCTTACCCTTGCTTTTAATGTCGTTGTATTGGAATCCTAGGTCAGTCTCCCTCCCTTCTCTCTTGGAGGATCTTGACAGAATTTTGGGTCATGCTTCAGTCTCATGCCCCAATCATGAAATTGTGATTGGAGGTGATTTAAACTCATACCTCCAGTCTTCTAATATACTATGCTATCCTACTTCTTCCTCCTCTTATGCTCAACAAGCTTCTCATAGAGGGTACCAATTGTCAAGTTTCTTTGAGAAATGGGGCATTTACCCGATTCATTTGGCACCTCATTCTTTACATATTTCATGGTCACGGGGCAATGCCTCATCCCTCATTGATTATGTCCTGAGCGACCACCATATGCTGTGTTCTGAACTCCATATGGGGTGTGATGTCTATTTGTTTTCACCTCCTGCCTGTTTGGCGGCTCCCGACAGAAACTCCATCTCTGTCAACCGGAATCCTGTCGTGTGTAGGAAACTGGCGTTCCTGGTGAATAGAGATCTCATATCATGCCAAGATGACCTCATATCACTGGCGAATATTGAAAAAATTAACGAAAGAAACATCAACATGATTCAGACACGTTTAATATCCCTAGTAAAGGACTCCTTGGGTAAAGATATCTTTTTAGATGCCCACCCAAATTTGAATCAGATAGCAATCTTAAAAAAGCAAAAAAATCGAGAACTGGCTAACATAAGAAAAATGTCACTCAGTCCTATCATCTATCATCGTGAAAAAAATTACATCATTAGGGGCTTTAAGCACCAAATAAAGCATCTCCGCCAGGCTGCCTACACCCTCGCCAATCAACATATAATTAGTCTGCTCTGCAAAAAAAAAACTCGAGAATTATGGGCCATTTTAAGAAACCCGTCAGGTAAGGCGGATACTCGTTCTGTGGCGACCATCTCGGGAATCGAATGGGAGAAGTTTTTTTCCCAAAAATATGCTTTGCCAACTATGCATTCCAAAAAAGAAAGTAGAAATATGTATTTGCCTTTTCCGCGAGTCTGTCCCTGGGACATAAAAGATATTATATGGGCAATCTCCCAATTGAAGTTTTCAAAAGCAGCTGGTCCAGATGGGCTCCCCCCTTGTGTTCTAAAAGACGATCCTCATTTCTGGGCCAGTTATCTCCTTCCTTGCTACCAGCTGATCTACAAAACTGGCAAAATTCCGACATCATGGCTGACCGCCATAATTATTCCAATACATAAAAAGGGTGCGTTAAATAATCCTCTAAACTTCAGGCCGATTGCCCTTATAGATACAGCTGGGAAAATTTTTGCACGATTGATCCTTTCAGAATTGGAAGTCTACATACATGACCTAAAAATTCTGTCTAAAGCCCAGGTTGGTTTTCGGAGAGCAATGGGCACCCAACTAAATGCTTCTATCTTAGCCCATCTTCTTCGGAATGCACATTCTAAGTCCAACCGCACCATATATATGGCGGCTTTGGACCTTTCGGCTGCATTTGACAATGTACTTCGCACCCGGCCATGGCAAAAGATGCTGGCTTATGGTATACCATCTCCACTAGTAGCGTTAATCGCAGCATTACACCGGAATACATCCTACCGGGTCTGTATTACTGCGGAAGGGCTATTGACTGACAACATACCTACACATATAGGTGTTAAACAGGGCTGCAATTTGGCTGCAGTCCTATTCAATATTTACCTTGCCGATATCGACAAGATTTGGCAGGGTTCCAACTCTTTCCCAGTTATACTGGGTTCTATGCGGCTCCATTGGCTAGCATTTGCCGATGACATCATAATATTTGATAGAGTGCCGTTTGGACTCCAAAATAAATTAAATATGTTTGGCGAATATTCTAAGCTGAATAACATGACCATTAATTCAGCTAAATCACATATATTGGTTTTCACTGCAAAAAAAAAGCTTCCTAGATTCAACCTTACAATAAATGCCCAGCCGATTGTGAGAAAAGAAGAGATTCAGTATCTGGGCTATCACTTATCGAATGGGACGTCTGCTAGCAAGTGGCGTACAGTGTTGAACGCAAAGTTTAACCCACTTCTGGCCCAAATGAGAATTATCTATACCAAATATTGTCGTTACTCCCTCCTGCCTCTCATACAATATTATACTATGAAAATAGAGCCCATTCTCCTATATGCAGTCGACATGTGCCTTCTGAACTTGGGGCCCCTCTTAAATCTCCTACAAGGTAAACTCTGGAAGAAGATTTTGGGGCTTCCCGGATATCTACCCAACGCTATAATCATACATGAATTGGGCTTATATCCACTAGAAGACAAATACCTTTGGCGGACTGTATCTGCATTTTCTAAAATGATCTCTCCACCCCCAAACTCACTCTATGAGGACTTTCAGGAAATGCTTGCTGGAAAGTGTCCAACTTCGATCCTCAAGGTGAAAGAGACGACACATGCGATTTTAAGTTCATTGAATATGACGCAGGATGATTTGATAAATACCCCTGCCAAAGTCAAAAGGCGCTTCTTCAAAAATTCCTGGGCTCATATTTCTGATCAGATTGGAAGCTACTCCTCCTTTACTGAATATGCCACTTTCAGGCATGCAGTTGCACCACGGTTACCATATATTTTATGTTTCCCAGACAAAGTAGCAAGAAGGTCCTATATGCGCTTCCGCCTGGACCTTATCCACACGGGTGCTCGTATTAGGAATTGGGATTGTTATAGGGCTTTGGCAAAATGGGAGGGATGCAGATTTTGCCTAAATACATCTGAGCCCGAAACTCTGGAACATCTCTTTATGTACTGCAACTTCTTTCTCAAACAGAGGCAATGTTGTCTGGTCGCATATCTTACTTCTTTCTCTCTGTATGAATGTCATTTAGTATGGCTGAGATGTATGCAGGGAAATTCAAACTCCATCATACTAGCAACTGTCAGACTTGTTACATTAATTGAGGAGCAATTGTTGGCTCTCAATAGGACAATTTGGAGTGGGTAAAAAAAATGTGGGTGTCTGAGATTTTGTTATTCTTATGATTGATGGTATTAGCCAACTGCTTGTGGGAGTGTTTAAGCTGGTGGAGGGTAGCGACGCCATACCATCATTGTTAGCCTATGTTAGGCAGGCTATCTGTTGTTGTAGACCTCCACTTGTGATATTTGATCTTTGATGATATATTGGAAATATACTCAAGTGTTTTTATTATCTTTTAGTTACTCAAGTATTGACTAACTTTGGCTGTTTTTTTATGACTTTTATATGATATATGTTTTATATGTAAGCCCAATTGGTAGCAGTCTGCACTACCCAGATTTACCTGGAAGCTGTGGCTGAGCAGTCAGACTTCTCACAAGAAGAGTTAGGCAGTATATAGAGTATACACAATAGGGCTAAAAATACAGTAGCACAAGCAAACACTGACCAGAACTTTGGTATAAAAGTATATAATTATTTATTTAAAAACACACTTGTAAAAATACAGTGGCACTAATATGTCAAGCAAGTTCAAACACAGTCACTATAAGTATATACACCTCCCTAGTTAATTATTCGACAAGTCTAGGTTAAGACACCACTTATTTAATAAAACAAAGGTGAGCGCGTAACCGTAGATGGCACTCCAATAATTTGTTTAAAAAGGGAGAGAAAAGGCAGAATAGGAAAATAACACAGTACCAACACTTTTAAGAAATCACAGCAAGTCAGGAAAGGCAGGGTCTACTGTATAATAAAAAGTTCATAGGCCAGGCCCACTCTTGGAGAGAGCAAGGCAGAATGTGCCCAAGATCACACAGTGGAAATGCACTCAAAGTCTTTGCAGAAAAGTCAAAAGAGGTTGGATCAGTTCAGAAAGGTAAAGTTAGCATGTCCGAGGTCACCCCAGGATAGAGGGTCAAGGATTTATGGGACAACTTGGACAATCTGTTGCAATGGAGACCAGGCGGGGCACAGTACCTGAAATAGTGAGAAAGCTCCAGCGGGGGCAGTTGTTCCTGGCAGCGGGTGCAAGTCGGGGCTTCGTCCAGGGAAAGAGAAGATCACAACGTGGAGGAAAGCTGGAGGTCGTTGCACTGCCAGGGAAGAAACCAGCCGCAAAGTTTCCCGGTTAAAAGGTACAACCCTTTTATTCGCGGTAGTAGTGAAGCGTGGCTATCCGGCCGCCGGGGTGCTTGGCACGGGTGATTCGACCACGAGACGATCCAGGAAGGCAAAAAAGGCAAACTCGTTGGTCCCACCAGCTCAAAGGGAAGAAGACTCTCCTGGAAGAAGATCTCCTCTTTCGTCGAGGAAGTGGTGAGTTCGTACCGCAGGGCTCCACCGGTGGTGTCGTCATTGTAGATGGCTCAGCTTCTCCCATCTTTGGATTCTTTAGGTCCTGTGGCGACTTCTGAAGTTTCAGTCCCCAAAGTCCTGCTTTTATGCAGCAAATCCCCCATTCATCAGCCTAGCTGTCACTCAAACATGCTAAGTGGTGAGCCGGGCAGCTTACCACTGGGCCAATCACACAAGAGTGCGACTTGAGTTGCCAAGGCAACTCAGTCTAGGGTGCCTAATCCCCCTCCCACACCTCCTGTTGACCCCAGACAGAGTGGCACCATTTGGAGGGCTTCTGTGGAGAAGCCCGCCAAAAAGTGTAACAAAGGGCTCGACTTGGGTTACAGTTTCAGAGGCGAACAAAACGCCATTTTAAAACCGAGTCCTGGCAAAAAGACCCAACCGGGGAATAAATAATAAATAAATAACCCAGTGGTATCTTTAACATTGCACCAAAAAGTGGTGCGTTTAAAATACATGGGAAAATCCCATAGGAAATATTCCGGTGGAATATTTTGCGTGGTATCCACTGCCACCAGCCAGAAACTCGACAAGGGGGGACTGGTCAGTGCCCCCTTGGAAAACAGACCCAGGGGCAATCCAATTACCCCTACCAGTACTTCCACAATATGATGGTTTGTACTGGTTCTGTTCACAATTTGAGACTAGTAAAGCCAATGGTGACTTTACATGCCCTGGGAGACAGTAGTCAGTCCCAGGGTATGGAGTCTATGTTTGGGGATCACTATGACACTCCTGTGTTACTTCACTGAGGGTGCTGTGTAACACACATACCAAAAACACATGAAGCCATATGAAGTAAACAACCCCATAGCCCATAAAACACATTACATAGTCAAAGGACATTCTCAAATCATGCCTAAGAGTGGGAGAAAAAGAGTCTCACTCTTAGCAGGAGAAACAAAATAAACCCCAAAAATCCAGCAAAGCTGCTGGGGGACTCACTAGGTTGGGGAAATTAGCCCTAACTGAGAATTCTCCCTAACACTCGCCCCCCGCCCCCCCCAGACTAAGGGACAGGAGGATGTAATCCACTCCTGGATGAATCTAATACCTCTAGTCGATGACATACATCCTAGAGAGACCATCAGCATTTTGGTGGTGACACCCTGACCTGTGTTCTATGGTCAAATCAAAGGTTTTCCTTTGTAAGCTATATGACCTACAAACCCCTTGAGGAACATCAGTCTTTTTAAAACCATAGCGGAGCTGGTTGACCAGTCCCTCAGAAGTTGGTACAACTTCTGAACCTCTGTTAGGCTTTTTCAAAGGGTCCTTATAAAGGATTCCCTTAGATTTAGAGGGGCCGCCAGAGGTACTCACCACTTCTCTGTTGGGAGAAGGTTGGGTCTTAGGCCTCTTGGTTGGAGGGGGTGGAGATAAGCAAGGTACATGCTTCTCCTTCCTCTTAGATCTAAGCTTACCTACTTTAGGAGCTTCACTCCCAAGACTAGGATTTGAGTTGGAGTCTTCAGTAGAGGGTCCAACAGTCTGAAGATTTTTGGCCTTAGACTTTTCTTTTCTGTTTTTGTCACCAGCACTGAGAATTACCAGTTCTCTTAGGCCTAGTTAGGGGTCCAGTTGGTCTATCCACCTCTTCCTCAGAAGCACGGGGAGTCACAGTCTCTAAAACTGGGGGAATAATGATGGAGCTTGGTCGGGCTCCCATTTCCCTAACATTTTAGCCTGAAATTTGCCTGGGTCAGAGCTCAATTTACCAACACCAGGGCTTGTAGTGGGGTTCTCTGTAGAGGTTCCCACAGGCTTAGAGTGGTTCCTTAAGGAGGCCTCTCTAGCCAATTTGTTTTGGTTCTGAGTCTCCATACTGGGAGGCCTGGGGGTACTGGACACTACTCCTAGAGTTCTTAGATCATTCCCCAACCGGACTCTCCCAGGCACCTAAGTCTGAGCACTGACAGGAATCATCACTGTCATGTTGTTACACTGTATGAGGGCTGGTAGATTTGGAACCATTTGGACAGGACCTCCAGAAAATGTAGTGGGACCTTTGGGTGCCTTAACGACATCCTCAGGCCTGAAAAAGCTTTCATCCACTACTGTTCTGCTGGCCCCAGAGTCTCGCCTGGCAGGAGTATCCTGGCCATTGACAAGAACACTGTCCATATAATAAATGTTAGAGTTTTCTGGTGTGGAGTCATACACACTCCTATTCTGATTACTAACCAGACCCATGGACCCTAATGTTACACTTGCTTGAAGACCAAAAGGTTCTTAAGCAAAGACTTCAAAGCGAGCACTAGCCATTTGGACTTCCTCCTCAGGAATGAAGGCTAAGGACACTGTGCTGATCCCTGTAGGTTTACCCTTACATTTGGGATCTCCTTTGATATGGTCAGTTGCCTTACAGACATAGCATATTCCAAATGCTCTCTGGAATGGTGGCCTGTTCTGAACTCCTTCTGGTTGGTGACCTGAAGGTACACTAGCCTGATTGGGTTTACCCTGGGGTTTACCCTAGTTAGTTTGTTGTTTGGGGCCCTCTTTGGGTGGGTGGTATTAGAAGTCTCTTGGTTCCCTTTTGGTGGCTGCTTCCGCTCATCCTTTTTCTGAACGACCCCTGAATCCTTGTGAGTAGCCCTGTTGGCCACCCACAAGTCAGCAGCCTTAGCTAGCTTCCTGGAATCTAATTCCTTTGAATCAGCCAAGTGCTGTCTGAGCTCAGGAGAGCAGGCATCATAAAATGACTCCAACATTACAAGATTTCTCATTCGCTCATAAGTGTTCACTTTGTAACCCTTAGTCTATCCCTCTAAGTTTTTCAAACACTCATTCACCCAGGTAGCCCAAGGGGTACGATCATTCTTTTTGAGGGTCCTAAACCTCTTAAGGTACTGGGAAGGGGTCTTCCCAAATCTAGCTATTAAAGCTAGCTTCACACATTCATAGTCCCTTCTATCCACCTCCCCCAACTCCATTACCACATCAGATGCAACAGGGGGGAGCCTAGAGAACAACCAAGGAAGTAACTCATTCCCTGAGGTGTCCTGGAGCCCATGATTATACTCAAACATAGCCAACCAATCTAACACATCCAATTTAGGCTCATACATACCCACAATCTCGTTAGGCATCCGGGGTCTTTTGGGACTGGAACTCCTAGAGGATCCGGAGAGAGAAGCATGTTCAACAGACAATTTCTTCATCTCTAGCTCATGCTTGAGCTCCATTTCTCTGAGCCTTAGTTCTTGATTCAGTTCTTGGTGCCCTTGTTCTGCTTGAGCATTAAGTCTCTTGAACTCCAATTCAAGCTTCATTTTCTCTAGTTCAATACATTGAGGACTAAATGTGGGACCTGGCAAAGGTCCAGTAGGTACATCTGGTAGAGCAGATAGAGGCCCAGGGGGGACAATTACAACAGCCTCACCCTCCTCTTCTGACTCTGCCTCAAGATTATCAATACTTTGATCAATATCAATGTCATCACTGTTATCTACATTTTCTGGGAGAGGGGATTTCTCTGAACCATCACCCAGACTTTGGTTTGCAAACAATCTTTCTATTAGCTCAATTTTCTTGCCTTTAGTCAGGAGATTCTTATGCTTACAGAGAACTCTTAAACAATCAGCAGTTTTTGTAGCAAGGGACTCTTGACTATAATTTTCCATAGTTGACTGGTTAGAAAATAAACTTTTTCGTGCTAAGCTTTGTGGTTAGTTGCACTAAGGTATCTAAAAGCACACTAAAATGTATACGCAATACAAATCCCACCGCTGTACATCAGTGTTAGGCAGAAACCTGTGCAGTTCCCTTAGGGACCACTGCAAAAAGTTTAAGACTACAGGAGTAAGCAGTAAACCCAATTGGTAGCAGTCTGCACTACCCAGATTTACCTGGAAGCTGTGGCTGAGCAGTCCGACTTCTCACAAGAAGAGTTAGGCAGTATATAGAGTATACACAATAGGGCTAAAAATACAGTAGCACAAGCAAACACTGACCAGAGCTTTGGTATAAAAGTATATAATTATTTATTTAAAAACACACTTGTAAAAATACAGTGGCACTAATATGTCACGCAAGTTCAAACACAGTCACTATAAGTATATACACCTCCCTAGTTAATTATTCCACAAGTCTAGGTTAAGACACCACTTATTTAATAAAACAAAGGTGAGCGCGTAACCGTAGATGGCACTCCAATAATTTGTTTAAAAAGGGAGAGAAAAGGCAGAATAGGAAAATAACACAGTACCAACACTTTTAAGAAATCACAGCAAGTCAGGAAAGGCAGGGTCTACTGTATAATAAAAAGTTCATAGGCCAGGCCCACTCTTGGAGAGAGCAAGGCGGAATGTGCCCAAGATCACACAGTGGAAATGGACTCAAAGTCTTTGCAGAAAAGTCAAAAGAGGTTGGATCAGTTCAGAAAGGTAAAGTTAGCATGTCCGAGGTCACCCCAGGATAGAGGGTCAAGGATTTATGGGACAACTTGGACAATCTGTTGCAATGGAGACCAGACGGGGCACAGTACCTGAAATAGTGAGAAAGCTCCAGCGGGGGCAGTTGTTCCTGGCAGCGGGTGCAAGTCGGGGCTTCGTCCAGGGAAAGAGAAGATCACAACGTGGAGGAAAGCTGGAGGTCGTTGCACTGCCAGGGAAGAAATCAGCCGCAAAGTTTCCCGGTTAAAAGGTACAACCCTTTTATTTGCGGGAGTAGTGAAGCGTGGCTATCCGGCCGCCGGGGTGCTTGGCACGGGTGATTCGACCACGAGACGATCCAGGAAGGCAAAAAAGGCAAACTCGTTGGTCCCACCAGCTCAAAGGGAAGAAGACTCTCCTGGAAGAAGATGATCTCTTTCGTCGGGGAAGTGGTGAGTTCGTACAGCAGGGCTCCACCGGTGGTGTCGTCATTGTAGATGGCTCAGCTTCTCCCATCTTTGGATTCTTTAGGTCCTGCGGCGACTTCTGAAGTTTCAGTCCCCAAAGTCCTGCTTTTATGCAGCAAATCCCCCATTCATCAGCCTAGCTGTCACTCAAACATGCTAAGTGGTGAGCCGGGCAGTTTACCACTGGGCCAATCACACAAGATTGCGACTTGAGTTGCCAAGGCAACTCAGTCTAGGGTGCCTAATCCCCCTCCTACACATCCTGTTGACCCCAGACAGAGTGGCACCATTTGGAGGGCTTCTGTGGAGAAGCCCGCCAAAAAGTGTAACAAAGGGCTCGACTTGGGTTACAGTTTCAGAGGCGAACAAAACGCCATTTTAAAACCGAGTCCTGGCAAAAAGACCCAACCGGGGAATAAATAATAAATAAATAACCCAGTGGTATCTTTAACATTGCACCAAAAAGTGGTGCGTTTAAAATACATGGGAAAATCCCATAGGAAATATTCCGGTGGAATATTTTGCGTGGTATCCACTGCCACCAGCCAGAAACTCGACAAGGGGGGACTGGTCAGTGCCCCCTTGGAAAACAGACCCAGGGGTAATCCAATTACCCCTACCAGTACTTCCACAATATGATGGTTTGTACTGGTTCTGTTCACAATTTGAGACTAGTAAAGCCAATGGTGACTTTACATGCCCTGGGAGACAGTAGTCAGTCCCAGGGTATGGAGTCTATGTTTGGGGATCACTATGACACCCCTGTGTTACTTCACTGAAGGTGCTGTGTAACACACATACCAAAAACACATGAAGCCCTATGGAGTAAAAGACCCCATAGCCCATAAAACACAATACATAGTCAAAGGACATTCTCAAATCATGCCTAAGAGTGGGAGAAAAAGAGTCTCACTCTTAGCAGGAGAAACAAAATAAACCCCAAAAATCCAGCAAAGCTGCTGGGGGACTCACTAGGTTTGGGAAATTAGCCTTAAAAGAGAATTCTCCCTAACACCCATATAACCGAATTACTGTGAATGCAAGCAGACATCCAAGGTCAAATGATAATGATGTGTTATTGTATAGCACTTACGCTTATATCGATCAAATGTACATACAATATCACCCATCCTGTGTTGCTACTCATGTGTCGACTTCAGAAGGATGAAAGGCTGAGTTGGCCTTGCTAGGATTTGAACATGCAACCTGCAGATCACACAAACGTCACAGCAGTGAGTGCTCAACTCACTGAGCTATCTTACCGGCTACATTAACATTAGCAGTTACATGTCTGAAAGTTCTCAAAGTCACAAATCATATTACACTCTGTAGTGGATACAATTAAACTGGTAACTGTGAACATCAGGCCAGTTCATCAGCAGGTCTGGTGCACATTTGGCCACATGTCAAGCTTGTGTGGATCTCATTTCAGGCTTCATAGGTTGGCAAAATAAATACCAACTTATAGGTTCATAACTGTGTATAGAAGAATTCAGAGTAGTGCAGGGAAAGCAGCACACTCACACAGCATCTCGTACTCTGGGCACTTGTTACCTCATACATGCAAGCATCCGGAACAGCATGCCATGGAGATAGGAAAGATAGCCACCTTTCAACAAAGCATTTATTGTGGCAAAATGAAATCAAGGGCCACTTTATGTGCGATGGTCAAACATTTCTACATGTTAGACAGGCTCAAGGATTTTGTCCAGTGACTTAGGACACCAATATGGAATGTCTTGTGATGATCGTATAGAGACAAGGGCAGAAAAAACACGCTAAAATTGCAACTTGCGAAAAGCAAAATACATAGTCCGAAATGGATGCTTATTCTACTCTATATGCTTTTTTGATGTTTTTTCTGCATTGTGAATTTGAGGTGTTTAAGAACAGACTAAATCAGTGATTCAACCCCTGAAGTGTGCCTAAAATAAACCTTTAATGAGTCTACTAATTATTGCATAGAATTCCAGAAAGAAAAATGATTTACTGTTCCTATTCCTTCTTACTTAGTGTCACTGTTACATTTGTGCAATCCCTCGTTTTTTTAAGACGCTTGAACAAGAAAGCCAGCTACTCCAGAAACAATGAGGCACATGGTGCTGGCCACAGCCCAGGGTCTTCTGTGTGTAAGTAAAAGAAAGAATAAAAAAAGGATTTGTGTAAAACATCTTTTTTAGGGGTAGCAAAGGAGACCACAGGGGTTGCAGTTACGACACCTGGCGACTCCTAAATGATGTCCCTTTGGTGCTCCTGGCCAGTGGTCGAAGTGAGCGGGAGCCGTCGGGAGCGGTGCTCCTCTACTTTTTTAAATTAAGCTTCACAGTTCCTATGCTTTTATTTTAAACAGAAACCGTTCCGGAATGGTTTCGTTGTAAAATAAAAGTATAGGAAGCAGTTGAAACGCGCACTTTTAGTGCACTGCACTGAACGTTCCTTTATACAGCAGGCACCTTTGTTTGGGGGTTTGTATTGTGTTTGTATTGTGTTTGGGAGGTGGCGCAGTGATGGGGTTTGTGGTGAGTGGGTGCAGGCCAGTAGGGAACATAGCTCCACTACTTCTTTTCGTACACTCCGACCACTGCTCCTGGCACTTCTCACTGCTGCACTGCGTGCTCATATCTCCTCCTACCATGGGGGTGGCCCATTTTAGTCCGGGACTTCCTGTATCACCTGTTTGGGCCCAGCTGACCTCTCTGCTCTTTCAAAGCATCTGCCACCACGTGTTTCCGCTGAACCTCAGTTAACTGCACCTTTTGTTGACTGGCCTTCTTTTGGTCTCCTCTCAACATCCCAATACTAGGCTCATGTCTTCCTTCTTACCTTCCCTTGCAGCCGTCCTCCTGATGTTCACTAGTCTCCTCCAGATATTTACAAGCTCTTGAATTTTTTGTTTTGCCACCTGCACCTCAATATTACCACCCCCCTAGTGTTGAGCTTCCTTCTTTTCTCCTTAAATCGGTATCAGGTAATAATATCGCCATATATATGGTCGCCGTTAATAATATCGCTGGGAAAATGTTGTGGCGATATTATTTGGGTGACCATATATTTGGCGACAGGGGCAAACAAAAAAAAAAATCATTTAAAAGAAAAAAAAGAAGAAAAAATCTAAAGTTTGGAGGTTGCGGGGGTGTCCCCCGCATGTTCCATGCAATGATGTCGCCACAAAAAACGACCATTTTTCGGTGATATTTTTGCATAGCAAGATTTTTGTGGCGACATTATTACATGGAACCCTTAAACCATCCTTCCAGTCACCACCTCCTTAAATTCTCCTTCAACTTACTTCTGATGTTGAAATTCCGCTTGCATAAACACTCCTTTCTCCTCCTTTTTATTTTACTCTCTTTGCAGCTTAAACACTCATTGCACCGCTTTCCCCCGGCTAGTCTCCAACCTCCTCCCATTCTCAAAACTCTGCCTTCTACTTTCCAGGCTCCTCTGTCGTTCCAAGTTCCAAACATCTTCAAATTAACTTCAGTTGCCCTGTAATCGTTGTGTGCGGGTCTGCAACTGTGGTGACAAATTGGTGAAGGGCTTGGGTTGATTCATCTGGGTGAATTAAGTAAACAGGAAGATGAGCCAAGCCTTTGAGTAACAGGTCCATCATAATGGATTCTACGCATACCACCATCACTGGCATTTTCAGGGAGCTGCAGGAGCGGTGCTGTGCTGTTTCAGTTAGCCCAGTTACTGGTAATATTAATGCACATTGAGGACCTGGTTCGCATTGCTAGAACTGCCCTCAGATGTCCTGGTTTCCAAAGAACATGATCAGTGGGTCGCACTAAATTCCTGTGATCTGCATGAGCCTGCCAGCAGACTCGCACAGGCCTTAACAGAGATATCCTAATGTAGGCTCCAGTACAAAGCAGTGCATCTTCACAATGGCTTCTCTATGTTTTCTAGGGACCCCTCTACATCGCCCCATAAAGGTTAGCGTCCATTAAAGGGTCCTGCATGCAGTGAGAGATGTATTTATTGTATGATGACAGGCCTGTGGAAGAGATCTGAGTGAATGGTTTGTTTCTAGGCCGGGAGGTTTTTTGGAAGTAACTCTAAGGGCCTGTACTGTCGGGTGAGGGGAATACGTGAGTTTGACTAGTGTATTTTCACCCTTCCTACCCCTCTTGAGCCCATCATCCTCTGTGTGCAGCACTACCTAACCTCTTGATCACCACACTAGAAGTCTGAATATTCAGGAGATGATTTGTCAGAGGGCTACAGAGAATCTTGACAATAAACGTATGTAATGCATTAACTACATGTGCATTCACTTGAGTGACAGATGAATGTGTATAGTTTTTGTGTTGATTGTGTTAATCCTCAGTTGCATCAAATGATATCCATTACCATTTCATTTTGCCCTAGTGTGTATCCTCACTCTGCCATGTTTCAATAAGTCTGTAAACAATGGAAGTGACTAATTATAGGCATACAGACCTACCAAGATTGTATTTTCTAAACAAGGAGCTATTTTCAAATGTTTTCTTCCCTGTTCTCCTTTTACATTTCTTTTATATTATTAGGTTTGTTCACAATATTGCCCTCATCCTTGATAAATTGCAGGTTGTGTGAAATATGAGCTTGCTGATTTGCATGCATATTGTTCTGTTTTTAAGTTTAATATCTTGATTATATAATATACAAATAGTCTCTAAACATCTATCTGATTATTTGTCTTACAAACATGTAATAAATGTGTTTTTCTAATGCAAAACATGGTTCTAGTTTTTAATGCTGCAGTTCAGGCAACAAAAATGAATGTATGATTGGAGAGATATACCTCTCTAAGTTGTCTTCCAGTCTTAACAAACTCTTTCCTTTCACAATATAATTTATGTATCCTCGATTTAAAAAAGAAAAAAAACATACATTCATCTGAAAACCAAGTTGCTATCTTTCAAAACTTGTCCAAGTTGGATTACACTGTAAAAAAAAGAAAAAAGGAAAAAAGTCTGGTGTACAGTGGAGGGAAGGGAAAGAAGAGAGGTGAGTAACTAAATGTGTGCATGCATGTAGGGCAAGATGCCCAGCATGACACCTGCAAACAGTTCAGGATTTGGTGCACTGCCACCACAGAGGCCCTCTCAGCCCACGTGGTGCAGGGTCCCCCGGGACAAGGGAGTGCCCCTAATGACACAGGCCACACACAATGCTGGAGGCTGTGGGACCCTGCTACAAAAGCAACCGCCCGCACTCCCATCATACAATGTTGTTGATTTCACGTGTTCTGAGCCTGGGCATGATACCCTGTGAAACAAGGACGCAGTCCTGAATTCCTCTAAGATAAAGTGTTCAAATATGTGTAAACTCACAATAATGTGGAGAGGGTCATGATGCAGACACACAGACCGAGTGACTTACGAAGCTGCATGTGAACCTGAAAATGTGTAAAATAGAAGGAAGTAAAACCAGAAAGCTGTCATTATTTGTGTACTATTATTAGTATTTGTACGCATGTGTGCGCGTGTGTGTGTGTCTGTGTGTGCGTGTGTTTTGGGGGTTCTAAGGTACACCATATTTATAGTTACAATGCTTTATTCAAAGTCATTAAAGTACTGTATTTACAATTATGATATAGATTGCGTCATAGCTTCATGAACATTTTTTACAGTGACAGTTAGTGGATAGATTGTGGTCACAGCTCCATAGACGTGATTTCCAATGGCAATACTGGCATAGATGGTAGGGTATGTTATGTTAATTTGGCTTATACCATGCACCATTACCATTTGCATGGTCTCCAGGCACTCATGTGGCTCTGTAAGAAAGTGGGTTGAGTAGGTTAGTGAGGGAAGAGGGGGTAGGATAGAGTTTGTGCTCTTCTTTGGGTGCTTGTAGAACTAGGAGGAACTGGCATCTGTTTGTGTTGGATTTCTAAGCGTGTTTGGGCAGTACACATTGGGGTTATTGTGTCCCAAAGGGCACCTTCCAGTGACTGGGTTGTTTGTTTATGGCAGTTGATTGTTATGGCAGATGTGTGGATTGTGTGTTATCATGTGGTGGGACTGGTCCATTAGTTCACTTGAGATATTTGTGGGGTATGCTGGAGAGGAGCGGAGGTGGTAAGTGATTAGAATGGCATGTTTGGTTTATTGTTGGTTCCAGAGGCCGTTCTGTCATTTGATTGTGTCGGGTACTCGTTGATATGGCTGGCAGTGGATTTTTTATGCTACTCATGGTGAATTGAATAGCCAGGTTTTCAATCATTTTCTGACGGTGAGGTGGTCTTCTGTCGTTCTTTTCTCCCTTGGGATTGTGTTCCATAAATTGGCATTAGCTGTGAGAATGTGGTTCCTCTGAATGTCTTTTCTCTGTAATGCTTTGTTTCGATTTGGAGGTCGTCGCTTGATCATAGGCTTTTTCCTGGTTGGCAGCAGTTGATCTTTGCTTGGAGGACTTTGTCTCCTTGTCTCTTTAGTGATTTGTGAGAGATGCAGAGGTCTTTGAAGTTAATGCATTTTTTTACTGGGAGCCAGTGTAGGCTTCTCGGGGCTGGTGTGATGCAGTGTCTGATGTATTATGAACGTGAATTCAAATGACAATACTGGGATATAGACTGGCCACAGCTTCATGAATCTGATTTACAGTAACTATTAATGGCATAGATTGTAGCCACAGCATCATTAAACTGATTAAAGTGACCATACTGGCATAAAGTGTGCTGATATTTTATGAACGTTATTTCCCATGACTACTACATACATACTGTGCCAAAGCTTTATGAAAGTGATTTACAGTGAGCATACTAGCATACATTGTGGTCACAGCTCCATGCAATTGACTTACAATGGTAATACTGTGGGGACATGCATTCGAAAGTGTTATAAATCCCTCCTCTGTATTGATGGTGACATGGCATCTGCTAGATGTTTTCTTACGCGTACATGAAGAATTATGTGGCTTTTTACCTCATCTTTTTAAAGAAATTGTGAATTAAATGCACAATTCTAACAGTTTAGCTTAACAATATTCTTGGGAGACCCTTGCACCCCATGAAATGTCCCTTCATTATTGTTGGTTGCTTGTACCAATTTGTGGGAGTTATTAACACCCATCCACAAATCTGCCACCACTGACCCTGAATCATTAAATAATTTACAATGTCAATACCTTCTCAACAGTGGACCATTCTCATGGTAGCAAATGCTTCTTCCACCACTGGCCGCAACTGGCATGCATGTCGTAATTGTACTGCCCATGCACAGTGTGTGGCTGGTATGCTTGAGCACTGGGTGTTACCACCTTGTTTCCATGCCAGGTGAACGTTGTATGGTTAGATTAAAAAAAACATGCTTGCATTTTTCAGCAAGTGTGGTGCACCTCTGCGGCAACATGATCATCATGTGCATTGCATATGCATGGTGGCCCATGCCAGCCTGGGAATCCAGAACGCCTGCACTTCTTCAAGGATATTGGGGTGAAACGCCCTCAGCAGGGCTCTATGTGGGGTCCACATTTTCTGTCACACCACTGATTCAGAGATCTGATAGCAATGTTAAAGATGAAGCTACACATCCAAAAATGCAAAGCAAATATCAACCAAAAGCAGGCCTGGCTGCAATTTCATAATTCACAATTAGCCACTTGCTTACGATGTGTGAAGACCAAAGGGGTTATTGTGTCCAAACATTATACTTGGTGAGTGGAGAGGTGACAATGTTGTCCAACACTGAACTGAAAATAAATGGGGGGGATACAAACATTGAGCTTTACACATATTGCCTGAGATAAATGGGGTACTCTCCCTTCGGGAAGTGGTCACCTATACCAATACCTTCCCAGAGATCACATAGGAAAAGGGGAATATACATGGCTGCACAAAAGCAGCACGTTTTTTTAGTGTTTGAGTTGAAAGTTGAATTGCTTAGATAATGGTGTGCAAATGAGGCAACATAAAACCAAAAGGAGGACTGGATCTGCATACATGGGATGTGATGTAGATTACATTCAGTGCATGTGCAGTGTAGTTCAGGGGGCACATACATTTCAAAATGCTAGCACATAAAAGGGTGTACAACTGGGGGGTTGTCATGAACTTTTGCTTGGGGGACTACTAGGTACAAGTGTGACACTCGTGCCACCTGATTTGTTAGAATGCAGTTGTGTGACTGCAGTGGTGGTCTTTTGCCACCCCGGAGAAGGCAGCCCAGTGTTAGGATAAAAGGAATGCCCATCCTAAGATTAGTCAGATGTTTTGAAATGTGCGGTGTCAGTTTTGTCTAAGGACCCAGACCGTGGAAGGCCACTGATATCCTGGGAGGTGTTTATTTTCGTGGGATGCTGGTGCGTACATGGGTGGAGAAACCAGTACATTGGAGACAGTGCCGAATGCAGTAGGTGACCGGTCAGATCATGAAACATACACGTTGTCTAAGGGCAAGTGACCTGCTTTCTAATGGCGATAAAACTGCTGCTTAAATATGTGTATGTGAAATGCCTGCAGCCATGCATACATGTAGGTGCATGCCTGTGTGTGTGAGTGTGTATTTGGATGCAGACGTATGCCTACAGGTATAAATCAAAAACATGCAAGTAATAATGATAAGATTTCGATTTTTGTGAGGTATGAAATCTTATAACATTAACATCTCTAAAATACCTTGCAATGGCAATATATTTAATTTACATTTAAATTTGAATCTAGTAAATAATTGCATTTTACTAAACAAAGAAACATTAAATTATGACTCCTATAATGGAAATTCGGTGTTTGTGGAGATAATGTGATATTTTGATCTTTTATTCTGTTCAATATTCTGCTAAATTACTCCTCTGGGTGCCGTTTGTCAGTTCTGAGAACGTTCTGTACTTTCAAAAGTATTATACAACTGCTAGGCAACATTACACAGTCGATCCTCTGTTGTGCCTATTAACATGTTTAGATATATTTTAACACCCAACTCTATCTTAATATGTACTTCTGATATTGCTAAAAATCCACTTGAGGATTAGTGTATCTTCATTATAATATGTTCAAAATACGTTTCTGTTTCATGCAGGCGTGGAGGAGTGAGATAATGAGTGAGTGAGCAGGGCTCGGGTACATTCTTGAGTGAGTGAATTATGAGTGAATTCGTGACTAAGTAGGGGTGGAGAGAGTCAGGACAAAGTCTGGTAACTACTATACTCTTTGTTTCAGTGGTGGCTAGTGACTTTTTTAAGTGAAGGGGCTCATGTAGTTCCCCCAGATATGCCAAAGGGAGTGTAGCGAGGGAGCACAAACCAATCAGGAAGGGTTCAAGGGAGTTATTCCCCCGATAATATTTTTAAAATTGTGCATTTTAGGAGACACATTTAAATAATTGGGTAAAAATACAGTTTGCAATTGGTTTTGTAGGGTAACTCATGAAATAATCCAGTAGATGCAAGTCACCAATAGGGCACAGGCGCATTTCTCCAAAACATTTTCATGATGCCTTTCCCACAATATGTACCAGTATAAAGCATTTTCACACTGGCTTTGCCCATAGATTTCCATGCTGACTGCACCATTATACCTTTGTATTCCCATATAAGAACATACTCATGTTTGCTTTGCGCAGAATGCCATTAGTGATGCTATAAGAAAACAAGGCAATGTTTGTTCTGACAATATAAGGCAGTATCCCCACTTAAGAACTTACTCTAGTTGGCTTTACCATTAAAAAAATAATGCTCAGTATTGAAACATGTCCAAACTGGCTACACCAACATGTAAGTCTACCTAAATAATAACACATATCATGCTTGCTTCCTCAACGGTATCATGGGAAGTTTACCTAAAGACATGTTGCCAAACTGAGGTGTAGTACATGAATTGTCATTATTAATATTTACCTATGTGGAAAAATCAGGACTGAGACATTTTTTAAGTACAGTGTGAGCTAATTACCTTAAATAGACTTTAATTTTGTCAGACAAGGGATAGTGAGATAAAAGGATTTGGCATGGAGCACACACTTTGGTTCAGTGGAAAAGCTGGGATTTGATACCAGTCTGCAATTCAGGAACTTGAGCACATCTCTTCTCAGATATAACTAGTAGAAATGTTGTTTGTAAAAAGTATTTTAGAAACTTTTGTTTGAAAGAGACCATCTGACTGTGGAAGGCATTGCAAAAATATGGTGATTGTATTTTGCTACCTGAAGTTTACTGCTGTTTTTGCAGGCATTTCCCATTTTTTTATTGTTATTGTGGATACATTTGTCTATACTGTCATGCTTCTATTTCAGAAGCCACACATACAGATTATTTTGGCTGTCAAATGAAATAAGCTCCAATCAAATTCCAAGGATGTCATGACAGGGCAGGAATTGGCCCTGGTAGTTGGTGTGGTTGTGTCTACTGCAGGTTTGCCTTATTGTGCGTTAGAGCATATTCACCTGGGAGGTCTTGAGGCAGGGAAGTAAGCATTAATGTTAACAAAATTAACAGGGCTCAAGTTCTAAAAAAAAAAGTGGGGGCATGGTGGGAGGCTTAATAATATATGAACAGGCGTGGAGCACATGGGGGAAAAGGGCGTAGGTGAACCTTTTCTCCTTGTCATGCTCACCTAAATCACTCGTTGAGTCAGGAATCTTTCTCCTCTCCTGCTGGATTCAGGCCTGGTGACATGTTAGCATGCATCTTGCTAAATCAGTAACTGCTGCTTACTTCAACATTGTACAGGAGCCTCATTAATGGACCACCTGACCTTTGATTGGAGAGAGTGGGCAGGTCAAATCTGCTTTGCGGTTGCAGGAGTAGCAGGGGATCCTTTAGCAGAGTGCTACAAAAGCAACTCTGCAGGTTAGGTGACTATTGCTGAGATGTTATATGTTTAAACCTTCCTGCACATCATATGGCTACTTTCTATTCCTGATGCAAAATGTGCTATAAAATGTGTTGTTTCGACCTTGCACTAGGTTCAGCTCTGCATCACTCAGTGTGGTAATCTCTGCCCCCGTAGCAAAAATCAAAAGATGCCACCCATTAATATATTTACAGTAAGTGAACATATTTTAAAGTCAAATATATAGATTTAGTTCAATTGAGCTTACCCTTTAGGAGAAAGTCCACAAGACAATTTGCCTTTCAAAGAAATTAACCAACATTGGAAAAATTGCACGAGAGGAGAATTTCCAATATCTATGCTGGCAGAATATAAAAGTTACACCTCCACCAGTCAACTTCGTCTAAGACCAGAGGGCTCTTCGGGTATCCCACAAATGGGGGTTCGGAGGGGTTGGGGGATGATAAAAAAGAAGAAACAGAGAGAAGAACACAAGAAGGGAGGAAAGGGAGAGCCAGAGGAGAGAGTAAGAAAGGAAATGGACAAACAAAGAGGTAGAGACACAGCAACAACAGAGAGGAGCGAGAGAGAACAGAAGAGAGGCAGGCAGAGAGAAGACAGTGAGGCGGGTACAA
The DNA here is from genome assembly GCF_040938575.1 of Ambystoma mexicanum. Taxonomy (NCBI): domain Eukaryota; kingdom Metazoa; phylum Chordata; class Amphibia; order Caudata; family Ambystomatidae; genus Ambystoma; species Ambystoma mexicanum. The sequence goes on from NC_090924.1 coordinate 723,200,607, forward strand.
GAGATCTTCAGAGAAGAGAGCGAGATGACGAGACAGCAGAGAAGTGAAGCAGAGAGGGGAGTGAGAGGGAGAAGGACACAGAAGAGTGACAGGCAGAAAGGCAAGAGATCTGGCGAGAAGAGAGGAAGAAACCAGGACAGCACAGAAGAGAGAGCGGCAGAGAGGAGAGTGGGTGGGAGAGGGACACAGAAGAGAGGCAGACAGAGAGGGGACAGTGAGGTGGTTACAAGAGATAACAAGGCAGAGAAGAGAAGTAGAGAGAAGAGGCTGACAGACGTACAGCGTGGAGATGACAGTGAATGTCGGATAGAAATAAATAAAGATTGCAGATTAGAGACAGAAACGAGAGATAGCAATAACGACAGAGAGAGACAGAGAGACACTAGAGACAGAGAGACACTAGAGGAGGGAGAGCAAGTGAGGGGTACTGCCAAAGATGCATAGGGAGTGGAACATGGAAGACAGGATTAATGGAAGAGAGAGACACATGAAGAGGGAGAGAGCAACATGGACATGAGGAGAAGCAGTGAGTGGAGAGACAGTGAACGGGAGACAGGCAGAGGTGGAACAGAGAGTAAGTCTTATAATCCCTTTCATATTATTCAGAGAGAGTCCCTCCCCCACCGGCAGCCACGTGATACAACAGGGTGAACTAAATCCCCAAAAATCCCCATCCTCTCACTTCACTACCGGCAAGAGAGCAACCTGCAGCTCTGCCAAGCGAAGAAGTGAAGGGTGAAGAGAGAGCACAAAGACAGGCAGAGATCAGAGACAGTGACAGTTAGAAAAAGGCAAGCACAGAGAGTGGCACAGAAGGAGAATGGAGGCCAGTCGCTGCCCAGCAGGCCCTTCCTGTGCTTGTAGCCTTCAACTGCAGGAAACACCTTATTTAAACTTTGCATTTGGAGGAAACAGTTTTCTTTTTCCTACAAATGTAACAATTATGCGCATCATAGACGCCCAATGCACCCACCGTCCTCACCTGCTGTGACTTGACTGGCTTTCGGAGTAACAGTCAGGCAGCTGGGTGAGAGCTCCGTTGGTGCATGCAGCTGACATTGGACGGCACATCAGCAGGCAAAGTGATGATTGACAGTGACCCTGCCCATTGCCAATCCATTTCACAGCCTGGGCTGGGGCAGCAGCCCAGATCCCACTAAAGCCTATAAGAAGCATAGACAGTGGGCGGGGTCAAACCTCCTCAGGGGCATGAATCTTTTGCCCCACTGGGACCCATTCGCAGCAAGTTCAAACGTCTCCTGATCCCATCCACACATCTGAACTGTGCATGTATTATGGGGGCTGAGTAGAAAAGCACCCCTCTTCACACACATGCACAATTCAGGCAGGCAGAAGGGCTAATGAAATGAGAGTCTGACTGCACCATAGTCTCAGTGGCTCAGATCAGGGAGGGCACTGCCTCTCCTGCTTTGCTTAGAGGCTGGAGAAGGAGGCTTCTGTCACCTTCCGCCACCCACATTGGCAAGAGCCTGATTTAGAGGTGAAGCTGTGCTCTGTGGGCACTGCCTAATCTGCAGGCATAGATCGGAAGTTGGTAGCTGTGCCTCCTCCTCACCTGCCTCCTGCCTCCTCTCTGCTATCTCAGACTGGGTGGATGAAAATGTTGCTCAATTTAGGGTTCAAGCAAGGTGCGGGATGTATTAACCCACTTATGCTCTGCCCTGTGGCATCCCTATGTTCTGGTGGTGCTAGAATGATCGAAATGGCCGCAAAAACCCTGTGCGCACCAAAACCTATGGAAATCGCGCTTTACAACATGAAAAGATGGCTGCCAAATCTACCATGCATGTTGTCAGTGGTGGAACAGAGAGCGCACTCCTGAAATATGTCACTGGGCTGCCCAACAAGTAAAAATGGATTGCAGAGGGAAAAGCAGTGCTTTGCTGACAGAAATCCAAAATCTTGCTTTTAAATCCTTTTTCTTGGGTGCTGAAACTGCAGAATACCGGTACAAAACACCCGCAAACATTCAATATTCTTGTTGGGTGCTACAATTCAGTTAGTTCAAGAAATCATTTTGAACATACAAAGTACTGAAAAGCTGAATTTGTCATCAAAACATTCACAGAAAAAATGTGCCTGCCTGTGAAATCTGTCAAAATCTAGGCGCAGTACCCTCAGCTACCTGTATGACAGCTGTCAAGTAGCTTGCATGATAGAAATTAAACTTGTACAACTGAAATCTAATGTCTGAAAACTAAGTGACCTGGTATTGAGAGTAACATATGTTGTAACTATTTAATCCCATGGTTTATAAGCTGTAATAAGTGTTCTAGATGCTTGTTTTGAATTTACAAGTTTGTTTCAAATCAAGAAAAAATGTAACAGAATGACATTGAATTTAAGACTTCCTAAAAGCAATCAAACCAGTCCAACAGCTTCCCCCATGGAGGCCAGGCATCTCCCTTCTGCTTCCCTCCACCAGGAAATCACTCCTCTGTGATGATTAGATAAGGGGACGAGAATTTGGGGCTGCAGGGGAAGGAGACAATGGACATCCTCTGGCTGAAAGGAAATGTGAAGTGTGACGAGTCATAAATAAATGTCCGGGCCCAGAAAGAACTGGGAGGAGACTGCTTCTGAGCTGCCAGGAGAAGAAGGAGGCAGAGACAAACCACAATTTGTTGCTTAACAAAGGCCAAGAGCACATTTTTAAAAGACTAATAAATTACTGTGTAAAATTGTGAAAAATATGTAAACAACAGATTTGTGAATCTAATTTTTTGCGGCACATTTTAAGAGGCGCCAGAACTCTGTGAGATGTTCTGGGAAGTAACTGCAGAAAATATGGTTTTACACCAAATGTATTTATGCCAAAAGCATGAAACTTCATACACTTATGCCCATATTCAATGCGCATATTTGTATACATTTTCTGCTAAACTGGATATTGTGTTCCGGACAAAAAGGGCGAAATTCTGTCAAAAGCAGACACAAGATCCTACAGCGATGAGGTTTGGAGGAGTATATGCTACACAAAATATGTAATCTACATATGTTATTGTTATAGAGATTGCATACATGTAAATATGTATTGTACTAAAAGTAGATTTTGTGTACAAGGGACAAGAGGAGGATTCTCTGACTCATAAACTCACACTGCCAAGGTGACACCCAATTTCTCTCCTCCTATCAAGGTAGAGAAGAGATTCTAGCCAATCGCCTGCCTAAGGGGTGCGCTTAGGATAAACCAGCACACACCCCCTTTATCATAAGCATAAATAGAGACAGCTCAGACTGAAAAAAGGACACACAGATTCACCCACTAACCGATTACTGGTGCACTAATCGATTGCTGGTGGAGCACCCTGCTAGAGAACCATCCATCTTCCTTGCTACAGACTCCAAAACTTGGCAAGCAGAAAGGCTCATTGCATAGCTGAACCATTTTCAGCTAGGCCTTAAGATTCCAAAACCCACACCAGAAACATAAGGGGAACAAAAGAAACAGCCGGGCTGTGCTGTAACTGCTTTCCTGCTAAAAGAATTATTACCAGAACCATGTGATCCCATCCATTTGTGCTGTGCTGTGACCAGAGCCATTGCAGACCCGATCCAGTCCTGTGCCGTGCTGTAAACAGACCCAGTCCAGTCCGGTGTGCCCAGCAGAATCCTGAGGAGAATCCCTGACCAGAATCCCTGACCAGAAATCTTGACGGACCACAATTCCTGACAGTTCCACTCAAAGCATATATAGTGAGTACCTATAGAATATAACTGTGTCACTAGCATATGTACTTGGCTTAGTCCAATCCCTATCTAAAACCATCCTAGCTTGTCTTCAGAACCTGCATTGTTAGAAATCTTTTTTAATTGCCTGAACTCTCTATCTTTTCCCTACTATCTTCCTTTTGTAATAGTATTGTTAAAAATATTTTGCGCTGATATATTTTATCTGAAGAAGGCAAGCTCTTTGGCAGGCGGTCACCCTGATTCAGTGGCTGTGCTTCCGTGTGGTATTTGCTTTGTCATAGTCATCCCCTAGTGTAAAGAAATCCTGTTTGTCTTTTGAAAGTGCATCCCTGTTTTCCCATTCTTGCGCCTAGCTCAGAAAAACAACCTCCACTAAAACGTCCATAACCTTCTCAAATTATATGCTAGAAACGGAATTTCAACTTCTGCTTGTAACTAACATCCCCAGCTTTCCATAGAACATTGCATTTCAAATCCATACAGTGTTCGCACGATCGCGATTACCGCGCACGGAAAAGTTTGCCACAAATTTCGTTTTAGGGAAATTCTGTTACGTGTAAAACAGCTTTTGATTGCTTCCGACCTTAGCTTTAAGATTTCCCATTGCTCATTAGTATTAAATCATTGCAAGTGTCTGTCTGCATCTATCTAAAGTGGCTCCCATCAAAATTTAAACCATTTCAGCAATTTAAACCATATTTAGTGTTTTACCCATTCAATTCTCAAGATAACTTTAAAAACATTTTGACAGATTGCCAATCAATTCTGTTTCTCTCTTGTGTTGCTAGGGGCCGGGGGGGGGCAGGATTGACATTTTCTTTGAATTCTGCATTTCTGAATACCTGCTCTTTCTCCTCTTATCTCTTTACTTTGCCTGTTTGGGGGTTGAGGGGTGTGCAGGGGGAAATAGTAACCACATTGCAGTTTGATTTGAACACACACACAAAAGTATTAATTCTGTGCTGAATTGTTTTGCTCACTATTACTCGTTATTATTAAAGAGATTGCTTAGTGTTACATCACCCCATTGGTGATCATTGTAAATCCATTAAACATAGTGTGATTAATTTGTAACTACATAAATAAGTATTTTAACTTTGCAAACCAGCCTGATTCCTGGTTCAGTGTGACCGTGGGCGTTCCAAGAGAGGGGCGTGTTATGAATGGTACATCATTCACAATAAAAGAACTTTTAGACACAAAATAAATAAGGATTTCAGTTGTGCATTACACGCTGGGCGTTGACTTCGGTGAAGTGCCGGATTGAAATCACTTACAAAGGACACTGGCCTGTAGCAGACAATAATAACTTGTTCTTACCCTCACCAGTGCTGCTCTTGCAGGCAGCCCTCCTCCCCATCTCAAACCTTGCAACAGGGAACCCACTTACAGAGTTCTGAAGAGATCTGAGTTAATGATTTCTTTTTAGGCCGGGATATTTTTTGGAGGTAACTCTAAGGGCCTGTAATATCGGGGTGTACTGCCCTATGGAGGGGAATACGTGAGTTTGACTAGTGTCTTTTCCCCATACCACCCCTCCTGAGCCCATCATCCTCTGTGTGCGGCATTACCTAACCTCTTGATCACCACACTAGAAGTCTGAATATTCAGGAAGATGATTTGTCAGAGGGCTACAGAAAATCTTGTCAATAAACGTGTTTAATGCAGTAACTACACGTGCATTCACTTGAGTGATAGATGAATGTGTATTGTTTTTGTGTTGATTGCGTTCCTCAGTTGCCTCAAAAGACATCCATTACCATGTTATGTTGCCCTAGTCTTTATCCTCAACCTGCCATGTTTCAATAAGTCAGTAAACAATGGAAGTGACTAATTATAGACATACAGACCTACCAAGAATGTATTTTCTAAACAAGGAGCTATTTTCAAATCTTTTCTTCCCTGTTCTCCTTTTACGTTTCTTTTATATTATTAGGTTTGTTCACAATATTGCCCTCATCCTTGATAAAGTGCAGGTTGTGTGAAATATGAGCTTGCTGATTTGCATGCATATTGTTCTATTTTTAAGTTTAACATCTTGATTATATAATATACAAATATTCTCTTAAACATCTATCTGATTATTTGTCTTATACACATGTAATAAATGTGTTTTTCTAATGCAAAACATGGTTCTGTTTTTGAATGCCGCAGTCCAGGCAACACTAATTAATGTACAAATGAAGGGATACACCTCTTTAGGTTGTCTTCCAGTCTCAACAAACACACTCTTTCCTTTCACAATATTATTTATACAGCCCCGATTTTAAAAACATAAATGAATGTGAAGACCAATTTGCTATCGTTGAAAGCGTTGTCCAAGTTGGATTACACTGTAAAAAAAAAAAGCCTGGTGGACAGTGGAGTGAAGGGAAAGAAGAGAGCTGAGTAGGTTACATTTGTGCATGCATGTAGAGCAAGGTGTCCAGCATGACACCGGCAAACAGTTCAGGATTTGGTGCACTCCCAACACAGAGGCCCCCTTAGCCCACGTGGTGCAGCCCCCCCCCCGGACAACGTAGTGGTCCTGATGACACAGGACACACACAATGCTGGAGGCTGTGGGACCCTGCTACAAAAGCAACAGGCCCGCACTCCCATCACACAGTGTTGTTGATTTCACATGTTCTGAGCCTTCTTCTACAGGGATTTGGGCATGTTAAAAAATTAGCAGTCCTGAAATCCTTTGAAATAAAGAGTTCAAATATGTGTAGATTCACACTAATGTGGAGAGGGTCATGATGAATTGAATAGCCAGTTTTTCAATCATTTTCTGTAGGTGAGGTGGTCTTCTCTCGTTCTTATCTGCCTCGGGATTGTGTTTAGATGTGACGGGATTGACATTAGATGTGAGAATGTGGTTCCACCGTATGTCTTTTCTCTGTAATGGTTCATTTCGATTTGGAGGTTGTCGCTTGATCATAGGGTTTTTCCTGGTTGGTAGTGGTTCATCTTTGCTTGGAGGAATTTGGCTCCTTGTTCGTGTAGTGATTTGTGAGCGATACAGAGGGCTTTGAAGTTAATGCATATTTTACTGGGAGACTGTGTAGGCTTCGCAGGGCTGGTGTGATGCAGTGTCTGATGTATTATGAACGGGAGTTCCAATGACAATACTGGGATATAGGCTTGCCACAGATTCAGGAATCTGATTTCCAGTAACCGTGAATGGCATATATTGTAGCCACAGCATCATTAAACTGATTACAGTGACCATACTGGCATAAAGTGTGCTGAAATGTTTTGTCTGTTATTTACCATGACTATTACACACATACTGTGCCACATCTTTATGAAAGTGATTTACAGTGAGCATGCTGGCATAGATTGTGGTCACAGCTCCATGTAAGTAACAATCAATGGAAATACTGTGTGGACAGGCATTAGAAATTGTTATAAAAACCTCCTCTGTATTGATGGTGACATAGCATCTGCTAGATGTTTACATATGCCCCCATATATAAACAATTATGTGGCTTTGTACCTCCTCTTTTTAAAGAAATTGTGCATTAAATGCACAATTTTAACAGGTTAGCTTACAATATTCTTGGGAGACCCCTCCACCCCATGAAATGTCCCTTCATTATTGTTGGTTGCTTGTACCAATTTGTGGGAGATATTAACAACCATCCACAAATCTGCCACCACTGACCTTGAATCATTAAACAATTTACAATGTCAATACCTACTCAACAGTGGACCATTCCCATGGTAGCAAATGCTGCTCCCACCACTGGCTGCAACTAGCATGCATTTAGTAATTTTACTGGCCATCAACAGGGGTGGCTGGTATGCTTGAGCACTGGGTGTTACCACCTTGTTTCCATGCCAGGTGAACGTTGTATGGTTTGATTAAAAAAACATGCTTGCATTTTTCAGCAAGTGTGGTGCACCTCTGTGGCAACATGATCATCATGTGCATTGCATATGCATGGTGGCCCATGCCAGCCTGGGAATCCAGAACGCCTGCACTTCTTCAAGGATATTGGGGTTGGAGGCCCTCAGAAGGGCTGTATGTGGGGTCCACATTTTTGGTCACACCACTGATTCAGAGATCTGATAGCAATGTTAAACATGAAGCTACAAATCCAAAAATGCAAAGCAAATATCAAACAAAAGCAGGCCTGGCTGCCATTTCACAATTCACAATTAGCCACTTGCTTGCGATGTGTGAGACCCACGGAGATACTGTGTCCAACTATTATACTTGGTGAGCGGAGAGGTGACAATGTAGTCCAACACTGAACTGAAAATGAAGGGGGGACACAAACATTGAGCTTTACGTGACTGAAGTTGTGGTCTATTGCCACCCTGGAGACGACAGTTCAGTGTTCGGATAAAAGGAATGTCCATCCTAAGATCAGTCACATGTTTTGAAATGTACAGTGTGAGTTTTGTCAAAAGACCCAGACCGTGGAATGCCACTGATATCCTGGGAGGTGTTCATTTTCGTAGGATGCTGGTGCGTACATGGGTGGAGAAACCAGTACATTGGAGGCAGTGCCATGTGCAGTAGGTGACCTGTCAGATCATGAAACATACACGTTGTCTAAGGACAAGAGGTCTACTTCCTAATGGCGATAACAACTGCTGCTTAGATATGTGTATGTGGAATGCCTGCACCCATCCATGCATACATGTAGGTGCATGCCTGTGTGTGTGTGCGTGTGCGTGTTTTTGAGCATTTGGATGCAGAAGTATGCCTTCAGATATAAATCAAAAACATACAAGTAATAATGATTTCGTATTTTCTGAGGTATGAACTTGTATAACATTAACATCTGTAATGTACCTTGCCGTGGCAATATATTTAATTTACATTTAAATTTGAATCTGGTAAATAATTGCATTTTACTAAACAAAGAAACATAAAATGATGACTCCCATAATGGAAATTCGCTGTTTGCTGAGATAATGTGATATTTTGATCCATTATTCTGTTTAATGTTCTGCTAAATTACTCCTCTGGGTGCCGTTTCTCAGTTCTGAGAACATTATGTACTTTCAAAAATACTATACAACTGCTAGGCAACATTACACAGTCGATCCTCTGTTGTGCCTATTAACATGTTTAGATATATTTTAAAACCCAACTCTATCTTAATATGTACTTCTGATATTGCTAAAAATCCACTTGAGGATTAGTGTATATTCATTATTATATGTTCAAAATACGTTTCTGTTTCATGCAGGCGTGGAGGAGTGAGATAATGAGTGAGTGAGCAGGGCTCGGGTACATTCTTGAGTGAGTGAATTATAAGTGAATGCGTGACTAAGTAGGGATGGAGAGAGTGTCGTTTGTTTAAAAAATGATAACCTATGAACTCAAAGACAAAGTCTGGCAACTACTGAACTACTGAACACTTTGTTTCAGTGGCGGAGAGTGACTTTTCTAAGTGAAGGGGTGTAAGTAGTTCTCCCAGATATGCCAAAGGGACCGAGTGTAGCAAGGGAGCACAAACCAATCAAGAAGGGCTCAAGGGGGTTATCCCCCTGATATATATATATTTTTAATTGTGCATTTTAGAGCACACATTTTAAAGAACTGGGTAAAACTACAGTTTGCAATTGGTTTTGTAGGGTAACTCATGAAATAATCCAGTAGATGCAAGTCACCAATAGGGCACAGGAGCATTTCTCCAACACATTTTCATGATGCCTTTCCCACAATATGTACCAGTATAAAGCATTTTCACACTGGCTTTGCCCATAGATTTCCATGCTGACTGCACATTATACCCATGTATTCCTGCGAACATACTCATGTTTGCTTTGAGCATAATGCCATTAATGATACTATAAGAAAACATGTCAATGTTTGTTCTGACAATATATGGCAGTATCCCCACTTAAGAACTTACTCTAGTTGGCGTTTCCATTAAAAATGGATGCCCAGTATTGAAACATGTCCAAACTGGCTACATCAAAATGCAAGACTACCTAAATAATATCACGTATCATGCTTACTTTATCAAATATGCCCAATACAAAATGTCATACCATAATACGAGATGGCAAAACTGGCTGCATTGAAATGCCAGTCTAGCTACACGGATCATGCTTGTTTGATCAAAGATGCCCAATACAAAATGTCATGCCACAGTAAGAATAATACCACTGATCACAATTGCTTTTCCAAAGATACCCAATACAAAATGTTATGCCATAGCAAGAAATGGCTAGACTGGTTTCATATTTGTCCACTTACCTGTGGCCTAACAGTGGCAGGAGCGTGCTGTAAAAGATCTAATAAAGTCAACTAAAGGTGTTTAGTGGTAACAACTCCCCATTGTCTATTTGTCATACCTCTTCCTCTTTATTATATTAATTAAACTGAGCAACCCCCAAAAACTAGAAGAGCAGATGAAAGAGCTGTTCTGTATGTGACAGGTACATTGTTTACATTAACTTGCAAAGTGTGAGTAAACTTAAAGTGAACAAGAAATGGACTTCAGGCACACATGAAGGAATCCAGAACATACCTTGCTTTGCTCTGCTTCACATATGTGGTCAAAAAAAGGTTAACATTGAGCACAATGGGTGGTCGGTACAGATGAGCTGGTATTACTCTGCATCAGGATCTACAGCTATATTATATACCTTTCGTTGCCCGGGAAATCCATAGACATCAACAGCGCACCTGAAACAGCAAGGACAGAATTCAAAAGGTGTTGCAATCTGAGAGCTGTCTAACCCAATCAAAACCCACAGGCTTCTTGTTGGAAAATCACTCCAGAAAGTTCTGCAAAAGAGTTTGGCGAGAGCGAGCATGTGGCACTTCGCTCCACGGCTCAGTACACAATGTTTTGACATATATATGGAGAGTTATATTTTAAGATGAGTCATAGAGGGGTAGTGGTTTGGTGTCGAGCAGGGCCCGCCCTAGGATTTGCGGGGCTTTGGGTGGCAAAAGGCATGTGGGCCCACCTTTATTTCCATAAATAATGACATCAGTGATAGCATAGAGAATATTATAGATTGAGCCTTCAATACACAATGGTATCATGGGAAGTTTAACTAAAGACATGTTGCCATGAGTAAGGCAGGAGAGAAATGAACTGAGGTGTAGTATATGGATTGTCACTATTAATATTTACCTTTGTCGAAAAATCAGGACTGAGGCATTTTTTAAGTACAGATTGAGCTAAATACCTTGAATAGACTTGAATTTTGGCAGACAAGGGATGGTTTGATAAAAGAATTTGGCATGGAGCAGACACTTTGGTTAAGTGGGGATGCCGTGGTTTGATACCAGTCTGCAATTCAGGAACTTGAACACCTCTTCCCAGATGCAACTGATAGAAATGTTATTCGTAAAAAGTATTTTGGAAACTTTGTTTGAAAGAGACCATTTGACTGGAAGGCATTGCAAAAATATGGTGATTGTATTTTGCTACCTGAAGTTAACTGCTGTTTTTCAGGCATTTCACATTTGTTCATATTTTTTATGGTGGATAGATTTGTCCATGCTGTCATGCTTCTATTTAGGAAGCTACACATGTGGATTATTTTGGTTGTCAAAAGAAATAAGCTCCAATCAAATTCCAAGGATGTCATGTCAGGGCAGGGATTGGACCTGGTAGTTGGGGCGGTTACGTGTACTGCAGGATTGCCTTATTGTGCGTTAGAGCCTATTCGCCTGGGCGGTATTGTGGCAGGGAATTAAGCATTAATGTCAACAAAATGAACAGGGTTCAAGCCCTAAAAAAAAAGTGGGGCATGGCGGGGGGCTCAATAATACATGCACAGGCACTGAATACATGGGAGAAGAGGGGGTAGGTGAACCTATTCTCCCTGTCATGCTCATCTAAATCACAGGTTAAGTCAGGAATCTTTCCCCTCTCTTGATGGATTCAGGACTGGTGACATGTTAACATGCATCTTGCAAAATCAGTAACTGCTGCTCACTTCAAAATTGGACAGGAGCCTCATTAATGGACCACCTAACATTTGATTGGAGAGAGTGGGCAGGTCAAATCTGCTTTTGGGTGCAAGAGTAGCAGGGGATCCTTTAGCAGAATGCTACAAAAGCAACTCTGCAGGTTAGGTGACTATTGCTGAGATGTTATATGTTTAAACCTTCCTGCACATCATATGGCTACTTTCTATTCCTGATGCAAAATGTGCTATAAAATGTGTTGTTTCGACCTTGGGCTAGGTTCAGCTCTGCATCACTCAGTGTGGTAATCTCTGCCCCCGTAGTAAAAATCAAAAGCTTCCACCCATTAATATATGGACAGTAGGTGAACATATTGTAAAGTCAAATATATAGATTTAGTTCAATTGAGCTTACCCTTTAGGAGAAAGTCCACAAGACAAATGAGTATTTGCCTTTCAAAGAAATTAACCAACATTGGAAAAATTGCACGAGAGGAGAATGTCTAATACCTATGCTGGCAGAATATAAAAGTTACACCTCCACCAGTCAACTTCGCCTAAGACCAGAGGGCTCTTCGGGTATCCCACAAATGGGGGGTTCGGAGGGGTTGGGGGATGATAAAAAAGAAGAAACAGAGAGAAGAACACAAGAAGGTAGGAAAGGGAGAGCCAAAGGAGAGAGTAAGAAAGGAAATGGACAAGCAAAGTGGGAGAGACACAGCAACAGCAGAGAGGAGCGAGAAGGGCACAGGAGAGAGGCAGGCAGAGAGAAGACAGTGAGGCGGGTACAAGAGATCTTCAGAGAAGAGAGCGAGATGACGAGACAGCAGAGAAGTGAAGCAGAGAGGGGAGTGGGAGGGATAAGGACACAGAAGAGTGACAGGCAGAAAGGCAAGATATCTGGCGAGAAGAGAGGAAGAAACCAGGACAGCAGAGAAGAGAGGTCGACAGAGAGGAGAGTGGGTGGGAGAGGGACACAGAAGAGAGGCAGACAGAGAGGAGACAGTGAGGTGGTTACAAGAGATATGCAGAGAAGAGAGGGAGAGACAGAGACAACACGGCAGAGAAGAGAAGCAGAGAGAAGAGACTGACAAACGTACAGCGCAGAGACTGACAGTGAATGTCGGATAGAAATAAAGAAAGATTGCAGATTAGAGACAGAAAAGAGAGATAGCAATAACGACAGTGAGAGACAGAGAGACACTAGAGGAGGGAGAGCAAGTGAGGGGTACTGCCAAAGATGCAGAGGGAGTGGAACATGGAAGACAGGATGAATGGAAGAGAGAGACACATGAAGAGGGAGAGAGCAACATGGGCATGAGGAGAAGCAGAGAGTGGAGAGACAGTGAACGGGAGACAGGCAGAGGTGGAACAGAGAGTAAGTCTTATAATCCCTTTCATATTATTCAGAGAGAGTCCCTCCCCCACAGGCAGCCACGTGATACAACAGGTTGAACTAAATCCCCAAAAATCCCCATCCTCTCACTTAACTCCCGGCAAGAGAGTCACCTGCAGCTCTGCCAAGCGAAAAAGTGAAGGGTGAAGAGAGAGCACAGAGAC